>NC_090732.1:143117499-143197499 GCF_036898095.1 Palaemon carinicauda | reverse complement strand
ATCTTATATAGTTTTACCAATTATATCTTAGGCACCTGACTTTTTAGATATTAGACAAAATTGTGTTCTTTCAATTTCCATAACTCAGATTATAGAATTAATCCCGGGCCTTTTCGTTTAACGACTAATCCGTTCTTATGGTAAAAGATTTCTCATAATTCTGATCACCCTTTGCTTCAAATCTTCTTAGACATTACTCAGTTTCCCGTCGGCCTATCATATTTATTCAAATATATTAACACGATAGCGTGTGTGTTATTTATTTCGTGTGCCACGTTTTAAAGAAAACTGAAATAATTTCATGGTATACTCGTGTGTCACGCTTTAAAGAAAACTGAAATAATTTCATGGTAAACTCTTACAAATTCACATTAGTTTGATTATTTAACCAAAGCACATCGTATATAGTTTTCCCAATTTTGTCTTAGGCACCTGACTCTCTTTTTTTTTTTAATACTAGACAAAAAAATTGAGCTCTATCAATTTCCATAACCTAGATTATAAAATTAATCCCGGGCCTTTTCGTTTGACTAATCCGTTCTTATTATAAAAGATTTCTCATAATTCTGATCACCCTTTGCTTCAAATCTTCCTAGACATTACTCAATTTCCCGTCCGCCTATCATATTCAATGACCATTAATAAAGCTCAAGGACAAACTTTTGATAAGGTTGGGATCTACCTACCACAACCTCGCTTTACTTATGGACAACTTTATGTAGCCTTCTCAAGAGCAAGGTCTATGAACAGTGTAGAAATATAATTTATTTCGGTTGAACTGGGTGAATTAGAATAAAATTATTTTCTTTTGTGTAAACGCCAATGAGAGGTAAGGGGCGGGGCTTAAGGTTTTGTCGAGTAGTGGTGTTCGATATGTATTCATTCTGGCGTTCAAACTTTGCACGGGAAAGTTTGAATTTTTAGGGTATTATCATATACTGTGATAACTGGTATCAAGTTTAGCGGTAACATGTTTTTGAGCATACATGTATATGACAAGCTGCTTGTCTAATGAAAACTTCAGAAGTTTTCAGATGTGGTTGATTATGGAATGTGGAATTAAAATTGTGTGGGAGTGACTTCCTGTAATGCAAGAACGCTAAATGAAAAAAAATAAATATTATTTTGTTCTTTGGTTGTTTATTATTTCTTATTAAGTGGGATTACAAGAGAAGTGAAAATTTGTCCTCGGAATAATTCTAAACATGGCCAGAGAAGAGGAACTACCTTCACTAGAAATATTGTATATAAAGAAATTTTTTAAATTGTTTCATGTATTGCTCATTTTTTAAAATATAAAAGTCAAATCTTATCACATTTTATTCAAACATGTATATGTTAGGAACAAGATGATTAGGCCTAGTATTGAAAATATAATTTCGTGTAATTTACACGGGTTTCGCTAGTGTGTGTATATATATATATATATATATATATATATATATATATATATATATATATATATATATATATATATATATATATATATATATGTTTCGATGTTCTTTGTGGAAAATGTAGGACCTCCGGAGAAGGCAGCATTTTATTGTCAGGTAATTGAGAAAATTGTGGGAACGTCCAAAAAGAGTACAATAATGTAATAGTGATCGTGTTCCTTCTTGAAGTAAGAGAGAATACAAGTGGAAGAGGACGTCCTTGGGAAGTTGGGATACCTGCACTCCTATTACCTCCTAGACTTGCCTGCGTCATGGTGGAAGCAACGGAAGCTGTTGATGAAAATTCCAAGTAGGTTTGAAACTTGTAAATGGGAAGATTTCTGATCATGATATTATTCTACAACGCATTTTTCCCCTCATCACAAATTAATGACTGTTTCTAATTAATATCTTATTAGTTTAAAAAAAAAAAAGTTTTGTATTCCGTGTAGGCCTACTCATAAGAGTATACAGATATTTTCCATTTCATACTAAATACTTCAGCTTCATTCACTTCTTCGAGCAGCATTTTCTTATCATTTCCTCCTGTTACACTTCCCATCATGTCCACAAATATATCTAACTTTGCTTTGTCATTTTCGCTTTTCTAGAAAGGATTGGCTAAGATTCACCAAATTCCCTCAGTATAACACTAGACTCTTGCAAGATTGGTTCATTTTTGTTTTCATGTGTGATTTTTTTTTTTTAATTTCTCATCCCATTAAAAAGAGGGATAACTTTGCATTATATATTCTTTCATCTATTTTCATTCGGATTGCAATCCCTTCATACATTTCATTTTCTAACGTTCTAATAAAATTTTCTAAAATGCCACTTTCCTCATATTGATTGCACATCAGTGAATGGGGTTCACATTTCATGTTAAAAACTGACTTTGATAATTTTTTTTTTTAAGCATTAATCATTTTTTTTTATCTTTCCTGTAGCAAAATCCCACTATTCTAAAATCTATTTAAATCCTATACTTTGCATATTTTCCAATTTTATCCACTTTACAGCAAAACTTTCACATATAGTTATCATTAAGGATTTTTGTATTTAGTTTCCGGTAGCTTTTACCTACTATATACTGATATTAAGTAATTTGAACCGGGTTTTTATTACATTATGTTTAACCCATGATATCGGAATATTTTAAGCAAAAACCACATTTTTGTAAATTCCTTTTACATAAAAGCTATCTAATCTAGACCCATAGGATCTCTTTACAAAAGCAATCTATTCTATTATCATCTACAAACCATACCGTCTTTCAGCTTCATGGTATTTTTTTTTAAATTTAACAATTTTAAAAAATAGATTATCCATACTTGAACATATTTTGCTAGCTGTACAATTCCAGTCCCCTACATTTATTACATTTTGCAAATTGTTTCTACAGTAATGCAACGGTACCCTAAGGTGGTCTAAAAATGTTATTTAAGACTTTGTCTTCCTGTCGTTTGCTTATTGTATTCTCAGGTCAGCGAGGTGGGTGAGCTGGTTTGATCAGCAGTTCAACACCTTTTCAGAGACCCGCTAACAAAATGTGAGCGTACCAACCCTCACTCAAGGCTCCCTTAAGAAAAGAAGATAAAAACATAGATTTGGATAGTACACCTTTATTCCCGTATCTACAGTGTCATATGTAGCATTGATGAGCCGCTGTCCCCTTTAATAGTTATTCTCCTTGTTCATAACTACGAACTTAGACTAAATTCTGAACATTAAGATTTTAACAAAGTAATTAAGGTATTACTTATCTTTCTTCCATCTTCCCCATATATTTAACTGAGTTAATTTTAATTTCATAGAGTTCATTTTATTTTACTGCGCCAATTTCGAAATAACATTTGTGTAACACTAGAAGAATTATGCTATCAATTATAAAATGTTTGATGTGAATAAATTCTCCAGAAAATTTACTTGATATTGGGTATTTAAGCATTCATTTGAATTGAATTAAGAGAAATCAACTCGAGAGGTACAAGGAGTTACAATGATTTTGGAGGTCGCAAACACTTTTTAGTCTTTCCACGGAGACTCCATTTGCTCTTTGATAGAGCGATTTTGTTTAAGCATTGAGAGAGTGCGTATGATCTTGTCTGACTTATTCTTGAACTCATTTACCGTGTCACTGTATACTACATCCGTTGGAAGTCTATTCCAAGTATTTGCTATTTTGTATGCAAAGAAATTGTCACATTCAGTGGTGTTTCTTTTCAATCCCAGTTTGTATCCGTTACCTCTGGACTGATTTGTGCTAAGCGTGAATAGATTGCTTACTTTACTTTACATTGATGGCTGCTCTTCCGGTCCCATACAGCAGGAGAACCCCACTCTCTACAGGACCTCCGCTGTCGTTTTACCTTGTTCGTTCAAAGTATTTATTATTTCAGATCACGTATTATTCATTTATTGTTGAATCGTCACTGTTGTGAGATTGTTTAAATAAGAAAATCTTCAGTTTGCTCTTGTAAGCCTTAATGTTTGTGGTGTACATCTGACTGAATGCTGCTATTAACTGCCCCGTTAGTCGTCGAGTGTCGAGTTCAAACGTTCTATAATCAAATTACCTTAGTGTTGTAACTAAGTTTGGTGGCCCTAACGCTTGTACTGCTTCCAGTCTATATATAGCCTTCTGAATACTTTATCCCAGAATTAGACTCCGTATTCTAGATTGGTCTTAGCATTGATGTGTACAACTGTAGGACAGTGTCATGTTTCTGTATTTGAATTGCCTCTTTATGTAACCTATTAGTTTTTGCGTTTTCTTTTCAGCCTTTATGCACTTGTTTGGCGAACTTCAAAATCCTTGCTGGTAATAAATACCGTGATCTTCCTCCTGGTCCAGACTCTCTATTTCATTACCCAGTAGTGAGTAATCTGATTGTGGGTTACTATAACCAATGTGCATGACTTTACATTTCCCACATTTGTCATTTTCTCCAGAAAATGGCAAATCAAACCATTGTTCTATAGTCTTGGGTAGTGCCATAGCTTCTGTACCATGGTCTTCCACTGTCTTGGGTTAGAGTTCTCTTTCTTGAGGGTACACTCGGGCACGTTATTCTATTTAATTTCTCTTCCTCTTGTTTTGTTAAATTATTTAAAGTTTATATATGAAATGTTTATTTTAATGTTACTGTTCTTAAAATATTTTATTTTTCCTTGTTTCCTTTCCTCACTGGGTTATTTTCCCTGTTGGGGCCCGTGGGCTTATAGCATCCTGCTTTTCCAACTAGGGTTGTAGCTTAGCAATTAATAATAACTATGGGAGTGTAAGAGTGTAACAATTAATGTGGTGGCAGTGGTAGGATCCGGAGTTGTAAAAAATAACTAGTAAAGGAAAATTTTGTGTCAATGTTCTCAGACGCAGAAGATACAGACTTGGTGTTTCACATGGAGGAGGCTGAAATCGAACAGCCCCAATAGAAGACTAAAAGACCAGTTCCAGCAGCATGTCCACCCATCATAAAAGTTAAGTTTCTTCTGGGTGGTGTGTTGTCTGTATTAATTGACACTAGAGCTTGTATTTCCTTGACTGCTGAAACTCTTTGTAACTGGTATAACTATCGAATGTAACAGCCTTAAAACTTAGTCAAGTTTTTGTAGGACAAGATTTAACTAACTTCATTTTGTACTCAACGGTTTAATTGCGGTCCAGATACAACAGGTCAACCAACGCACAGCTTAGGGTGTGGATAACCAATACTGTGACGTCACGTGCCCCAGTCTCACACTTGTGGTTAATCAAAACTATGTTTTAATTCCCAACAAACACACCACGATTTGTTCACGTTGCGTTATAATGAAAATGGGGCGACTCTTATTTTCTACGCCATTTTCACGTTGCGCAACGAACTTACCTTTGGTTGACTATGTTGATGATTCCAGGTCGTTTAGTGAGGGAACTGGGCTAGATTTTTATATGATTCTGTAGTTTTTTTTTATATATATAATCCTAACTTGTTTCCCATGTGGCGAATTGTTTTAAATTATGAAAAAAGTATTAAGAGGTAAACAATAGCCTTGCATAATTTGGCAGTATACGGAGAATGTAGATAATAATGATAATAATAATAATAATAATAATAATAATAATAATAATAATAATAATAATAATAATGATAATAATAATAGTTATGATAATAATGATAATAATAATAATGATGATAATAATGATAATAATAATAATAATGATAATGATGATAATAATGATAATGATGATGATAATAATAATGATGATGATAATAATGATGATAATAATAATGATGATGATAATGATTATAATAATAATAATGATGATGATAATAATAATAATGATAATAATAATGATGATAATAATGATTATAATAATAATAATGATGATAATAATAATAATATCATCGCTCTGGAGCCTTGGTTTAGTAATACTATGGCATGGGTATATGCCAGATAGCAGCAAGATATATTTGCATCAAATCTTGTAACTTACATAAAGGGTGAATATCTAGCCATAAAGCACGTTTGTGAAATTTCTCCAGTCCAAGTGTAGTATACATCCATCTTTTTTTTTTTCTAGACCTATAAGCTTAATAAGAATTATATAATCAGAAGCGCGAAGTTAAAGTCTCATATAACGTTCGGACAAGGAAGGGAAAACTGAGCCCTTTAAACCTTCACAAGTTAGGTCTAACAAAATCCTAAGTAAATCTCAAAAGACGAAACTTCCTAAAGGCATTAATAAATCAAGTAATGAATAATGATCAAGAATCATAATGCAAACATTAAAGTTTAAGTAAATGGTAGACCTCTATAATATAATAAACGGATACGTATAATTCTTTGAAATACTTAGGCCTATGTGAAAAGGTTTTTATATCTAGGAGAAATGTTAAAGGTATTCTTTTCAATAATTATTATTTATAAACGACGGAGTTCAGTCATTCTTCTTTTCAAATGTAAGCTAGAGTATACAAAAAATAAAACTAAATTCTTGTTGTCAGTTTTGTTGAACTTCCATGGATAAAATTTTGTCGCTTATTGTTTATTATAATAATAATAAAAAAAAAAAAAACAGGAAACTTTAACATTTCTTTTGGACATAAAATCCTTTTCAGTTTAACCGGGTGGGAAACTGTTAAAATTAAACTGTTGCAAACCCGGGTACCACCTGTTGAGATGACAAACTTGTCATGACTCATTATTTCCACGAGGCTGAAAAATATTTTCTCTTAACAATAATTCGATATAATGAAAAATTTAAATAAGTAAAACGAGATGTATTGATAATACACTATATAAAATTTGGGTATAATTACCAAATAAATAGAAACGAAATAAAATTATAGCATTATTTTTTATTTTACAAATTGGGCTTTTCCTGGATTTATGAGTCTAGGTCAAAGTTATGCCAGAATTTTTCTGTAGGTTTGTGTAGTACACTTTTGTGAGTGTTGTGAATTTCTGCCATTCATGCGCTAAAGTATATGTAATTTATTTTTGCAAATTTCCACAAAATTAAGAATGAAACAAATGTTTAATTTTTTATGTATTGATGAATTTTCCTTAGATTTAAAGAAAAATGTTCTCTTTTGTAGGAAATCGCATTCTAGTATTCTACTTCTTCCCAATCTAGTAGCGTACTAGCGCAGAGTCGCAGACTCCCATTCTCCCAACCATTTGCCTGTCTTGGCAACGTAATCATTGGCAAACTGATAAAGGTAAGGTATTTCCTTTTTTATTTTATTATTTTTTTTTTTCATTTAGATGGTTCCTTCACGATTTACATTGTAAGTCCTTCCTTTATCTTTTAATGCAGAGTGTTTTATTCCCTATAGCAAGATTCATGATTCGCCATTCACCTATGGTAGGTGACTGGAATTAAAGTTAGGCTAATTGGTATTATTATAGTAAAATATTTAGAAAACGTTTCTAATGAAGGAATACGGTTATGAGAGAAACCGAAAATGACCTTTATTTCCGTGGCAAATAAATAGTTAATAAGATATACCCTAATATATCTTACAGTAATGGTGGTCACCCAGTGGGAACCGGGGGCTTTGAGTGGGAAATTTACTGGCGAATCGATGAATGGCGGTAAAACTAACTCTTCTTCTCCATACATAATTCCCTGGAACGCATAATAAATCCACGAACAACCACACAAAATATGGGCATCCTCTTCCCCTGAAATTTGTGTATTACTGTTTTGTTTACATTTAACAAATCACAGGTATCAGCCCCGTTCGTATTTTTGTACATATCTCGTTGCTGCAATAACTTATACTTCCTGTGCACTTGCCATCATTCCATTTTATGTATATCAATGGAATTACTCCTGTTAGTTCATTTGTATGTAGCTCCTTCTCCGTTCTTCCCCTACTTTATGATGGAGTTTACCATATTTGGGCATGTATGTATGCTTGAGTGTGATGTAGGCAGTTCTGTAACACACCCGGTTTACTTGGAACAACTTTTGGTAAATATATGATACTTTAATTTCAAGCCAAATACATGAACCATGTATTTTTCCTACTCGATATCTTGTGTTTATGCATTTCTGACCTTGATTATTGGGACAAAGCACCAGTTCACGAGTTTTTGGACCCCCTTATAAAATGACAATTTTTGGGACACCAGTGGGAAACCGTTTTTTTTTTTTTTTTTTTGGTGTGGAAAAGTCATTAACAAGTGATTTACAGCAATAATAATGTTCAGGAATGAAAAATAAAGACTAAATTACCAGTTGGATAAATGTATGATTCATGTAAGTGGCTGAAAACAGGCCTAACAAGATTATTTCACACTTTAGATTTGTAAGTAGGTACAGAACCTGGTAAAGTTTTACTGTAATACAGATTCTGATTTCGAACAGAAAATATATGTTTTCCTGTAGTAAAAACGTGATTTGGCCGAATTTTACCTTCATTTCAACCGCAAACAAACAGAACAACCAATTTAACTAACTTTAAGTACCCGAATTGGTTGCTGTTATTACGGATGAAATGAAGGTGAAAACGGGTTAAAGCACGATATTTTCTACAGGAAAACATATATTTTCTGTTAAAATGTTTAAATATGTCTTTTGTTATATATATTGTGTTAAAATGTTTAAATATGTCTTTTGTTATATATATTGTGTTAAAATGTTTAAATATAATGATTTGTTCAAATTCCGTGTCACTTCACTCACGTATGTACTGCGAACGCTACCATTAGCAACGTTACCAACCAGTGGCGGATTAAGGCTCTTGTGGCCCTAAGGCAAATTTCAAGTTTTAAATATTTAACTTAGCCGGTGAATATATAATAGCTGCTACTCAGCGGCTCGACAGAAAACACACTCAAAAACTCGCGAGCGATCGCTATGAAGGTTGCGGGTGTGACCACCAGCACCAACTATCGGCCAGATACCACTCATGCATGTAAACAAACCCTTCAATTCTTCTCTGTTGACCTTGACGACAAGACGTATCATTACTCGCTGTAGAACCTGGAGTTTTCTCAACATATTTGGTGAAGTACTTCATTTTGGTTTGAGCTTTCGCAGTGCAGGTGTTTTATCTTCAACTTAAATCTTGAACTCGTTTTTGGATAGATTTAATTTTTGATGACTTTGGATTGTTTTTTGGACTTTCTTTGACTTTTAAATGGCCGACCCTTCCCTTAGTACGGAAGTGTGTTTTAGGCTTTTAGCAATTATCTTATCACGTTATAAATTAATTATAGATTGTCCTCTATATATTTTATATCTCACCCGCCTTTATTAGGCCTCTTCGATTAGCTTTCCATTTATAATAAACATCAAGATAAATTTTAATGATTTGTTTATATGCGACCTTTCCTGAGAGTAGGCGGTCCTAACTTGGAAACCGAAGTTAAACAACGTTGAGCCCTTTCAATCGTAAATAACTTTTACAGAGCTAATGATTTAAAACTTTTTAAATGAATATTTTTTAGTAGATATTATATGAAAGATTTTCTTTGAATAGTCTTCGTACTGTTTCAAAGATGAACTAACGTTTAGTTTATTTATGCTACGCAGTTTGCGCTCTATCGTTACGATAGAGAGAGAGAGTATCACGGTTTCACTTTGCAGAAAGAGTAAATCGATTCTGACGTTTTGTTCATTCTTCTTTCAAAGCTTAAATGTTTTAAATTCTATTTTAAAGGAACTTTTTAATTGAAAAACCTTTTAGTTTTTTACTTTGGTCAAATAACCTGTTTTTTGACGAAAAGTAAGTGGGCTCTTCTCTTCGGTGCGAAATCAAGAGAGAGAGAGAGAGAGAGAGAGAGAGAGAGAGAGAGAGAGAGAGAGAGAGAGAGATAGAGACGGAGAGAGAGAGAGGAGAGAGAACGTTCCGATCTTTATTCTCGTCCCAAGCGAGTAACGTTGTTCTCGAGTTACTCTCGTCCCTAGTCTCTGTACGGGGAGAAAGGATAAAACTTTTTTAGTTTTTATTCTCGTCCCAAGGCACTGTACGGTGAGAGATTGAAAACGTAGTTTTGAATGAACTAGTGTTTAGTCTCTTCCCCAGCCACTGATCTTTTTATCTTAAAATATGTTTACTGTTTTTTGCTTGTATTAATGTGCTTACATTATACTACTGATTTCGCAATTATAACCTTTTGATGAGGGTAGAATTGCGTGCTTCAGGTAGAAATCAGTTTTATTCATACCTAATATGAATTGTTTAAAAAATTCGATTTCAGTGAAATAAGTGCAAAACAGAAAATCGTAGTGATAAAGTGATATTGCGCAAAGTGTTATCAGTTGTGACCGAGGGTTCGTCTGTTCGTGCCTGTCGTTCGCCTAGTCCGGGACCTCTTGCAAGCTCCCAAGCCCAGGGGAGAAGTAATGTCGTACGACTTATGGGTTCGAGAGGCCTTGATCAGCGAACAGACGTTTTTCTCCTCGTCATCCGAAGGCTTTTCGCATAAGAAACCGTGGAACAAGGTTTCGAGGCCCTTTAAGCGAAAGTCAGTCCTTTCAGGACAGGTCCAGCGTCCTGGTTTTAACTATTAGGACAGCTCTGACCCTATGCAGTCATCGGAAGACTGCTCGCCGCCTAAACAAAAGCGTAACACAGACTCAGAGTCTTTTTGTAGGCAAGGTTTTGCAGTCACAGACGTTACCCTCGTCTCTTACCGCAACCATTCCCGTTGATCCTAAATGGGTTGTACGGCAAGACATGCAGAATAAGCTTGCCTCTCTTATGGAAGACTATTCTGCCGATAAGGTTCACGTTGATCCTAGCCGTTTATCTCATCGAGATCCTGGCCTTCAGCCGCCCAAACGAACCTTTGTGCGTCCTGTTGACGTTGGCGTAGCTAAGTCACGTCAGTCACGATATGTAGAGCCTCACTCGATGCGGTCACGTGTTGATTTTCAGCCGCATTTGGACGTTAGGCCGCTTCCTAATGCTCCTGTTGACGTTCAGGACGTTCACCAGCCAGCGGAGTTGACTTGTTTTGACGCTGAGCGTCAACTACCGCAGTCTAGAGTTGTTTTGACTGCTCAGACTAGGCAGTCAAAACAGTCTCGAGTGGACGCCGAGCGTCCTCCCGCACCTGTTGTTGTTGACAGTTCACAGACTGTTAAGCAGTTACATGACGTTGCGTCCTGGTCCGCTACTAATGCACCAGTGCGTGTGGACTCTGCTTGTAAAGCATTGCCACCACGGTAGGTCTCTCCCTTGCTTGAGACTCGGCTATTGTCGGACAAGGTTCCTTCAGATAAGGAAGTTGCTGTTCCCCCTCCTACTGATATTCCCTTGAGGACTCTGTCAGGCGAAGAGGAGCCTAAAGCTGCTTAGCCCTCTATGGACTTTGAATAAATCATGCTGATTTTTAAGGCTCTTTGTCCGGATCTTTTTGTAACTGCTGCTCCTCGTTCGCCTAAACGTCAGAGTTTACACTAGGTCTAGCTACTTCGAAGCCGTTGTTTTATAAGCTAGTGCTCTCTCGCTCTTCTAAGAGAGCTTTACGTTTGCTAGGCGACTGGTTTATCACCAGGAGGAGTTTGGGGGAGACAGCCTTTGCTTTCCCTACTTTTAAGCTGGCTTATAGAGCGAGAGTCTGATATGACACGAGAGAAGTTCTCGGCTTGGGAGTTCCTGCCTCTGCCCAGATAGACTTCTCAAACCTCATAGACTCTCTCTGGCGCCTGGCCATGAGACGCTCCAAGATTTTACAGGTCGACTTCAGAGCTATTTTCGAGTGTTTGAGGTTTTGCTGTACAATTATGTCATGCATAAACAAGGCTTTCAGGGATAGCTCCAATGATCTGACAGCCACGTTCTCTGCAGGAACAAATCCCTCAGGGAAGGCTCCAATGATCTGGCAGCCATGTTCACTGCAGGAGTACGTAAGAGGCAAGTGCGCTCAATGTGTTCATTGTCAAGACAAACTTCACGATGAAGTCTACCAGGCTGTCTTGACAGCATTTATGGAAGGCGACTGGATGGTCTCTCTCGACCTTCAGGAGGCATACTTCCACATTCCTATACACCCGGATTTCCAACCGTTTCTGAGGTTTGTTTACAGGAATGTGGGGTACCAGTTTCGAGCCCTGTGCTTTGGCCTCAGTCCTGCGCCTCTCGTGTTTACGAGGCTCATGAGGAATGTGGCAAAATCCCTCCATCTATCGGGGATCCGAGCCTCCCTGTACTTGGACGACTGGCTTCTCAGAGCATCGTCCAGTCTTCGCTGTCTGCAGGATCTACATTGGACGTTGAGTCTGGCCAGGGAGTTGGGACTTTTGGTCAACCTAAAAGTCCCAATTGATCCCATCCCAGATTATTCTATATTTGGGGATGGAGATTCGCAGTCCAGTTTTTTTTGGGCTTTTCCGTCTGCCACCGAATAGAACAAGCCCTGCTCGAAGTCCAACTAATGCTGAAAAGAAAAAGTTTGTTCAGTCAGGAGTTGGAACAGTCTCGTAGGGACTCTCTCATCCCTGGAGCAGTTTGTCTCACTAGGGAGACTACACCTTCTGCCTCTCCGGTTCCATCTAGCCTCTCACTGGAACTAGGACAAGACGTTAGAGACGGTATCATTCCCAGTCTCCGAACCAGTAAAGGCATGCCTGAAATGGTGGGACAGCAATATCAGTCTGAGAGAGGGACTATCCCTAGCAGTCAAGAACCCAAACCACGTGTTGTTCTCAGACGCGTCGGATTTGGGTTGGGGTGCGACCCTGGACGGTTGGGAATGCTCGGGTCTGTGGACCTCAAGTCAGAAGAGCATGCACATCAACGGCAAGGAGCTATTAGCAGTCCACTTGGCCTTGATGATATTCGAAAGCTTCTTCGAAACTAAGTGGTAGAGGTTAACTCAGACAACACCACAACTTTGGCGTACATCTCCAAGTAAGGAGGCACACACTCCTTCACGCTGCTCGAGATCGCAAGGGACCTTCTCTTATGGTCAAGAAATCGAGGCATCTCCCTGTTGACGAGATTCATCCAGGGGGACTTGAACGTCTTGGCAGACTGTCTCAGTCGGAGGGGTCAGGTGATACCCACGGAATGGACCCTCCACAAGGACGTGGGCAAGAGTCTTTGGGCTACTTGGGGTCAACCCACCATAGACCTCTTTGCCTCCTCGTTGACCAAAAGGTTACCAATCTATTGCTCTCCAGTCCTAGAGACAGAAGCAATCCACATAGACGCGTTTCTACTGGATTGGTCTCTTCTGGACTTATATGCATTCCCACCATTCAAGATAGTCAACAAGGTACTGCAGAAGTTCGCCTCTCACGAAGGGACAAGGTTGACGTTGGTTGCTACCCTCTGGCCCGCGAGAGAGTGGTTCACCGAGGTACTTCAATGGCTGGTAGACTTTCCAAGAAGTCTTCTTCTAAGGGTAGATTTGTTACGTCAGCCCCACGTAAAGAATGTCCATCAAAGCCTCCCCGCTCTTCGTCTGACTTCCTTCAGACTATCGAAAGACTCTCAAGAGCTCGAGGCTTTTCGAAGGAGGCAGCTAGTGCGATTGCAAGAGCAAGGAGAGCTTCTACCATCAGAGTATACCAGTCGAAGTGGGAAGTCTTTCGAGACTGGTGCAAGTCAGCATCTGTGTCCTCTTCCAGTACCTCTGTAGCCCAAATCGCAGATTTTCTTTTACATCTGAGAAAGGTTCGCTCCCTTTCAGCTCCCACGATTAAGGGCTACAGGAGCATGTTGGCTTCGGTCTTTCGACATAGAGGCTTAGATCTTTCCAACGATAAAGATCTCCAAGATCTCCTTAAGTCTTTCGAGACCTCTAAGGAACGTCGTTTGGCAACTCCTGGATGGAACTTAGACGTGGTCATAAGGTTCCTCATGTCAGACAGGTTTGAGCCATTACATTCAGCCTCCCTGAAGGATCTCACCCCCAAGACACTTTTCCTAGTGTGCTTGGCTTCGGCTAAAAGGGTCAGTGAACTTCATGCCTTCAGTAAGAACATCAGTTTTTTCTACAGAAAAAGCCACTTGTTCACTTCAACTTGGTTTCCTGGCCAAAAAATGAACTGCCTTCTCGTCCTTGGCCTAAATCTTTTGATATTCCTTGCTTATCAGAGATCGTAGGCAACGAACTGGAAAGAGTATTATGTCCTGTTAGAGCTCTTAAGTTCTATTTAGCTCGTACTAAGTCATTACGAGGTAAATCTGAGGCATTATGGTGCTCAGTTAAGAAACCATCATTGCCTATGTCAAAGAATGCTTTGTAATATTTTATCAGATTTTTTAATACGAGAAGCTCTTTCTCTCTTGAATGAGAAAGACCGATGTTTGCTTAAGGTTAAGACGCACGAAGTTAGAGCTATAGCAATCTCCGTGGCCTTCAAGCAAAATAAATCTCTGCAAAGTATTATGGACGCAACTTTTTGGAGAAGCAAGTCAGTGTTCGCGTCATTTTACTTAAAAGATGTCCAGACTCTTTACGAGGACTGCTACGCACTGGGTCCATTCGTTGCAGCGAGTGCAGTAGTGGGTGAGGGTTCTACCACTACATTACCCTAATTCCAATATCCTTTTTAATCTGTCTCTTGAAATGTTTTTTAATATTGTTTTTTGGGATGTACAGAAGGCTAAGAAGCCTTTCACATCCTTGTTGATTTGGCAGGTGGTCAAAGTCATTTCTTGAGAGCGCCCAGATTAGGGGTTTGATGAGGTCCTGTTAGTATGGGTTGCAACCCTTTATACTTCAGCTCCTGGGAGTCTTTCAGCATCCTAAGAGGATCGCTGGGCTTCGTGAGGAAGACAGACTTACAAGGCAGAGTAATCGTCTAAGTCAACTTCCTTACCAGGTACCTATATATTTTGGTTTTGTTATATTGATAACTGTCAAAAACTCTTAGCTTATACGCTGTAAACTTAATTAACTCTGGTCTCTACCCACCGTCTTGGGTGTGAATCAGCTATTATATATTCACCGGCTAAGTTAAATATTTAAAAATGATATTTTAATTATAAAATAAATTTTTGAATATACTTACCCAGTGAATATATAAATTAAAGGCCCTCCCTTCCTCCCCAATAGAGACGCAGCGGGACGAGAAGAATTGAAGGGTTTGTTTACATGCAAGAGTGGTATCTGGCCGACAGTTGGCGCTAGTGGTCACACCCGCAACCTTCATAGCGATCGCTCGCGAGTTTTTGAGTGTGTTTTCTGTCGAGCCGCTGAGTAGCAGCTATTATATATTCACCGGGTAAGTATATTCAAAAATTTATTTTATAATTAAAATATCATATTTTTAAAAATATGGCCTGAACTAATGATAAAATTTATATTATTGTACAATAACAAATATCCATTAGAAAAATTTATTTCTAAACAAAACCTTATCAATTTTACATATGTTAAGGTAAGGTACTACTACATACATGTGTTTTTGTATACATTAAATTTTCACTTTTCTTGCTTTGACAGTAGCAAACTCATCAATCATAGAACTTAAGTCAGTTTCGGATAGCAAATCTTTTTCAATGCACAGAAGTGCCAACACACCCAGGCGGTGCTGACTCATTGTGGATCGCTTTACATCCTTAATTCGAGTAAGCTGGGAAAATGACCGTTCACCAGAGCAATTAGTAGCCATCAGTGACAAGTAAATTCGCAAAGCCACTTCAGTGTTTGGAAATGCAGTTGAAATTCCAGTTTTGTGCATTAATTTGAACATATGTTGAGCAATACCTGTTGACGCTTCTTTGCTACATTTCTTCTTTGTCTGTTCCTTATACCAACAGATAAACTGACAGAATTCTGAATAGAAGTCAGCGAAAGATCACTTGCATACACACCAACAAGTCTTTCAATTGCAGCCACAATATCATCATCAGACATTGATTCAAATTCAGTCAGAACACCAAACCGCTGCTGCATGGTTGAATATGCTTCAATGCGTTTTTTCAAAGCACTGTTCAATTGATCGATGATGACATTAAAAGTATTAACTTTAAATTTCTGCTTTCCTGTCATACTTTCCATAGCATCTGCAGCACTCCCTTCACTAACATGCTTCTTGCGTTTAGGTATTTGGCGTGTTGCACTTTCATACTTATAAGAGCTGTTTCCACAACGGTCAGAAGCTTTCTGCTCATAAATGTCAAATTTCTCTCTGCAATCACTTACG
The DNA here is from genome assembly GCF_036898095.1 of Palaemon carinicauda. Lineage (NCBI taxonomy): Eukaryota > Metazoa > Arthropoda > Malacostraca > Decapoda > Palaemonidae > Palaemon > Palaemon carinicauda. The sequence continues at coordinate 143,181,461 of NC_090732.1, read as the reverse complement.
AATTGAGCCAGACTCTTCAAAAGACCAATAGCAGTTGTTAGTTCAATGGTAGCACTTTGCAGCAACTTGCTGCATTGGTTGAAGCGCTGCAGAATGTCATTCCAAAGTTCACACATGAAGGATACTTCTATGGTATCCATATGCTTTGCCAAAGCGTTTGCCTGATTTCGAGTATCCCTATTCTGAGTGTCATCAGCTGCAATTTCCTCAAGAGCACTGTGGAAATGCTGATATCCTTGGAATACAGCCTCAGTGGCATCAGCCCTAGCAGACCATCGGGTATCTGATAGGTGTTTAGGAATAAGACAATGAGGTTTCTGTTCTATGTGGATTAGCAGAATCCTCCATCGACGTGTAGATGCTACAAAGAATGTGTACAAACGCTGCAAAAACCCAAAGTATGAAACAGCTTCAACACAGCAATCTACCGCAGATTGACCAACAAGATTTAGTGAGTGGCCTGCACATGGAATATAATTCACCAAACTGTTCTTGTTTTTCAAGATTTGCTGCATATCAATGTATTTACCGGACATATTACTAGCATTGTCATGTGTCTGTCCACGGCAATGAGTGAAATCAATGTTCTGCTCTGATAAGTACTGAAGTAGAGTATCAGCAAGATTCTGACCTGTGTGACTGGAAATTGGGATGAATGTGAGAAAACGCTCCACTGGTTCATAATTTGTCATATTGACATGACGAATAATGATTGTCAGCTGGTCAGTATGAGTAATATCTGGTGTAGAGTCCACTGAAATAGAGAAGTACCTCGACTTCAAAATCTCCTGTTTGATAACGTCAAGCACTTTGTCCCATCAACGTGACAAGTTCTTCACAAATTGTTTTTGAGAGGTAAGATGAATGCCCACGTCCGCGGTTGGCATGTTGACGAATATGCTGAGATAGAAAAGGATCAAATTGACTAATCAACTCCAATATTCCCAAATAATTGCTATTGTTACCAGACCCAATAATTTCATTACTGCCCCAAAGTGGTAGGCCTCTCTCACAAAGAAAGGCAATTGTTGCAACACAACGTGTAAGCACATTTTTCCAGTATTTATGCTGCTCAATCATATTTTTGTGCAACTCAGCATCAATTCGACCAGCAGCAGCAGAGCGATGAGCAAAAGTCAGAACTGAGTTAATATGTTTGGTGCTTGTTTCATGAGATTTCAAATTCTGAGTTATATTCTTCCAGTCATTATCACCAGAGGTACATAGCTTTATACTTCTATCTGATGAGAACAAAATGCATGGGAAACAGAAAACACAAGTCTTGGCTGGAGAATAAACAAGCCAGTCACGACTGACTACCTCTCCATTTGGTAAAACTCGTGTGAAGGCACTAGGATTAAGGAAGCGGTTCACTCCATAATATTCTCGTTTTGTTTTTGGATAATCATTTGCCAAATTTCGAAAATGGTCAGTGCCCATGCTGATGCATACTTCACGTAAATTCTCTGTTATATTACCAAAAAGCCCAACATCATTTGGTACAGCTTCATTTGAAACTGAACTCTGAACTTCTTTTGTGGCTGTAGATTCTTTATCATCATCAACAATAACTTTGCTTTGGACAGTGTCTGATGGAGGAGAAACAGGAGGAGATTGGTCATCTAAGTCACCACTGCTGCCTCCAACATCTTTGTCTACAACTTGAAAATATGAAGTTAATTTGCGTGTTTTCGCCAACAGATCTTCCATTTGCTTTTTCTTTTTTGATTCCTGAGCTCTTTCCCAACCACCTTTCCGTTTTGACATTGACATGGTGAAGTCCCGTGAAGAAAGCCTGAAAAAAGGAAAAACATTTTTTTTTTGAGATTTTATATATTAACTAATTTGAATAAATTATTTTCAAATTGGAGCAGGGACACTTTCTATAGTCACTAGTCTGACTATACGTGAGGTGTGTGTGTGTGTGTGTGTGTGTGTGTGTGTGTGTGTGTGTGTCATGATATACAACAAAGTAATTGAATGTAAATGAATGTCCCGAGGGAATATCACAAATCAAGCAGATTGAAAACCCTGATTTTATAGTAGTTCTTGAGCTAGCATCTTTGATTTTCAAATGTTACGTTTCGAGGAGTATTTACTCTTATCATCAGATCTTTTAAACACAAGAAGTAATATAAAACACACGGGTTCTTACCTCTTAAGCAGGAGATCTGGTGAATGATGATTAAATCACAGTGAACCCAACATACATAGCCCACAGACAGACTGATAAACTGGTTCTTGGTCGTTAAATATAAAGAAGTAAAAAAATCCTTAAAACTCTTATTTTATATGTAACTGAATATACTGTCTAAACAAATGAGAGAACGTTAATAGAATAGCGAGGGACAATTCTGTAACAAAAATATAAGCAAAAGTATCCATGAATCACTTGACAAAAACATGTCTCAAGTAAGACCTCGAAGCCAGAATGAATGATCTATTAGATCATTCATTCAGTGAAAAGTTTCTTTCTACTTCGATCAGATCTAGGTAGAAAGAAACTTTTCACTGATTTACATATGATGGAACATAACGTGAGAAAATATTAATAGAACAATGAGGAACACTACTACAACAAAAATATGAGCAAAAAGTTTCGATGAATCGTTAGGCAAAAACGTGTCGAACAAAAATTTGAAGCAAAAATTAACTATTTGAGCAGAAATAAACCTGTCAGCACTGAGTCATTCATGATGGGCCATAACCGTTCACGGTTCTCTATGAGTTTCTGCCACCAACAGTACACACGGACAAGGACATATATGTAGAATATGTAAACAATGTCAAAAGAAATATCTGTTGTTCTGATGATTACGAAACTTGAGAATTTGATTGTTTTACAGCCAAAGCACTTAAAACATAGTAAACAACTTCAGACCTTTCACAACATGGCTAATTACCAATAACTGACAGGTAAGATTTTTCTCTTAGTCATAATCAAAATGTTTTTGGACTACCAGAAATGGCCTGGATTTTTTTTGTGGCCCTAAGGCATGTGCCTAGTTTGCCTTATGGTTAATCCGCCACTGTTACCAACGTTACGATGTCATTGCTAACGTTAGCAATGCTACGGTATGTGTATTTTAAAGCATTTTTCCATATACCCTTTACACAATATATAAAAAGGTACAAAAAGGGTACAGAACCTGCCTCCTGGCTAGTACAGTGGTAACGTGTTTGCCTCGCATTCGCGTGGCAAGAGATCGATCCCCGCCCAGGGCCGTGAGTTTAAGCTGTTTACTGGGGAGGCTACTGCTGTGGTAGGGGGGTTGGGCTTGCCCGGCTGACGTTCTGGAGAGCATCTATTCTGATGGAACTGGAACCAGACACCTTTTTCTTAACAAACCTACCTAACCTAACCTAGATGTTCATAACATTAGCAACATTATATATAATGGTTCTTTTTCTGCCATTAGCTCTCTTACATTCGCGGGAAAATAAAACATCAAGCTCGTATGTACTGGCAAGTGGTAATGTTGAGCTGCGCACGCTAACATTAGCAATGTTACTCTAACATGCAATGTTACGATAACATTAGCAACTCTAAATATAATGGTTCTAGTTCTGCCATCGGCTCGCTTACTCTCGCATGAAAAGAAAACATCAAGCTCGTATGTACTGGCAAGCGGTAATGTTGAGTGGCGCAAGCTAACAAAATAGTAAAACTAACACATTAAAATTAAAGAAATTAATGACTTACTTTTATGACCGAGACGACGAAACTTGTGGGTCACCGTGGTGTTGTGACTGTGAGACTATGGCGTCTTAACTTCTTTTTCTTAGTTTAGTACTGCACTTGGAACACTGTAAATGTTGGGCTATTACATTACGAGATTTAAGAAAATTATCAACATTGGAATTCACCAAAATACTTTAAAGTATGGATTACTGCAGTCGTTACAAGTTCCTAAAACTTCCATCGTAAAATCATGTCACTTGAACTAACAAAAACCTGACTTGGACAAAGGTTTCAATGGTAAAGGGTTTGATGGAAGGTGGGGGTTGGGAAATATTGCCTCCCCCCTTTGTGCAAAATTTCCATAGGTATGTGTTCATGATTGGTTACGGAAAAGCAACGGAGTCTAGAGAGTAAACATGAATGAACCAGAATGGGAAACTTGTCCAGAGCAAGTATTTATGTGAAATCTGGCCATGATAAGGTAATAACAAAATTTTGAAATTGAATGTGTGATAAATAATATTTAATGGGAATATTAAATGAGGTGAAGATATCGGATAATAAAACAAGTAATTCTTCGGTCAAACGTAATATGTATACGAGGGTATTACAGTACATAAAGGGGATGGTATAGTTGTACTGGATCAAGTAATATACTTGAATAACGCGAGTGAAGTCGAATAGTTACATTTCACGGTTAGGTAAGGAGAAATCCTATTGGAGGAGGAGGAGCCTATGCGCGGGTTTTTGCGCAGAAGGTCAAAACCTGCCATGTACAAAACGAACGAACGGGAGCGACTACAATCGACAAGTAGAATTACAAAAAATAAATTAAAAACACTGCTAATGTTAGCATGTTACACTAACATTGCTGCAGTTCTACATCACATGTTGGCAGCTCTGGTTACCGTATTTTTTTCACGAGTCATAGCCTTTGCAACGGCGCCTCAAAGTTTATCCAGTTATACTGTTTTGTCTTTTCCTCCGTTTTATTATACATCCATGAAGGTAATGTATAGAGAAGAAAAGGCTTGTTTTACCATTATATATCGTTTCCCCAGTATGTTTTCCCCACCCGAAACCCCGAGTTCCCACTGGGGGTCCCCCATTATCGTAGGATATACAGTAGGCCCCCGCCATACGACATTAATCCGTTCTGGAGTTGGTATCGTATGGTGAAAATGTCGTATGGCGGGTAATAGAATAGCTAATGCGTGAAAAACCCCTGGTCAAAACATTGAAAATTAGTATGTAACAAAATACAATACAATACAGTACAGTAGTATAGTAAGCACTGTACTACAGTATATTTATATATAATATACATGTACTGTACATTATATAATTAAATACCATGTACAGGATAAATAAAAATTATATACTGTACAGTACTGTAAAGGAAAAATTAAATCTTATTTAACTTTGAAGTGACGTGACTTGAGCTGGTAGTGGGTGGAGGCAGAGGGGGGAGGAGACGGTAGATATAAAACGTATCGATGCTAATTATGTTATGTACACTTAATGATAAATTTATTCTTACTATTAAACACTTAAATTTAAAAATGCTTTTTTTATTATTATTATTTTTGTCTTTTGAATTTTTTTTTAATGATTTTTTTTTAAACAATTTTTTTTTTTTTTTTTTTTTTTTTTTTTTTTTTTTTTTTTTTTTTTTTTTTTTTTTTTTTTTTTTGATAGAATCACCATTATCGTCTTGCTTTCCGACAGTTCTCTTTGGAGAAATATCTATCCAAAGAAGCCTGTTTCTGACGATTCCTCAACATATTTCTAAAATGACTCTTACACTTGTCATTAACACACTGCATCAGACGACTTGTGTGAAGTTTTTCTGGGTGTTTCTTTTCAATGAAACTCTTAAGATTTTCATACCAACCAATAGCTTCCCTTATTCTGACGATGTCGTTTCTTCAGTCTCCCCCCCCCCGTCCTCGCCACCACTAGAGCTGTGCACCTCTTGAATGATTGTCAACTGCATTGCCTCCAACTCCTTTAAGTCTTCAGTCGTAAGCTCCTCCCTGTGCTCCTCGATAAGGTTATGGACGGCAGCCTCTTCGACAACAAGCCCCATGGAACTCCCGATTGAAATTTCCTCAACATCACCCTCAGGGGCAGGATCATCAACGGCCTCGTCTTCGGTTGAGGGATCGAAACCTTCAAAGTCTCGTTCTGCTACAACAGCTGGCCACAGTTTCTTCCATGAGAAGTTCAAGGTGCGCAATGAACCTCATTCCAAGCCCCCCCCTCATTGTTCTCCCCGCGCGCGAGTCTCCCCATTGTTCTCCCGCGTGCCAGTCTCCTCCATTGTTCTCCCGCGCGCCAGTCTCCCCCATTGTTCGCCCGCGCGCAAGTCTCCCCGATTGTTCTCCCGCGCGCCAGTCTCCCCCATTGTTCTCCCGCGCGCCAGTCTCCCCCATTGTTCTCCCGCGCGCCAGTCTCCCCCAGTGTTCTCCCGCGCGCCAGTCTCCCCCAGTGTTCTCCCGCGCGCCAGTCTCCCCCAGTGTTCTCCCGCGCGCGAGTCTCCCACAGTGTTCTCCCGCGCGCCAGCCTCCCCAGTGTTCTCCCGCGCGCCAGCCTCCCCACAATGTTCTCCCGCGCGCCAGCCTCCCCACAATGTTCTCCCGCGCGCCAGCCTCCCCACAATGTTCTCCCGCGCGCCAGCCTCCCCACAATGTTCTCCCGCGCGCCAGCCTCCCCACAATGTTCTCCCGCGCGCCAGCCTCCCCCCCATGTTCTCCCTAGCGCGAGGCCCCCCCCCATGTTCTTCCCCGCGCGCGAGGCCCCCCCCATGTTCTCCCGCGCGCGAGCCCCCCCACCCCGATGTTCTCGCGCGCGCGAGCCCCCCCACCCCGATGTTCTCCCGCGCGCGAGCCCCCCCACCCCGATGTTCTCCCGCGCGCGAGCCCCCCACCCCGATGTTCTCCCGCGCGCGAGCCCCCCCACCCCCGATGTTCTCCCGCGCGCGAGCCCCCCCACCCCGATGTTCTCCCGCGCGCGAGCCCCCCCACCCCGATGTTCTCCCGCGCGCGAGCCCCCCCCACCCCGATGTTCTCCCGCGCGCGAGCCCCCCCACCCCGATGTTCTCCCCGCGCGCGAGCCCCCCCACCCCGATGTTCTCCCGCGCGCGAGCCCCCCCACCCCGATGTTCTCCCCGCGCGCGAGCCCCCCCACCCCGATGTTCTCCCGCGCGCGAGCCCCCCCACCCCGATGTTCTCCCGCGCGCGAGCCCCCCCACCCCGATGTTCTCCCGCGCGCGAGCCCCCCCACCCCGATGTTCTCCCGCGCGCGAGCCCCCCCCACCCCGATGTTCTCCCGCGCGCGAGCCCCCCCACCCCGATGTTCTCCCGCGCGCGAGCCCCCCCCACCCCCGATGTTCTCCCGCGCGCGAGCCCCCCCACCCCGATGTTCTCCCGCGCGCGAGCCCCCCCACCCCGATGTTCTCCCGCGCGCGAGCCCCCCCACCCCCGATGTTCTCCCGCGCGCGAGCCCCCCCACCCCGATGTTTCTCCCGCGCGCGAGCCCCCCCCACCCCGATGTTCTCCCGCGCGCGAGCCCCCCCACCCCGATGTTCTCCCGCGCGCGAGCCCCCCCACCCCGATGTTCTCCCGCGCGCGAGCCCCCCCACCCCGATGTTCTCCCGCGCGCGAGCCCCCCCCACCCCGATGTTCTCCCGCGCGCGAGCCCCCCCACCCCGATGTTCTCCCGCGCGCGAGCCCCCCACCCCGATGTTCTCCCGCGCGCGAGCCCCCCACCCCGATGTTCTCCCCGCGCGCGAGCCCCCCCACCCGATGTTCTCCCGCGCGCGAGCCCCCCCACCCCGATGTTCTCCCGCGCGCGAGCCCCCCCACCCCGATGTTCTCCCGCGCGCGAGCCCCCCCACCCCGATGTTCTCCCGCGCGCGAGCCCCCCCACCCCGATGTTCTCCGCGCGCCGAGCCCCCCCACCCCGATGTTTCTCCGCGCGCGAGCCCCCCCACCCCGATGTTCTCCCGCGCGCGAGCCCCCCCACCCCGATGTTCTCCCGCGCGCGAGCCCCCCCACCCCGATGTTCTCCCGCGCGCGAGCCCCCCCACCCCGATGTTCTCCCGCGCGCGAGCCCCCCACCCCGATGTTCTCCCGCGCGCGAGCCCCCCCACCCGATGTTCTCCCGCGCGCGAGCCCCCCACCCCGATGTTCTCCCGCGCGCGAGCCCCCCCCACCCCGATGTTCTCCCGCGCGCGAGCCCCCCCACCCCGTGTTCTCCCGCGCGCGAGCCCCCCCACCCCGATGTTCTCCCCGCGCGCGAGCCCCCCCACCCCGATGTTCTCCCGCGCGCGAGCCCCCCACCCCGATGTTCTCCCGCGCGCGAGCCCCCCCACCCCGATGTTCTCCCGCGCGCGAGCCCCCCCCACCCCGATGTTCTCCCGCGCGCGAGCCCCCCACCCCGATGTTCTCCCCGCGCGCGAGCCCCCCCACCCCGATGTTCTCCCCAGCGCGCGAGCCCCCCCACCCCGATGTTCTCCCGCGCGGCGAGCCCCCCCACCCCGATGTTCTCCCGCGCGCGAGCCCCCCCACCCCGATGTTCTCACCCGCGCGCGAGCCCCCCCACCCCCGATGTTCTCCCGCGCGAGCCCCCCACCCCGATGTTCTCCCGCGCGCGAGCCCCCCCACCCCGATGTTCTCCCGCGCGCGAGCCCCCCCACCCCGATGTTCTCCCCGCGCGCGAGCCCCCCACCCCGATGTTCTCCCGCGCGCGAGCCCCCCACCCGATGTTCTCACCGCGCGCGAGCCCCCCCCACCCCCATGTTCTCCCGCGCGCGAGCCCCCCCCACCCCCATGTTCTCCCCGCGCGCGAGCCCCCCCCCCCCATGTTCTCCCGCGCGCTGCGAGCCCCCCGCCATGTTCTCCCGCGCGCGAGCCTCCCCCATGTTCTCCCGCGCGCGCGATCCCCCCCAGTGTTCTCCCGCGCGCGCGAGCCCCCCCCATGTTCTCCGCGCGCGAGCCCCCCCCAATGTTCTCCCGCGCGCAAGCCCCCCCGACAATGTGCTCCCAGCGCGCGAGGCCCCCCAATGTTCGTGCGAGACCCCCCAATGTTCGTGCGAGACCCCCCAATGTTCGTGCGAGACCCCCCAATGTTCGTGCGAGACCCCCCAATGTTCGTGCGAGACCCCCCATGTTCTCCTGCGAGCGAGCCCCCCACGTTCTCCCGCGCGCGAGCCCCCCCCACGTTCTCTCGCGTTCGACGCCCCACCCCCCCATGTTCTCCCGCGCGCGAGCCCCCCCATGTTCTCCCGCGCGCGAGCCCCCCCATGTTCTCCCGCGCGCGAGCCCCCCCATGTTCTCCGCGCGCGAGCCCCCCCCAATGTTCTCCCGCCGCGCGAGCCCCCCCATGTTCTCCCGCGCGCAAGCCCCCCCATGTTCTCCCGCGCGCGAGCCCCCCCCCATGTTCTCCCGCGTGCGAGCCCCCCCCATTTTCTCGCGCGCGCAGAGCCCCTACCATGTTCTCCCGCGCGCGAGCCCCCCCCATGTCTCTCCCGCGCGCGAGCCCCCCCCCATGTTCTCCCGCGCGCGAGCCCCCCCCCATGTTTTCCCGCGCGCGAGCCCCCCCCCCATGTTTTCCCGCGCGCGAGCCCCCCCCCATGTTTTCCCGCGCGCAAGCCCCCCCATGTTTTCCCGCGCGCAAGCCCCCCCATGTTTCCCGCGCGCAAGCCCCCCCCATGTTTCCCGCGCACGAGCCCCCCCCCATGTTTTCCCGCGCGCAAGCCCCCCATGTTTTCCCGCGCGCAAGCCCCCCCCCATGTTTTCCCGCGCACGAGCCCCCCCAAGTTCTCCCCGCGCGCGAGCCCCCCCCCCCATGTTCTCCCGTGCGCGAGCCCCCCCCATGTTCTCCCGCGCGCGAGCCCTCCCCCATGTTCTCCCGCGCGCGAGCCCTCCCCCATGTTCTCCCCGCGCGCGAGCCCTCCCCATGTTCTCCCGCGCGCGATCCCTCCCCCATGTTCTCCCGCGCGCGAGCCCCCCCCATGTTCTCCCGCGCGCGAGCCCCCCCCATGTTCTCCCGCGCGCGAGCCCCCCCATATGTTCTCCCGCGCGCGAGCCCTCCCCCATGTTCTCCCGCGCGCGAGCCCTACCCCCCATGTTCTCCCCGCGCGCGAGGCCCCCCCCCATGTTCTCCCGCGCACGAGCCCCCCCCCATGTTTTCCCGCGCGCAAGCCCCCCCAGTTTTCCCGCGCGCAAGCCCCCCCCCATGTTTTCCCGCGCACGAGCCCCCCCATGTTCTCCCGCGCGCGAGCCCCCCCCCCCATGTTCTCCCGTGCGCGAGCCCCCCCCATGTTCTCCCGCGCGCGAGCCCTCCCCCATGTTCTCCCGCGCGCGAGCCCTCCCCCATGTTCTCCCGCGCGCGAGCCCCTCCCCCATGTTCTCCCGCGCGCGATCCCTCCCCCATGTTCTCCCGCGCGCGAGCCCCCCCCCATGTTCTCCCGCGCGCGAGCCCCCCCCATGTTCTCCCGCGCGCGAGCCCCCCCATATGTTCTCCCGCGCGCGAGCCCTCCCCCATGTTCTCCCGCGCGCGAGCCCTACCCCCCATGTTCTCCCCGCGCGCGAGGCCCCCCCCCATGTTCTCCCGTGCGCGAGGCCCCCCCATTTTTTCCCCGCGCGCGAGCCCCCCCCATGTTTTCCCGCGCGCGAGGCCCCCCCATGTTTTCCCCGCGCGGGAGCCCCCCCCATGTTTTCCCGCGCGTGCGAGCCCCCCCCCATGTTCTCCCGCGCGCGAGCCCGCCCACCCATGTTCTCCCGCGCGCGAGCCCCCCCCATGTTCTCCCGCGCGCGCGAGCCCCCCCCATGTTCTCCCGCGCGCGCGAGCCCCCCCCCATGTTTTCCCCGCGCTCGCGAGCCCCCCCCATGTTTTCCCGCGCGCCGCGAGCCCCCCCATGTTTTCCCGCGCGCGAGCCCCCCCATGTTCTCCCGCAACGCGCGAGCCCCCCCAGTGTTCTCCCGCGCGCGCGAGCCCCCCCAGTGTTCTCCCGCGCGCGCGAGCCCCCCCCATGTTCTCCCGCGCGCGACCCCCCCAATGTTCTCCCGCGCGCGAGCCCCCCCGACAATGTGCTCCCGCGCGCGAGGCCCCCCCAATGTTCGTGCGAGTTCCCCCCCAGTGTTCTCCCGCACGCGAGGCCCCCCCCCCAGTGTTCTCCCGCGCGCGAGCTCCCCCGACAATGTGCTCCCGCGCGCGAGGCCCCCCAATGTTCGTGCGAGGCCCCCCCCCAGTGATCTCCCGCGCGCGACGGCCCCCCCAGTGTTCTCTCGCGCGCGAGCCCCCTCCCCCATGTTCTCCCGCGCGCGAGCCCCCTCCCCCATGTTCTCCCGCGCGCGAGCCCCCTCCCCCATGTTCTCCCGCGCGCGAGCCCCCTCCCCCATGTTCTCCCGCGCGCGAGCCCCCTCCCCCATGTTCTCCCGCGCGCGAGCCCCCTCCCCATGTTCTCTCCCGCGCGCGAGCCCCCTCCCCCATGTTCTCCCGCGCGCGAGCCCCCTCCCCCATGTTCTCCCGCGCGCGAGCCCCCTCCCCATGTTCTCCCGCGCGCTAGCCCCCCCCATGTTCTCCCGCGCGCGAGCCACCCCATGTTCTCCCGCGCGCGAGCCCCCCCCCACGTTCTCCCGCGCGCGAGCCCCCCCCACGTTCTTCCGTGCGCGAGCCCCCCCCACGTGTCTCATGCGCGCGAGCCCCCCCCCCCACGTTCTCCTGCGCGCGAGCCCCCCCACGTTCTCATGCGCGCGAGCCCCCCCCCCACGTTCTCCTGCGCGCGAGCCCCCCCCTCGTTCTCCCGCGCGCGAGCCCCCCCATGTTCTCCTGCGCACGAGCCCCCCCACCCCGATGTTCTCCCGCGCGCGAGCCCCCCCACCCCGATGTTCTCCCGCGCGCGAGCCCCCCCACCCCGATGTTCTCCGCGCGCGAGCCCCCCCACCCCGATGTTCTCCCGCGCGCGAGCCCCCCCCACCCGATGTTCTCCCGCGCGCGAGCCCCCCCACCCAGATGTTCTCCCGCGCGCGAGCCCCCCCACCCCGATGTTCTCCCGCGCGCGAGCCCCCCCACCCCGATGTTCTCCCGCGCGCGAGCCCCCCCACCCCGATGTTCTCCCGCGCGCGAGCCCCCCCACCCCGATGTTCTCCCGCGCGCGAGCCCCCCCACCCCGATGTTCTCCCGCGCGCGAGCCCCCCCACCCGATGTTCTCCCGCGCGCGAGCCCCCCCACCCCGATGTTCTCCCGCGCGCGAGCCCCCCCACCCCGATGTTCTCCCGCGCGCGAGCCCCCCCACCCCGATGTTCTCCCGCGCGCGAGCCCCCCCACCCCGATGTTCTCCCGCGCGCGAGCCCCCCCACCCCAATGTTCTCCCGCGCGCGAGCCCCCCCACCCCGATGTTCTCCCGCGCGCGAGCCCCCCCACCCCGATGTTCTCCCGCGCGCGAGCCCCCCCACCCCGATGTTCTCCCGCGCGCGAGCCCCCCCACCCCGATGTTCTCCCGCGCGCGAGCCCCCCCACCCCGATGTTCTCCCGCGCGCGAGCCCCCCCCACCCCGATGTTCTCCCGCGCGCGAGCCCCCCCACCCCGATGTTCTCCCGCGCGCGAGCCCCCCCACCCCGATGTTCTCCCGCGCGCGAGCCCCCCCACCCCGATGTTCTCCCGCGCGCGAGCCCCCCCACCCCGATGTTCTCCCGCGCGCGAGCCCCCCCACCCCGATGTTCTCCCGCGCGCGAGCCCCCCACCCCGATGTTCTCCCGCGCGCGAGCCCCCCCAACCCCGATGTTCTCCCGCGCGCGAGCCCCCCCAACCCCGATGTTCTCCCGCGCGCGAGCCCCCCAACCCCGATGTTCTCCCGCGCGCGAGCCCCCCCCCACCCCGATGTTCTCCCGCGCGCGAGCCCCCCCACCCCGATGTTCTCCTGCGCGCGAGCCCCCCCACCCCCATGTTCTCCCGCGGCGCGAGCCCCCCCACCCCCATGTTCTCCCGCGCGTGAGCCCCCCCACCCCATGTTCTCCCGGCGCGCGAGCCCCCCCATGTTCTCCCGCGCGCGAGCCCCCCCCATGTTCTCCCGCGCGCGAGCCCCCCCCCAATGTTCTCCCGCGCGCGAGCCCCCCCATGTTCTCCCGCGCGCGAGCCCCCCCCATGTTCTCCTGCGTGCGAGCCCCCCCCAATGTTCTCCCGCGCGCGAGCCCCCCCATGTTCTCCCCGCGCGCGAGCCCCCCCCATGTTCTCCTGCGTGCGAGCCCCCCCCATGTTCTCCCGCGCGCGAGCCCCCACCATGTTCTCCCGTGCGCGAGCCCCCCCCCTATGTTCTCCCGCGCGTGAGCCCCCCACCCATGTTCTCCCGCGCGCGCGCGAGCCCCCCGCCATGTTCTCCCGCGCGCGAGCCTCCCCCATGTTCTCCCGCGCGCGAGCCTCCCCCATGTTCTCCCGCGCGCACGCGATCCCCCCCAGTGTTCTCCCGCGCGCGCGAGCCCCCCCCATGTTCTCCCGCGCGCGAGCCCCCCCCAATGTTCTCCCGCGCGCGAGCCCCCCCGACAATGTGCTCCGCGCGCGAGGCCCCCCAATGTTCGTGCGAGACCCCCCAATGTTCGTGCGAGACCCCCCAATGTTCGTGCGAGACCCCCCAATGTTCGTGCGAGACCCCCCATGTTCTCCTGCGCGCGAGCCCCCCCACGTTCTCCCGCGCGCGAGCCCCCCCCACGTTCTCTCGCGTGCGACGCCCCACACCCCCCATGTTCTCCCGCGCGCGAGCCCCCCCATGTTCTCCCGCGCGCGAGCCCCCCCATGTTCTCCTGCGCGCGAGCCCCCCCATGTTCTCCCGCGCGCGAGCCCCCCCCATTTTCTCCCGCGCGCGAGCCCCCCCCATGTTCTCCCGCGTGCGAGCCCCCCCCATTTTCTCCCGCGCGCGAGCCCCTACCAATGTTTCTCCCGCGCGCGAGCCCCCCCCCATGTTGTCCCGCGCGCGAGCCCCCCCCATGTTTTCCCGCACGCGAGCCCCCCCCATGTTTTCCTGCGCGCGAGCCCCCCCCATGTTTTCCCGCGCGCGAGCCCCCCCCATGTTTTCCCGCGCGCAAGCCCCCCCATGTTTTCCCGCGGCGCAAGCCCCCCCCCATGTTTTCCCGCGCACGAGCCCCCCCATGTTCTCCCGCGCGCGAGCCCCCCCCCCCCATGTTCTCCCGTGCGCGAGCCCCCCCCATGTTCTCCCGCGCGCGAGCCCTACCCCATGTTCTCCCGCGCGCGAGCCCTCCCCCATGTTCTCCCGCGCGCGATCCCTCCCCCATGTTCTCCCACGCGCGAGCCCCCCCCATGTTCTCCCGCGCGCGAGCCCCCCCCCATGTTCTCCCGCGCGCGAGCCCCCCATATGTTCTCCCCGCGCGCGAGCCCCCCACCATGTTCCCCCGCGCGCGAGCCCTCCCCCATGTTCTCCCGCGCGCGAGCCCTCCCCCCCATGTTCTCCCGCGCGCGAGGCCCCCCCCCCATGTTCTCCCGCGCGCGAGGCCCCCCCATTTTTTCCCGCGCGCGAGCCCCCCCCCATGTTTTCCCCGCGCGAGGCCCCCCCCATGTTTTCCCGCGCGTGCGAGCCCCCCCCCATGTTCTCCCGCGCGCGAGCCCCCCACCCATGTTCTCCCGCGCGCGAGCCCCCCCCATGTTCTCCCGCGCGCGCGAGCCCCCCCCACATGTTTTCCCGCGCGCCGCGAGCCCCCCCCATGTTTTCCCCGCGCGCGAGCCCCCCCATGTTCTCCCGCGCGCAGCGAGCCCCCCCAGTGTTCTCCCGCGCGCGCGAGCCCCCCCCATGTTCTCCCGCGCGCGAGCCCCCCCAATGTTCTCCCGCGCGCGAGCCCCCCCGACAATGTGCTCCCGCGCGCGAGGCCCCCCAATGTTCGTGCGAGTTCCCCCCCAGTGTTCTCCCGCACGCGAGGCCCCCCCCCCCAGTGTTTCTCCGCGCGCGAGCTCCCCCGACAATGTGCTCCCGCGCGCGAGGCCCCCCAATGTTCGTGCGAGGCCCCCCCCCAGTGATCTCCCGCGCGCGAGGGCCCCCCCAGTGTTCTCTCGCGCGCGAGCCCCCTCCCCCATGTTCTCCCGCGCGCGAGCCCCCTCCCCCATGTTCTCCCGCGCGCGAGCCCCCTCCCCCATGTTCTCCCGCGCGCGAGCCCCCCCCATGTTCTCCCGCGCGCGAGCCACCCCATGTTCTCCCGCGCGCGAGCCCCCCCCCACGTTCTCCCGCGCGCGAGCCCCCCCCACGTTCTTCCGTGCGCGAGCCCCCCCACGTTCTCATGCGCGCGAGCCCCCCCCCACAGTTCTCCTGCGCGCGAGCCCCCCCCACGTTCTCATGCGCGCGAGCCCCCCTCCCACGTTCTCCTGCGCGCGAACCCCCCCCACGTTCTCCCCGCGCGCGAGCCCCCCCATGTTCTCCTGCGCACGAGCCCCCCCTATGTTCTCCCGCGCGCGAGCCCCCCCCATGTTCTCCGCGCGCGAGCCCCCCCATGTTCTCCCGCGCGCGACCCCCCCCATGTTCTCCCGCGCGCGAGCCCCCCCCATGTTCTCCCGCGCGCGAGCCCCCCCCATGTTCTCCCGCGCGTGAGCCCCCCCCATGTTCTCCCGCGCGCTGAGCCCCCCCCCCATGTTCTCCCGCGCGCGAGCCCCCCCCCCATGTTCTCCCGCGCGCGAGCCCCCCCCCCATGTTCTCCCGCGCGCGAGCCCCCCCCCCATGTTCTCCCGCGCGCGAGCCCCCACCATGTTCCTCCCGCGCGCGAGCCCCCCCCTTGTTCTCCCGCGCGCGAGCCCCCTCCCCATGTTTTCCCTCGCGCGAGCCCCCCCTCATGTTTTCCCCCGCGCACGAGACCCCCCCCATGTTTTCCCGCGCGCGAGCCCCCCCCCATGTTTTCCCCGCGCGCGAGCCCCCCCCCCATGTTTCCCGCGCGCGAGCCCCCCCCATGTTTTCCCGCGCGCGAGCCCCCCCCATGTTCTCCCGCGCGCGAGCCCCCCCATGTTCTCTCCGCGCGCGAGCCCCCCCCCATGTTCTCCCGCGCGCGAGCCTCCCCCATGTTCTCCCGCGCGCGAGCCCTCCCCCATGTTCTCCCGCGCGCGATCCCTCCCCCATGTTCTCCCGCGCGCGATCCCTCCCCCATGTTCTCCGCGCGCGAGGCCCCCCCCATGTTCTCCGCGCGCGAGGCCCCCCCATGTTCTCCGCGCGCGAGGCCCCCCCCATGTTCTCCCGCGCGCGAGGCCCCCCCAGTGTTCTCCCGCGCGCGAGGCCCCCCCCTCCCCCAGTGTTCATCCGCGCGCGAGGGCCCCCCCAGTGTTCTCCTCGCGCGCGAGCCCCCCCCCTCAGTGTTTTCCCTCGCTTGAGGCCTCCCCCAGTGTTCTCCCCGCGCGGTAGGCCCCCCCCAGTGTTCTTCCGCGCGCGAGGCCACACCCCCCCTAGTGTTCTTCTCGCGCGAGGCCACACCCCCCAGTGTTCTCCTGCACGCAAGGCCACCTCCCCCAGTGTTCTCCCTCGTGCGAGGCCACCCCCCCCAGTGTTCTCCCGCGCGCGAGTCCCCCCCCAGTGTTCTCCCGCGCGCGAGTCCCCCCCTAGTGTTCTCCCGCGCGCGAGTCCCCCCCAGTGTTCTCCCGCGCGCGATTCCCTCTCCCCAGTGTTCTCCCGCGCACGAGTCCCCCCTTCAGTAGTCCCCCGCGCGCGAGTCCCCCCCTCAGTAGTCCCCCGCATGGGAGTCCCCCCCACAGTGTTCTCTCTCGCGAGCGCCCTCCCCCCAATGTTCTCCCCGCGCTAGCGCCCCCCCCCCCAATGTTCTCCACTACACCCATCCTGGTCTCACAGGATCGGCTTCTGTTTCGTTTTGGGATGACTGACTGACCTTAGCAGACTCAGTGGCAACCTTGCATTAGCACCGGAACTTCTGAAGTCTTTTTACCAAGATCCAGTGATTAAGGTAAACCTGCAGAAGTCTTCCCTACTTCTCTACCAGAAGACTGGTGTATCTGGGAATGATTCTAGACACCAATCTCCCCAAACTTTCTCAAAACGAGAAGAACTCCCATCCAGGAGTGACTCGAGTCTGACTGGAATCAGGCACTCGATCCCCCAGACATTCTGACCCCCATGGGACCAGAAGTTTGGACGAACCTCAAGGTATGGGTGTCAGTCTTGAATCTACAGAGCGGTATAACCTTCTCATCCCTCCACACCCCTCGGACTTGATGCTGTGCTTAGACCACATCAAAAGAAGAGAGTAGGGACCATAATGCTGCACCACACGACCTCAACCCTCTGGACAGAGTCCGAAAGCACCTTCACTTTAATTTCTTAAGAGATGAAGGCCAACTTTCCGGTCCTTCAGCAGTCTCATCGGTTCCTAACAGACCACTCAGTGATGTGATGGGGGACAATACCACACACCACATAGAGGCTCACATCAGCTAGCAAGAAGGAACTTGCTCGTAGCCTCTTCCCATCTAACAGTATAAACACTAAGATGGGCCAAAGTCCATTCGGTGCCACCATCAGCCCGCTTCGTTCCAGACTAGAGGAATGTGCTCGCCGACAATCTGTGCACAGCATCTCAGATAAGGTATACCGAATGGTCTTTGGATTGCCTTGTAGCTAACAAAGTCCTGACTTTACGGGTCCTCGAACTAGGGATCTGTTCGCAACGCTCCTGAATCCCAGGCTGCCGTTGCTCCCCAGTCCTAGACCCCAAGGCTCCCAGCCCAAGACCCCAAGACTCTCTGGCAAAAAAAAAAAAAAAAAAAAAAAAAAAAAAAAAAAAAAAAAAACAGGCCAACAACGGTGGGTACAACAATGATGTTTACGTCTCGTCCCTGTTTTGTCTGGAGAAGATCACTCAAGAAGGCTAGAACATTGGTCAGCCTCTCAAGGACTCTCCTAGCTCCACTATGGCATTACGCAGAACAGTTTCCAAACCTTTTGCAGCTCCTGATAGTCTCCAAGAGAACCCTCTCCACATCACAGATAACCCACTTCGACACCTACCACAAGCTATAGCTTTACTATGATTGTACGCCTGGAGACTACCCAGTACCCCTTTTGCGAAAAGGTTGTCTAGATATCTGAGGAATTCCTCAGCATCATTCTACCAGGCAGTATAACATCTTGTGTGGTTGGTGTCATGTGAAAGTGTCTCTCCACTCGATAACTCTTCCAGCAATAGCGGAATCCTCGAGTATATACAAGAGGGAAAGACCCCCTATTCAGTTTCAACAGGGAAAGATGATCACTCGACCTTGATCCTTCACTGTCAAACTGAAAGGAAGGGACATCCTCTCATCGATAGACCTTTCCTAACTCATATGGACTTACAACTTGCCTTTTCCAGTCGGAATTGAGACCTTCCTCTCAGAACATGGTTCAAATTCTCCGATCTCTAAGGAGACTTCCTTATGTTCCATTTCACCAGGCAACAAATTTTCTCCTGATTTAAGAACACTCTGTTCCTACACACACTGACAGCAACCATACGAGTCAAAGAACTTCATGGTCTCTCTTTCCACATCGCCCATTAACGAGAAGGGTGAAAGGCAATGTTCAGTTTCGTCCCCGAGTATGTCGCCAGGCACAGTCTCCAGAGGTGACGGATCCTACACAAGTCTCCACTCAGTAACTGACAATCCAGATCATCCATTGCTGTACCTAGGTTAAGGTATGAAACTCTACCTTAAGAAAACAGCAACAGCCCACTCGGGTCCCTTCTCTTGTCATCAGCACTGATAGAGACTAGAAAAGGATCACCAAAACATCATCTCAACATGACGACTCACGATGTCATGGGCATAGCTATGCCCCTGGTCCTTCTTAGCAGATTACTCTGTGACGCAGGTTTTACAAGAAAGGATGTGAATGTCACAACCTTTCTCCTGCAAGACGTGAATCACAGGAACGCGATATGATCTCTATCGGTCCGGGGGCGGCTTTACAATAGCTGGTTGTATACTTCAAGCTCCTTATTGGACAAGTAGCAGAAGGTTGAGGGCACTGTTACCCGGTTTTAGTCTGCGTGAATGAAAAGATTTGACTGGCTCTTATTCTTTTCTTCATCCTACCCTATTTTGGGAAAGTAGTATCCTGGGCTCTCTGCGTAAGCTGACCTCAAACCACTGCAGGTAAACCATGCTCCCTTGTGTACCTAGTATTAAGCTAATACTGTAGCGTCCCCATACACTGGCGAAGTGGTATTAGGAAAGTCTTGGTTACAACAGGTTTTTCCTACAATAGACTCTGAATTACTTTACCTAGACAGTCACACTTCTGCATGTCTCAACACACAGCTTGCGTAGGCCGCGGACCTTATTTATGAGTACTAATATACTTAGATAAGGAACCCCCAGGTAAAGCCAAAAGCCAGATTGGCAGTGACGTCCACCCTTCCTAATGGGTGAGTCACCCCTAATAAATAGCTTGGTTTGTATTCCAGTTACGGAACAAATGACAAATTCGTAGATAATTTGTATTTTTCCTAACTATCCAAACTTTAGCTATTTATACAAACTTGCCCGCCAGCCTTATCCCCCTTGAAGTCCTACCTCCAAGCAAAGTGAGCTTAATCACAGATGTGTGAACGGGAGTGGTAGCAAGCTACTCCCCCCACCCCCCTAATTAGCGGTGTGGGTAGTTAACCGTCGCTAAATTTTAATGGCTCGTCATTTCAGCTCCGCCGAAAGTATAACCCCCTAATAAATAGCTAAGGTTAGGAAAAATACAAATTATCTACGAATTTGTCATATTCCAGCTTTGCTGTTATTCTCCTATGTAAAGGACTCTGGTTTCTATAGTTAGAAAAATCCAAATTTGTCATTTTTAAACATTTAACTTAGCCAGTGGATATATATATAGCTAACGTCTCCGACGGTCCGGCAGCAAATTCAAAACTCACGGGCGATTGAAGGTTGGGTTGCTGGGTGTACACTAACGCCACCACTCGCCAGGATACTGTAACTATTCCTCACATCCTCAGTTCTTCTCTGCCGGCTGTGACGTAAACATTGATTTTTTTGCTCGCGCTGACCTCAAGTTTCTACAGTTTTGGTGAAGTACTTGTTTTGGGTTTATGGCTTTCGCTTGGTTGGATTTTCTTACGATTTTTCCTCAAACAATAAAGTCCTTCAAGAGAAACTCTTTTTGAAGGGAGAGAAAAATTTTTACCCTCCATAATGGCCGACCCTTCCCCCAGTGTATGGGAAGTGTGTGAAAGGCTTTAAGTTTATAGTATTTATTTTATCACTTTATTTATTCTTGTTGATACTGTATTTATAGATTTACCTCTATATTTTTATATCTCACCCACCTTACTTAGGCCTCATCGATCCTCACTCCATTTTTACTAAATACCAAGATAAATTTTGTATTTTTATGGATCGATGGGATGAATATTTTAAGAAAATATTTTAAGTGAATTTTTGTCTTTTTAATAAATTTTTTCTTTCGATAGTCTTCGATGTGTTTTCAAAGATTAACTAGCGTTAAGTTTATTTATGCTACGCAGTTTTCAGTCTATCGTTACGATAGAGAGAGAGAATCACGATTTCACTTTGCATCGATTTTGACGTTTAGTTCATTCTTCTTACAAATTGAAGTTTTTTTTTGAACACTAAATAAAAGGAACATGTTATTTTACAATTTATTAGTCCTTTTAGTATTTTTCTTTAGTCAAATAACCTTTTATTGACAGAGAGTAAGTGGCTTAGCCAGTTCTCTCGTAACAAGAGAGAGAGAGAGAGAGAGAGAGAGAGAACGATCCAAATCTTTATTCTCGTCCCAAGTCACTATACAGGGAGATAGCGAGTGAGAAACGTTCTTCTCGATTCAGATATTTATTCTTGTCCCAAGTCACTGTATAGGGAGAGAGGGAGAGAAAACGTAGTTTTTCACGATCTAGTTTTTTATTCTCGTCCCAAGTCACTGTACAAGGAGAGAGTGAGAGAGAGAGAGAGAACGTAGTTCTTCGCGTTCTAGTTTTATATTCTCGTCCCAAGTCACTGCACAGGGAGAGAAAGAGAGAAAACGTGGTTCTTAGCGATCTAGTTTTTTAGTCTTGTCCCAAGTCACTGATCCTTTTTAACTTTTATATATTTCACTTTTACTATATATGTATGTTCATTGATTTTTACATGTGTGATACAATTATGTACTAATGAGCTTACACTAAAAGACATATTTTGCAATTCTAACCTTTTGGCTTAAGGGAGAATTGCTTGCTACAGATAGAAATCAGCTTTATTTGTCTGATGTGAAATTATTTAAAAAATGCGAGTGTCAGTGAAAAAAGTGCGAAAAACATGTTCAGTGTTGCGGAGAGTTCGTCTGTACGTACTTGCTGTTCACCCAGTCCTAGACCTCTTTCAAGCTCCCCAACCCCTGGGAGAAGGAATGTCAAAAGACCAAAGGGAACGATAGGTTTTAATCAACGAACAGACGTTCCCTCACGAGTTGCGGTTGACGTTTCTCGTAACGTTCGCCCTTATCTTGAGAGAGGTGAGACTAAGTTCTCCTCACCCTCCGAAGATGTTAACGTCAGTAAAAAATCCTGGCGCCAGGTTTCAAGACCTCTCAAGAGGAAATTGGTTCCTTCAGAACAAAATGTACGTCCTGGCTGCAGTCATTGGAGCAGTCCAGAACGTCTACCTTCACCGGAGGAAGGCTCACCTGCCAAACGTTCCTTTACAATGTCTGGTTTTCTTGCCCCGGAGACCCCTGCACAGGGTCACAGTTCTTTAATTATGTATGGACGTTCCAAACGTGATGTGAGTGCTGCTCCCATTATCCTCACTGATGTTTCGGATCGAACGTTGCCGAAGTCACGTTCTGATCCTCGTGTGCACGATCCTAATTTTAATATGCTGCAGGACATACAGTCGAAACTATCAACGTTAATGCAGTCATACTGTCCAGCTCCTGAGCGAAAGGAGCCTTTGCTTGTGGAGCGTCACGGTGCTGTTAAGCGTGACTCTTATCAGACTTCTAAGCGTGAGGTTTCACGTCACGCTGACGTGGCCCCTACTGTTCGACAAGCTGTCAAACGTGACGTCGATCGACAGCTTCACCGTGACGCCGATCGACGACTTCGCCGTGACGTCGAATGTCAGTCGATGCAGTCCCACGTGACGTCGACGTCAGTCGATGCAATCCCGACGTGACGTCGACCTTCAACCTCTACCTGTTCTTCATCGACAGGTTGATGCTAGTTGTCAAGCTTTTCCATTGCGACTTCTTAATGACTCTCCACCACGTAGAGACATAGACTTTCGGATGAAGTTTATTCTGAGGAGGAAGAGGATAGATCTCCTTTCCACTGCTGTATTTTTGGGTATCTTGTCTGAAGTAGAGGAACCTAGATCTGCCTAACAATCTTTATACCTTAAGAAGATCATGACTGTTTTCAAGGAAGTTTTTCCTTCGCATTTTGTTCCTGCTGCTCCACGCTCGCCTCCTTCAGAGTTCACTTTAGGGTTGGCTGCTACAGCTCCCTCTTTTACTAAATTCATGCTCTCTCGGTATTCTAAGAGAGTTTTGCGTTTGCTGAAAGAATGGTTGAAGACCATAAGAAGTCTTGGCAAGTCAATCTTTGCCTTCCCTCCAGCCAGATTGAAGAACTTCTGGCAGGCTTAGGAGAGAAGAGGAGCAGACCAATGGTCTGTCCTCTTGTTGAAGGAAGGGTACATTATACCTTTTGTAAAGAAACCTCCTCTTGTCCAAAAGCCGATAGATATCTCTCCCAGATACCGAGAGGAAGCAAGAAGACAAGCTTTGCACCAACAGGTGTCCCTCTTGTTAGAAAAGGGAGCTGTGGTGAAGTTTTTCAAACCATCAGTCTCCAGGCTTTTACAACCTCCTCTGCCTAGTTCCAAAGAACTCAGGAGGTTGGAGACCAGTGCTGGACGTGAGCGCGCTCAATGTGTTTATCCTGAAAACAAAGTTCACTATGGAAACTTCCAAGTCTGTGCTTGCAGCAGTTAGGGAAAGCGATTGGATGGCCTCACTCGATCTCCAGGACGCTTACTTCCATATCCCTATCCATCCGACCTTCCAACAATATCTAAGGTTTGTGTATGGGAAGGAAGTGTGCCTTTTTCGAGCTCTGTGCTAAGGTCTCAGCACTGCTCCTCTTGTGTTCATGAAGCTCATGCGGAATAAGGCGAGCTTCCTGCACTCGACAGGTGTCAGAGCCTCCCTTTACCTAGATGACTGGCTACTCAGGGTGTCATCCTTCATTCGCTGTCTGAAGGACCTCAGATGGTCCTTGACCCTAGTGAAGGACTTAGGTCTCCTAGTAAACAAGGAGAAGTCTCAACTGACCCCATCTCAAACTATTCTCTATTGGAGGATGGAGATACGGAGTCTAGTTTTTCGGGCTTTTCCATCACCATCAAGACTCGAGCAAGCTTTCTTAAAGATTCATCTTTATCGGAAAAGGAGCAGTTGCTCTGTAAGGATGTGGATGAGTCTACTGGGAACACTCGTTTCCGGAGCAGTTTGTCTCCCTAGGAAGACTCAATCTTCGCCCTCTCCATTTTCACCTCCACCACCATTGGGACAAGGAGAAGGGCTTAGAAGAAGTGTCTATACCACTTCCAGAAACGACCATGATTTGCCTGAAATGATGGGATGTCAATCTCAGACTTCAGGAAGGCCTCTCTCTTGCCCACAAAACCCAGACCATGTGTTGTTCTTAGACCCTTCGGACGCGGGGTGGGGAACAACACTAGACAGTCTAGAGTGCTCGGGCCTTTGGACCAAAGACCAGGTAAAGCTTCATATCAACCAGAAGGAGATTCTAGCAGTTCTTTTGGCCCTGCAAAGTTTCAAAAGACTGATTCGAAACAAAGTGGTGCAGGTGAACGCAAACAACCCCACAGCATCAGCCTGCATCGCTAAGCAAGGCGGGACCCACTTGCAGTCCCTTTATTTAACTGCAAAGGATCTCCTAGTTTGGACGAAGGAAAGAAACATCACCTTACTTACAAGGTTTATTCAGGGAGAAAGGAACGTGATGGCAAACTGCTTAAGCAGAAGAAGCCAAGTCATTCCCACGGAATGGACTCTTCATCAGGAGGTGTACGAGAAACTATGGCGGATATGGGAACGTCCGTCCATAGACCTCTTCGCAACCTCAATAACGAAGAGGCTTCCTTCTTACTGCTCTCCAGTTCCAGATCCAGAGGCAGTCCACGTCGATGCGTTCTTACTGGACTGGTCTCACCTGGAGGTGTATGCATTCTCCCATTCAAGATCAGTTACAAAGTCCTACAGAAGTTCGCCTCTCACGAAGGGACCAAGTTGACGTTGGTTGCTCCCCTCTGACCATCAAGAGAATGGTTTACCAAGGTATATCAGTGGATGGTGGACTTTCCAAGAAGCCTGCCAATGCGGTTGGATCTTCTCAATGAAAAGGTTCCATCAAAGCCTCCACACGCTTCATCTAACTGCCTTCAGACTATCGAAGACTCTCTAGAGCTCGAGGGTTTTTCGAAGGAGGCAGCTAGAGCAATTGCCAGAGCAAGGATCCTCTACCATCAAGATCTACCAGTCTAGATGAGAGATTGGTTCAAGGCCGCCACCTTTCCCTTGTCCTATACCTCTATAGCTCAAATCGCTGACTTCCTGCTACACCTTAGGAATGTACGTAACTTTTCTGCCTCTACCATTAAAGGTTACAGGAGCATGTTAGCTGCAGTGTTCAGACACAGGAACCTAGACCTCTCGAACAATAAAGTCCTTCAAGACCTTCTCAAGTCTTTCGAGACTTCCAAGAAGCATGGGGTAATGACGCCAGCTTGGAACCTGGATGTTGTCCTTAAATTTCTGATGTCTGAGAAATTTTGAACCTTTGCACTTAATTTCTTTTAAAGATCTTACTCTGAAGACACTTTTCTTAGTGAGTCTTGCTACTGCAAAAAGAGTTAGTGAGGTTCATGCCTTCAGTAAGAATGTCAGCTTCTGTACTGGTAAGGCAGTATGCTCTTTGCAGCTTGGTTTCTTAGCCAAGAATGAGCGTCCTTCCCATCCATGGCCTAAATCTTTTGAGATCCTCAACCTGTCAGAGGTGGTTGGTACCAAGATAGAGAGAGTCCTATGACCTGTAAGAACACTTGAATTTTACATTGACAGAACCAAAAATTTACGTGGTGAATCTGAGTCTTTATGGTGTTCGGTCAAGAAGCCCTCCTTACCGATGTCTAAGAATGTCTTATCATATTTTTTCAGGCTCTTAATTAGAGAGGCTCACGCTCACTGCAGTGAGACTGACCTTCGATTATTGAAAGTAAAGACTCATGAAGTCAGAGCTGTGGCAACGTCAGTGGCTTTTAAGCAAAATCGTTCCTTACAAAGCATTATGGATGCAACCTACTGGAGGAGTAAATCTGTGTTCGCTTGACATTATTTAAAGAATGTCCAGACTCTTTACGAGGACTGCTACACTTTGGGACCATTCGTAGCAGCGAGTGCAGTAGTGGGTGAAGGTTCAACCACTACATTCCCCTAATCCTAATACCTTTTTTCTTCTCTTGAAACTATTATCTTTTTGGTTGTATGTGGAGACTGGGACAGTCTCCCGCAATCATTTGATTTTAGCGGGTGGTCAAACTTGTTTCTTGAGAGCGCCCAGATCAAGGGTATTGGTTTAGGTCCTGTCATAGGGGTGGTCACCCCAGATATGACAGCTCCTAGAGGTCTTTCAGCCCCCTGAGTGGATCGCTGGGCTTCATAAGGATAGCGGACTAATGAGGCTGAATATCATCAAAGTCAGCTTCCTTATCAGGTACTAATCCTTAAGTTTGTTTTATATCAAAACTCTTCAGTTATATTCCTATGATGTTTACTGCTGGTCTCTTACCCTCCACCAAGGGTGTGAATCAGCTATATATATATATCCACTGGCTAAGTTAAATGTTTAAAAATGATTTTCATATTAAAATAAATTTTTGAACATACTTACCCGGTGGATATATATAATTTAACGCCCTCCCTTCCGTCCCTCTAGAGACCCTACGGGCAGAGAAGACCTGAGGATGTGAGGAATAGTTACAGTATCCTGGCGAGTGGTGGCGCTAGTGTACACCCAGCAACCCAACCTTTGATCGCTCGCGAGTTTTGAATTTGCTGCCGGACCGTCGGAGACGTTAGCTATATATATATCCACCGGGTAAGTATGTTCAAAAATTTATTTTAATATGAAAATATAATTTTTCTTTATTATACAAACCTGAGTCTGTATGTTACATAGGAGAAATCTAAGAAGCTGAAATAAGACTGATCTTGAAATATTTTAGATCTTTTTATTTTTCATATACAGTATAGTTTATTCGTGATTTCTCCATTTACTTTCCATGCTGGGCTGCTTTCCTTAATGGAATGCTTGGTCTTTGTACCCTTCTGTTTTTCCAACTAGGGTTGTAGCTTGGCTAGTAATAATAATAACAATGTTAAATAAATTTTATTAAAATTCAATTTTTTTAGGAAATTTTCTACAAGTGGATTTTGCTCCGAGCCACATTAGTTGAAGCTCCTCTAATCCAATTAGGTGATTACTCATTGTATTAATTAATCCACATGGCAACTACTGTACATGGAAAAACTAAAATTTTCTTTTGGGAATTAAAAGACTGGTTAGCCTGTGATCATTGGCTGCACAAATAAAGGTACAGTGCAGTATTTGTACTTGATTGCATTAACATATATTTTGTAGGGCTATTGAAAACTTCAATAAATTCATTTTAACTTTTATTACTATATTGAAATTATAAACCAAAAATTCATGATATTTATTCAAATGCTAAATTAAATCTTTATAAATAAATAAAAGTTATCAATTTCAACGTCTTATAAGAAATTATGCTCAAAACACACACATACAGTATTTACTCCTATCAGGATTAGGGCCATCCTTTATTTATAGCTGGAATATGCATTTCTGGATGATCAAAAACAAGACTGCGAGATTTCAACTTTGCATCTCTTGTGTGTTTATGCAACAGTTTAAAAACCCCTGTACCAATGTTCATTGGCTTTCCCATGATGATGCAATCACTAACACCTTTAATGGGATTACTTTGACCATGGTAGGCAGCATCAAACAGATGGTCAGCAGTTCTCTCAAACTGTAAGGAAACAGAAACTATTATTACATTAACTCTCATAGGGATAACAATAAGGGCTTGTTCTTAAGGGGCCCGGCCAATATGCCAATATGTGGAGGTATACGACGAAAAATGCAAAATCCTGTAAAAATTCACTGAGCTTTGTATGGCAATGGAGAATGCATATAAGAAATATTTTGTCAAAATTCTTCTTTACTTTCAAAGTTACATTTTAATTAGTAAAAGTGACCCAATAACCCAAACACATTAATCCCTACAAAAAAATGCAGTATTTCTTCTGTTATTGTAAATTTTGATAATAATTAAGTTTAAATATAAACAAATTGTGGGCAACGGCATCAGAATAGATTCCATGAGTCACAAGGCATGAAGTTATTTTTACATCCTTCAGTACACGTTAAGAGTTTGACCTCTGATATTCGCTTGCTTTTAAGTCTGTTTTTCTTGGTTTCGGCAAGAATTCCATCAAGCCAAAGAGGAAAAGACAATTTCAATATCTCTCTAGCATAAGGAAGAAGAAAACTGGCTCTAATAAGAATTCAGAAGTGGGTAATATCTGCGGAGTTAGTGAATGAGAGAGAAAGTAAGTGTTGTGGATGAAGGAGTGACCAGGAGCCTAAAGAAGCAAGATGTTGAACAAAGGGATTTTCATTTATGATTAAATTATGATAAATAACATTGTTTTGGTTTATTATTATCGAAAAAGGGATTATTATGAATTTTAATATTGTCTTAGTAAAAATACAAAAAAAAAACTTTGAATGCCTGTATCTCAAAACTATACTTATTGACCTTCAAATTCTATCTACTCCCTCAGTTGTAAAGATATAGCATTGAAATTTGGTATATAACTTAGTTATAAAACAATCAAATAGAGCCCTTTTTTCCAATTTTTGTTTCATATTTTTTTCTTACCTTTTTTCCCCTGATTTATAGGGTTTATTTTTTCTACCAGAATGATAAAATTCATATCTAGCAGAAAAATAGCTTTTAGAAACAAACTATTTGATTGGAGGTCTACATCAAGTCTATATATGGTAGTAATCCAAGGTCTTAATAAGTATCAAGGGAGGAGATAAAATTTGAAAAACTCATTTTCAGGATAAATTGCCCTAGCATCACAAAACTGAAGGTCAGAGTCTCAAACCCTATGCAGTTTGATGTCCTAAGTCACCTTGTTAAGTAGTATGAATGTCAAAGTCCTGTCCTTAAAAAACAACATTAGCTGGCCAGCCCCCTTAATAAATACTGCATATTAAATCTTAATATAACTTATAACTTAGAACTCGCAACTGGCCTCCATCAAAACTATTTATTTAATATATTACAACTTAAAACTTACAACTGGATTAACTAAAAATGTTGTAGATTCTGGCATACAGGAATTTTTTCATAAACTTTATTTCAAACCTTTTTTATTCATTACTGTTAGTAAACCTGAGTCACATAAAATATATGTACAGTAATTTTAATTGTTGTTCTGCATTCTGGAAGCGTGCCATCAGGGATATTCATTATCTTGTAATGGCAGGGGCGAGACATAATGCAACCCTTGAAATAAGAAGTGGTTGCTCATTAGCATTTACTTTAGCTACATTTAACATACAGTATTTAGGGAAAACTATGTGTTAGTGACTGAGCTTCTAAGCAAACATTGCGCACTGCCATGTGAGAAAAAATGAAACCCTCTTCAACTATATATATGAAATACAGTATGTGGTTGTGGTGGCGTATGTAGTAATGTCTTTGACTGGTGATCACCAGACTGGGGTTTGAGTCCTGCTAAAACTTGTTCGTTCCTTTGGTTGCTGCAACCTCACCACCCTTGTGAGCTAAGGATGGGGGTTTGTGAGAGCCTATAGTTCTATCTGCTGAGCCATCAGCAGTCATTGCCTGGCCCCCCTTGGTCCTAGCTTGGGTGGAGAAAGGGATTGAGTGCTGATCATATGCATCTACAGTATGGTCAGTCTGACATTGCCCTATCTGTCCCTTGCCTCTGCCATTCATGAGCAGCCTTTAAACTTTAAACTAAATAGCTCCTACTTTGAGTGGAGGGATACACTGAACTGTAGTATCCAGAGTACCAGCTACGACTTCAAGGTCCATAGATGCTGACTGTTTTTTGGAATTGCAGAGTAGAAAATGCAAGTAGTATTAAAGTGCAAGGCTCTAAGAGACAAACTCGAAGAACTCCACTCTTAGGTGCTGTGTACCACCTGAACCTAACAGACTAAAGAAATAGAACCTTTTGTTGAAATTTGAGGAGGTAGGTTAATTTGATATGAGTAGGTTAGGTTATAATCTCTTAAGGCCCAAACATTCACATATAATATAAAAATATTATGACATAAAATATACAATTCATACATATTAGGGGCTTCTGAGATTGTACAAGAGTTCATGGTGGTCAAAAAGAGCTGATGAAGTTGATAGCTATGAAAATCCCATAAGCTTGTTAAAGGCTGTGAGGTTGATAACAACTGTGGATGAGGACATTAATGGTTAGCCTGGCATTCCCAACTATTTCTATATAATCAACTAGTCTGGCAAATTCCTTCTACAATACATTTGGTCCTTATATTCTGTTCCCCCATGAATCTCATTTCTCCATATACCTAGGTACTTCCCCCAATTTTGGGGTGTATCTTCCTATCACCTAGAGCTTTTTATTTATATCCTTATTTCCTTTCCTTCAGTGAGCTATTTTCCCTGTTGGAGCCTTTGGGGTTATAGCAGCCTACTTTTCCAACTAGGTTTGTAGCTTAGTAATTAATTACTATTTATTATTACAGTATTATTATCATCATCATAGTTGGTCCATAATAACTTTCTCATATAGACCTCTATTTACGTTCATCACTAACCTTCTATTCTTTACCACTCCCTTCACTACCCCTAACACTTTACATCCTTCATTCACTCTCTAGACGTACAGCTTTCACTTCATCATTTGCAGCAACAGCAGATCCCAAATACTTAACTGGTTATTATTATTATTATTATTATTATTATTATTACTAGCTAAGCTACAACCTTAGTTGGAGAAGCAAGATGCTATAAGCCCAAGGGCTCTAACAGGGGAAAATAGCCATGTAAGGAAAGGAAATAAAGAAATAAATAGATGATATAAGTAATGAAAAATTGAAATAAAAGATTTTAAAAACATTAACAACATTAAAAGATATTTGATATATAAACTATGAAAGGACTTCTGTAAGCCTGTTCAACATAAAACATTTGCTGGGAGTTTGAACTTTTGAAGTTCTACTGATTCGGCTACATGATTGAGAAGATCATTACACAGCTTGGTCACAGCTGGATGAGAAGATCATTACACAGCTTAGTCACAGCTGGAATAAAACTTCTAGAGTACAGTACTGTGTAGTATTGAGCCTCATGATGGAGAAGGCCTGACTATTAGGATCTACTTCCTAAAGTAACTCTCCATTCAACATAACCTTAATCTTACTCACATAAACTCTCAACTGCCCTTTCTCACACAACCTCACTAACTCTGTCACTAATCGACACAGCTTCTCCTCAGAGTCTGCAACCAATACCTTATCATCTGCAAACAACAAATGATTCACTTCCCACTCATGATCATTCTCTTTTTTCAGTTTCAATCCTCGACCAAGCACTCGAGCATTTACCTCTCGCCAATCCATCAACAAACAAATTGAATAACCATGGGGAATCACACATCCCTGTCTCAGTATCACTCAATGGAAACCACTCACTCACTTCATTTGATTTACTACCTATGTATAAACCCTTCACCAATTCCATAAAACCTCATCACATTCCACATCACTTCTCTATCAACTCTCTCATAAGCTTTCTCCAGATCCATAAATAAAACATACACCACTGTGCCTTTAGCTAAATTTCTTGCATAGCTGCCTAGCTGTATAAATCTGATCTATACATCTCTCACCTCTTCTAAAACCCCCTTGTACTTCTAAGGTTGCATCCTCTGTTTTATCTTTAATCCTACTAATTAGCACTCTACCTTACACTTTTCCAACCACACTCAACAAACTAATACCCCTCGAATTACAACACTCATGAACATCTCCATTACCTCTGTATAGCAGAACAATACAAGCACACACCCAGTCCATAGGTACCATTGACAATATAAAACATATATTAAACAATCTAAACAACCATTTAATTACAGTCACACCCCCTTCCTTTAACATCACAGCCCTCACACCATCCATACCAGGTGCCTTTCCTGCTCTCATTTAATCTAGTGCTGTCTTCGCTTCCTCTCTTGTTATCTCTCTCTCATTCTCATCTCCCATCACTGGCACCTCAGCACCTGCAACAGCAATTATATCTGCCTATTATCCTTAACATTCAGCAACCTTTCAAAATATTCAGCTCACCTTTTCCTTGCCTCCTCTCCTTTCAGCAACCTTCCACTTTTATCTTTCACTCTCTCTTCACTTCTTAATCCAGCCCTCCTTACTCTCTCTCTACCTCCTTCCAAAACTACTACTAATTCTCTTCATACGAACAACCCAATCCCCGGCACCACCTCCAGTCAGTCACCCTCTTTGCCTCAGCTACCTTAAGTATTACTTCCTCATTTTTCTCTATATCTTTCATACTTCTCTACACTATTACTCTGCAGCCATTCTTCAAATGGCCTTTTTTCTCTTCCACTTTCATCTTCACTCCTTCATTCCACCATTCACTTCCCTTCCTTATGCTACCTCCACCAATCTTCTTGCCACACACATCATATCACCTGCAATCCCAACAAAATTTCCTTTGACTAACTTCCACTCCTCCTATGGATCACCAGTTTCTCTTCCTTTCACCCTGTCATATGCCACTTCCAACCTTTCTTGATATTCACTTTTTACCTGTTTTTTTTTTTCAGCTCTTCAACTTTCACTACCTCCCTTTTACATCCCCTCACTCTTTTGCTACAACTAATTCTCCTTCCACCAAAAAAGAATCAGACATACTGTTAGCCATACTCCTAAACAAATGCACATCTCTCAACCTTCCAAACATCCTTCTAGTTATCAACACATAATTAATTAATGCCCTTTCTACCAGTCTTCTATTTGCCACTTTGGTCTTATTATTATTAGTACTTGCTAAGTTACAACCCTAGTTGGAAAAGCAGTATGCTATAAACCCAGGGGCTCCAATAGGGAAAATAGCCCAGTGAGGAAAGGAAACAAGAAAATATAAACTATTTTAAAAACATGACAAATTCGAAGATAATTTGTATTTTTCCTAACCATACAAACCTTAGCTATTTACAAAGGGTTTACTTTTAGCGCAGCTGAAATGACGAGCCAATAGTTTTAAACGAGGGTTAATTACCCCCGCGCTAGTTAGCGGGGGGTGGGGAAGGGTAGCTTGCTACCCCTCCCCCCTCCACACACCGGTGACTTGCTTCACTTCACTTAGAGGTAGGACTTGACTTGGGGGTCAGGGATGGCGGGCACATATGTGTAAATAGCTAAGGTTTGTATGGTTAGGAAAAATACAAATTATCTTCGAATTTGTCATTTGTTCCGTAACCGAAATACAAACCACGCTATTTACAAAGGGTGACTTACCCCTTAGGAAGGGTGGAAAGTCCCCAGCCTTACTGACTTCGGCTTGCCCGGGGGCTCGATCCCTTAGTGAGCAGCACTAGAGAGAGGGAGCCCATGTACCTCACAG
The DNA here is from genome assembly GCF_036898095.1 of Palaemon carinicauda. Classification (NCBI taxonomy): domain Eukaryota; kingdom Metazoa; phylum Arthropoda; class Malacostraca; order Decapoda; family Palaemonidae; genus Palaemon; species Palaemon carinicauda. The sequence goes on along the minus strand of NC_090732.1, from coordinate 143,148,961 downwards.
GTTCCTAGCATTGCTAGGAACGAGTGGCCTACATAAGTAGTGTGAGGAGGAGAGTGTGACTCGTCCTATGAAGTTGACCTTGAGACCTTCAGATAGGAATTCTTGGATAGGACGTTCCCCATACCACCTCGTCAGGGTATGGGAGACGCAACAGTATTAAGCTTAATACTAGGAGCACAAAGAAGCATGGGTTACCTGCAGAGGTCGAGGTCAGCTATGCGAGGACCAGGATGCTGCTTCCCCAAGAGAGGGGAGAATGAAGAAAGAAGTAAGGGTCAGACATACTCTTTCATTCACACAGACTAAGACCGGGTAACAACGCCCTCAACCTACTGCTACTTGTCCAAAAAGGAGCCTGAGGTTAGACCAGCTGTTGTGCAGCCACCACAGGGCCGATAGAGAACGTATCGAGGCTCCTGTGGGTCACGTCTTGCAGGTAGTGGGCTGTGAAGGTCGTTTGACGCTTCCAGACCCCCGCTTGAAGTACCTGCGTCACAGAGAAGTTTCTCTTGAAGGCCAGGGATGTAGCAATACCCCTGACATCGTGGGCCCGAGGGCGACGTGACGGAGGAGGGTCAGGATTCAGGGCATGGTGGATAACCCTTCGAATCCAAGCAGAGATGGTGTTCCTTGTGACCCTCCTCTTTGTCCTGCCTGTGCTCACAAACAAAGCTCGCACATGAGGACGGACTGCAGCCGTTCTCTTCAAGTAGTACCTCAGACACCTCACTGGGCATAGTAGCAGCTGGTCTGGGTCGTTTGTTACAGAACGGAGACTCGCGATCCTGAATGAGTCGAACCGAGGATCCGGCACTCCAGGATTCCGAGTCTTGGCCACAAACTCAGGGACGAACCTGAACGTTACCTCCCCCCATCCCCTTGAATGGGCGATGTCGTACGAGAGACCATGAAGTTCACTAACTCGCTTGGCCGAGGCCAAGGCGAGTAGGAAAGCCGTCTTCCAAGACAGGTGGCGATCGGAGGCCTGGCGTAATGGCTCGAAGGGAGGTCTCTTGAGAGACCCGAGAACTCGAACCACGTTCCAAGGAGGGGGTCTCACTTCCGACTGGAGGCAGGTAAGCTCATAGCTACGTATGAGTAAAGAGAGTTCTAGCGATGAAGAAATATCCACGCCCTTCAATCTGAAGGCCAAGCTTAAGGCTGAGCGATAGCCTTTCACTGCCGAGACAGAAAGGCGCATTTCTTCTCGCAGATACACAAGGAAGTCCGCTATTGCTGGAATAGTGGCATCGAGTGGAGAGATACCCCTTCCACGACACCAACCACAAAAGACTCTCCACTTCGCTTGGTAGACTCCCTCAGAGGACCTTCGCAGGTGCCGAGACATTCTCTCCGCAACCTGTTGCGAAAAGCCTCTCTCCGCGAGGAGACGCTGGATAGTCTCCAGGCGTGAAGCCGAAGCGAGGCTACGGCCCTGTGAGGGACACCGGAGTGGGGTTGTCTGAGAAGCTCGTGTCGTGGAGGAAGCTCCCTTGGGAGTTCCGTCAGGAGTTGCAGAAGGTCCGGAAACCATTCCGCCTGATGCCATAGCGGAGCTACTAGAGTCATGGAACAGTTGACCGATAGTCTGGTCCTGTTGAGCACCCTTCTCATCAGACAGAATGGTGGGAAGGCGTACACGTCGATGTTGTCCCACGGTTGCTGGAAAGCATCTTGCCAGAGTGCCTTGGGGTCCGGGACTGGTGAGCAGTACAGGGGCAGCTTGAAGTTCAAGGCTGTCGCGAACAAGTCCACCGTCGGGGAACCCCACAAAGTCAGGACTTTGTTGGCTATCTGAGGATCCAAAGATCACTCGGTACTCACTATCTGCGAAGCCCTGCTCAGACTGTCGGCGAGCACATTCCTCTTGCCAGGAATGAAGCGAGCTGATAGTGTTATCGAGTGGGTTTTGGTCCACCTCAGAGTCTCTACTGCAAGATGGGATAGCTGTTGCGAAAAAGTGCCTCCCTGCTTGTTGATATAAGCCACTACCGTGGTGTTGTCACTCATCACCACCACGGAGTGACCCGCCAGGAACCGTTGGAACTGTTGAAGGGCCAGAAAGACGGCCTTCAATTCTAGCAGGTTGATGTGTAGGCACTTTTCTGATTCTGACCAAAGGCCTGAGGCCCTCTGGTTCAGAACGTGCGCCCCCCACCCTTCTTTTGACGCGTCCGAAAACAGAGTCAATTCCGGGGGAAGGACGAGAAGACTCACTCCCTTTCGCAGGTTCTCGTCGCCCAGCCACCACCGCAAGTCCGTCTGTTCCAGAGACCCCATTGGGATCAGAGTGTCCGGGGAATCGGATCCTTGATTCCACCGGGACTTGAGCCGCCATTGAAGGGATCTCATCCTGAGGCGGCTGTTTGGAACCAGACGGGCCAGGGAGGATAGGTGGCCCAAGAGACGCAACCACGATTGGGCGGGGAGTTCTTTTCGCCTGAGGAAAGGTTCCGCCACCCTCCTCAGCCTTGCTATCCGGTCGTCTGATGGAAAGGCTTTGTGGAGATTGGTGTCTATTAGCATGCCTAGATAAACCAGTCGTTGGGATGGCTGCAGAGAGGACTTCTCGAGGTTTACCACGATCCCCAGATCCTGGCAAAGATCTAGAAGCCTGTCTCGGTGTCGAAGAAGGGTCGACTCCGAGTCTGCTAGGATCAGCCAATCGTCTAGGTAACGAAGGAGACGAATGCCGTTCCTGTGCGCCCAAGTCGAAATCAGGGTGAACACTCTGGTGAACACCTGAGGAGCTGTGGAGAGACCGAAACACAGCACCTTGAACTGGTAGATCTTGTTGTCTAGGCAGAATCTCAGGTACTTCCTGGAAGACTAATGGATTGGGATCTGTAAGTACGCATCCTTTAGATCCAGTGTACACATGAAGTCTTGTGGTCTCACCGCAAGTCTGACCGTGTCTGCTGTCTCCATGCTGAACCGGGTTTGTTTGACAAACCTGTTCAGAGCCGAGAGATCGATGACGGGTCTCCAGCCTCCAGTAGCCTTCTTTACAAGAAAGAGTCGACTGAAGAAGCCTGGAGAGCCGTCCACGACCTCCTGGAGAGCACCCTTCTCAAACATGGTCTTGACTTCGGCCTGAAGGGCCAGTCCCTTTGCCGATCCCATGGCATAGGAGCTCAACGACACTGGATTCGCTGTCAGGGGAGGTTGAGATGACGTGAACGGGACGCGATAACCTTGGCCGATCACTGAGATCGTCCAAGCATCGGCCCCGAGATGGTGCCACCTGCGGACGCAACGCTGAAGCCATCCCCCCACAGGTGGACACGCAGGGGGACTGCCACCCCTAGGGCTTGCGGCCGCGGCCGCCACCCCTAGAAGTCTTGCCTCCCCTGGAGGACTTACCACCCCTCTTGACCTTGGCTGGAAAGGGCTGGGGCTTAGACACCACTTTCTTAGCTGCCGGTGCCTGTTTTGGAGCCTTACGAGGCTGTTGCTGGTGTTGTGGCGGGGCTGGAGGCTTATAGGGCCGAGTTGTAAGGGCCCTGTGGAGGAGGGAGTCCGTGCTGGATTTCCTCCACCTCTCAGCCGTTCGCTCCAAGTCTTGAGGCTCAAACAGGCTCTCCCCCAGGAGGGAGGCATGTCGGAGCCTACACACATCTACGGCGGGGACCTTCGGATGGAATCTCTCGGACACAGCATCGCGACGCTTCAACAACGAGTTGGCCCACAGGGTGGTAACCTGGTGCGCCAAGAACTCGATGGAGCGGGTGCCCGAGAGCAAGAAGGTCTCTAGGGCCTTCCTATTGGTCTCCTTGGACAAGTCCTCAGATCGCAATAGGATGCCCAGAGATCCTAACCAGAAGTCCAGCCACGAAGTGGCCTGCATGGCACACTTAGCGACCTTCTCGTGGTTAAGGATCTCTGCCGCCGAGAATGACACCTGCTGGGCAGAGTGTTTCTCCAAGGGAACTCCCTTCGCCAGCTCCTCCACAGAGTGATGGAGAGGAAGAGCGAGGTTGTGCTCACCCAGGATCTCGAAATACCTCCTCTGCTGAAGGCGAGGAGGAGGGATGAGTTTGTTCCCGGCAGTGGAACGACTGGAGGAGGCAAGAAGTGCGAGCTGAGCATTGGCCCTAGCTCTGGCACTCTTCAGCCCCCGAGACCAGGGCAGAGCTGCACTGGTCTTAGGGGCCTTCCGAACGTCAAACACTTCATCCAGAATCGTGTCTTTGCCTTCACGAGGGGGGATGACTGGATCCGTAAGACTGTTAAGTTGCCTTATCAGGCTTAGGACCTGCCAGAAGGCATGTTCGGACTCTTGCTGTTCTCCTCCCTGTGGGCTGGCAGCTAAGTCTCCTGCCCCAGGAATCTCTTCCTGGGGTGATACGTGGACATTCCCCTGGGTAGTCGTGGGTTCCTGTCGAATCCTTGCAGAGGATTTAGGGATGGTCTTGGAATCCTTGGGTTCCCTCCTAGGAGGGATACAGGATCCCAACAACGAGGTTTGAGGGGCCCCTTCCTCACGAGACGATTCTCCTGCCTGAAGCGAAGTCTCCCCCCCTGGTGCCGAGGGGAAGACTACCGGCCCACTGGACTCACCTGAGGACGGAAAGGCCTCGTCCACGGGAGAAGGAGAGAGTACTCGTGCAGGAGAGGGGACCCTCGAGACCGACCTCTTAGGAACCAACTTCGCCCTGGGGGAAGTCACCACGAAGTCCACTCCTCTCTTTCTCTTCAGCGTAGGAGAGACAGCCGCTGGTTTGTTACCCTGGCCGGCGAGTGCTGGTTTCATAACCCTCACTAACGCCCGTGCCAGCGGACCAAACCAAGTCTGCTGCTCAAAGGACACAGAGTCCGAAATCCTCGCTAAGGTGAAAGGGATCGGGCGATCCTTTGGAGTGGACACGACGGTACCTGCCTGAAAAGAAGGTGGGGAAGAATGCTGTAATGACCTGTCCTCGTCCTGCAATACCAACCTGTGCTTGGATGGAGGTGATCCCGAGTGCCATCTAGGAGCACGCGTCCCTGCTACTACCACCGGCTGTGGAATTCGCCGCGAACTATGGTCGCGCGAGGGTGAACGGTCGCGCAAAGGCGAATGGTTGCGCGGGTGATCGCGCGGGCGCACAGGCGAGCGGTCGCGCGGGCACACAGGCGAGTGGTCGCGCGGGCGCGCAGGCGAGTGGGCGTGAGGGTGGGCAGGTAAATGAACACGTGTCCGAAGCGACGAACGCAAGCGATGGCGCGACGGCGAGGGATCGTGCTGCCGCGTAGGTGAAGAAGATCGCTGGCGATAATGACCACGTGATGGTAAGCGATGGCGAGCAGCATGTGTAGGTGAATGATCGCGCGCAAGAGGGCGGTCGTTCAGGGTTGCGCGATGAGGAGCAGCATGCGTAAGCGGGCGATCGTGCAGGGTTGTGCGATGGCGAGCAGCATGCGCAGGTGAATGATCGCGTGAAAGGGTGCGATGGTGATCAGCATCCGCAGGAGGGCGATCGTTCAGGGTTGTGCGATGAGGAGCAGCATGCGTAAGCGGGCGATCGTGCAGGGTTGTGCGATGGCGAGCAGCATGCGCAGGTGAATGACCGCGTGAAAGGGTGCGATGGTGATCAGCATCCGTAGGAAGGCGATCGTTCAGGGTTGTGCGATGAGGAGCAGCATGCGTAAGCGGGCGATCGTGCAGGGTTGTGCGATGGCGAGCAGCATGCGCAGGTGAATGATCGCGAGAAAGGGTGCGATGGTGATCAGCATCCGCAGGAAGGCGATCGTTCAGGGTAGTGCGATGAGGAGCAGCATCCGTAAGCGGGCGATCATGCAGGTTCGTGCGATGGCGGGCAGCAGGTGATCGCTGGCGAGCTGGTGATCGCTGGCGAGCTGGTGATCGCTGGCGAGCAGAAGGTCGACGCGTGTCCTGTGAGAGGATAGGTTCACGAGCAGGAACGGGAAGATCGCTGGCGCGTTGGCGAACATGTGTTTCTGACACACACGCAGCACGATGTTGCGTAGCCACAGGACCAGGTGGATGGTGAGCAGGGAGTTCAGCAGGAACTAAAGGGTGGTCAGAGACCGCAGGGCGATGGTCCTCAAATGAGCGCTGACGCTCGGAAGAGAGCTGACGAGCAGGAGAGCGCTGGCGAGGGGGGGCGAACCTCAGGAGAGAGCCGACGAGCAGGAGATCGCTGGCGAGCAGGAGAGCGCTTGTGCGCTGGCCCTGCTCGCGTAAGGGAAGAATCCCTTAGCCCCGAAGGGACCGTTGCCCGTCGGGTGACAAGTTCTCCAGAAGGCGAAGATCCGGCAGGAGATGGTGAGCGGTCTGCAGAGAGGTTCAAGGAGGGCGGAGCAGTCGGTTGAGGCTGACGAGGAGAGTCCCCCCCGGAGGACGAAGACCCAAAAAGGCACCTCTTAGTCCCCCTGTAAGGGGAAGGGAGGCCCTTGTGGCGTAGAGGGCGGTGAGCCTTACGGCGGAGGCGGCCTCGGGGGAGATCGTCGGGACCATCGGTCCTCCGAAGGGGAGTCTCCTTCAAAACACTTCCCTCAGAAGGAAGCTGGGCAGCAGTCGAGACCGAAGGACTCACTTCCCCCTTCGAAGGATGCACGGACGGAGGAGGAGAGCCTAGAGCACCATCACCAGCAACAGCACCTGCGTCGGAAGGCCCAGCCACGTCGGAGGCCTCTGTCACCACGACGTCGACAATAGACAGAGGGTCTACCTCCGCTACCACCGGCGACTGTTTAACAGCGGCCCCCAACGAGACAAGGTCAATAAGAGCGACCCTGGAGGGCAAGCCCTTAAGCCCCAGGGACGACCAAATCTGTAACAGATCATCACTGGATAAAGCATTATTATCAATAACCTCCCCCGGAGGAGGAGGGGGAACCGCCTCGCTATGGGAGGCGACGCCCTCTCCCCCCACCGAAGGTAGGGAAACAGAACAAGGGCCTGCGCTCCCACTCGGACGACTCTCCTTAGGAGGCGGACGAGGGGGAGCTTCGGAGGAGGTTTGGGCGGCGGAAGAAGAGTCCCGAGAACCTTCCTCCTTCAAGGCTAACCCCGGAGGAGAACGGTCTCTCTTGGACTTCTTCTTACGCCGACGGCCAAACCTCTCCCACTGGGAGGCAGACCACTCCCTGCACTCACGGCACATGTTATCCTGGTCGCACCGTCGGCCCCGACATTGAGGGCAGAGGGTGTGAGGATCCGTAATCACGTCCGACATGAAAGTCCCACAAGGACGGCCGGCAACTCCAGGGCATGTCCGCATATTAAATAAAAGAAAATAACTGAAGGTCAACTTCCAACCAATCACACAAGCTGAAAAGAAAAAGAAGAAAATTAAAGGCTGTCACGAAGGCGATGAACAGACACGTCTGATCACCGCCGAGCCAAAAGTGAAGTGAAGCAAGTCACCGGTGTGTGGAGGGGGGAGGGGTAGCAAGCTACCCTTCCCCACCCCCCGCTAACTAGCGCGGGGGTAATTAACCCTCGTTGAAAACTATTGGCTCGTCATTTCAGCTGCGCTAAAAGTAAACCCTTTGTAAATAGCGTGGTTTGTATTTCGGTTACGGAACAAAGTAACATTAAAATAAATATTTCCTATATAAACTATAAAAACTTTAACAAAACAAGAGGAAGAGAAATAAGATAGAATAGTATGCCGGAGTGTACCTTCAAGCAAGAGACTCCTAACACAAGTCCGTGGAAGACCATGGTACAGAAACTATGGCACTACCAAAGACTAGAGAACAATGGTTTGATTATGGAGTGTCATTCTCCTAGAAGAGCTGCTTACCATAACTAAAGAGTCTCTTCTACCTTTACTAAGAGGAAAGTAGCCACTGGACAATTAAAGAGCAGCATTTAACCAACTGAGCAAAGAAGATTGTTCAGTAATCGGAGTTGTCAGGTGTAAGAGGACAGAGGAGAATATGTAAAGAATAGGCCAGACTATTCAGTACATGTGTAGGCAAAGGGAAAATGAACCATACCCAGAGAGAAGGATCCAATATAATACAGTACTGTCTGGCCAGTCAAAGGACCCCATAACTCTCTAGCGGTAGTATCTCATATGGCAAAATACAATAATTTGAAAAAAGGTAGGAGATCTCTTCTCTTTTATTTTACGAGTATGAGTAAAATGAATGGCTTTGGTCTACTGAGGAGAGAATACGAATCCCCTAGAATTAGCCAATGCAAAAGCAGCATTTATAGTAATTTGAAGTTTTTGGCATGCTTATAGTGCCAATGACCCACTAAAATAAATAGAAAATTCAACTACAAATAGTGATCCTTGTATGCCAGAATGTAGGTAACTTGTGAGACTATTGATGGCAACAGCAAATTAAGTCACAGTTGCTGCCTTGGAGACACCACCTTCTTGAAAGTAGGGAGAAGATAGTTCTGACTCCTCTTACCTTAATAGCATGGTTTAATAAAAATTCTTCAATAATAGATTTCAATTTTGAAATCAACATTACCCCCTCCTCTAAATACTATTAGTCAGTACAAAGAGTAGGCATGTATATGAACATTAGGTGAGCATAGAAATAAGAAATTATATTATTGAAATTCTAACTATTTCTATGAATCTCCTCTGATGTTCATATTGCTGACTCTCAATGTTTTATCTTAAAAAGTCAATCTACAGTAACCCATGTACACTTTTTATTATCTCTTTCCTTGAAAAAATTACTACCTATCATCAGCTTTTGTTCAAAACATATATCTACCAGTTTCTCGCCACTCTAATTATCACCTGGTACACCATACTTCCCAATGACACCTACCTATCCAGCACCCACTCTCGCATTTAAGTCACCCATCACAACTTCATAATTCCTTCCCTCCGGTCCTTCTACACACCTAGTAAATTCATTCCAGAATTGATTTCACTCTTCTTCCCCTTTCTCACAATATGGATATGCACTAACAAAAGCCCAACATTTATTTACATAGCCAAATTAATGAAAAAATACTTGAAGTCCAGAGTAAAACTATTAGTATATTGGGTCCATAAAAATATGATAGATTCTATATAGGCACAAAATAAGTTGATTAGATAGCCCATTATGTGAATACCTAACCATGACTAATACTGAATGGGTGCTATGAGATTTGGGACATAGGACATAGTACATGAACCAAAATATTCTTTGGACAAAATGCTGCCAATCTAGTTATCAAATAACTGAATGTTCAATAAAAAAAATTTATTCCTGATTGTATACATGCTATGTTACTTCTGTTTAAAAAAAAGGGGAATTTTGATTAAGGTAGAACTAATTTTGGGGAGGTGCTCTTTGGTCCCCGGACTTTCCTATTGAATGCTAGAACGGAATCCAATACAGCATAAATACCAAAGATATAGTCCCCCTGCTCTAGGGTCAGTATATCAACATTACAGCATCGACTCTGTATAAGGGAGACCTTGCAAATTTAGGATAATTTGAACTTGCCATAGCTCCTCAGTAGCTTTAAATTGTCTGTTATGCATAACGTCATGGACAGTGTCCCAGAAAGGAAACATCAGTCCTTGGTACATTTTGAAAATTCGGCCCTAATTGCGATTCTTGCAGGATTCATCCTAGATAATTGCGTATCCTAAGGGTTAAGTACCTGTGATACCAGGAATGATGATGACACCAAGAGTAGAAAAGGCTTAATGAAATGGAGAGCAGTAAATAGTAGTGTTTGATTTTAAATCTCAAGATGAGACTACTGGCAAAATCTAACCAAGGTCTTTTGCGTTGTGGTGGCCGATGTGGTAACATCCCTGACTGGTGAACGCCAGACTAGGGTTCAAGTCCTGTTCAAACTCGTTAGTTTCTTTGGTCGCTACAATCTTACCATCCTTATGAGCTAAGGATAGGGGGTTAGGGAGAGCCTATAGGTCTATCTGCTGAGTCATCAGTAGCCATTACTTGGCCGTCCTTGGTCCTAGCTTGGGTGGAGAGGGGCTTGGACACTGATCATATGTATACATGGTTAGTCTCTAGGAACCTGTCCCTTGCCTCTGCCATTCATGAGCAGCCTTTAAACCTTTAAATAGGAGTAGGAGGAGGAGATGATAATACCAAGTGGATCTAGTGGAAAGCAATGTTTGGGGCATGACCCAGATATCATGAGTCCTGGGAAAGGCCCTAATAGATACTTCTCCCAAGGGTTTGTAGATCTCATAATGGTCTCTCACAGTCAGAGGCAACACGTACAACGGTATCCAACTTACTCAAGTTAGTGAGGGTCCTTTTCTTGCGATTGAGAATGAGAACTCATTCTCGTACTACACCAAATGCTCAACACAGGAGGCTGAACAATTTTATTACAAAACGCTCTTGAAACGTACTGCTTTACTTAGTACACACAGTCCTCCCCTGATCATCGGTGGCATACAAGTACATTGATTGGACCTTTTTATGAGGGAATTGTACAGTATTCGGTACGAGACCGACTATGGTTGCAAAACCGCGTCTATCAATGTCTGTTCCTAAAGGAGTATCTCTCGGTATGCAATTTTTCCCTGTCTCTCCCCTTTAAAAGTGAGAGATGGATCTTCCAGGAAGGAGAGAGAAGTTATTCTACCACCAGAGTGCATTTTTGTTTTTGTGAGAAAAGAACACAGGTAGCCAGTGTGTGAGCACTTATACCGCATACCAATATTTATTTTCATGGAAGGTGTATTCCGGGTACACATCTCTCCCCTTGTGAAACATTCTAATAAAGGTAAAATTATTGTTTCTAGCCTTAATATAAGGTTACCGGGACTCGGAAGAAGGTGAGCGTAGAATGGTTTGCGTAAACAGTTGAGGGCATGATCCTGTAGAAGAGAGCTCCAGGGACTGCGAGAACATGTGAGAGCACACTCTTGTAGAAGGGCGCTCCAAGAAGTGTTTGAACATGTGAGAGCATGCTCCTGTAGAAGAGAGCTCCAGGAAGTGTGTGAACATGTGAGGGTATGCTCCTGTAGGAGAGAACTCAAGGAAGTGTGTGAACATGTGAGGGCATGCTCCTGTAGAAGAGAGCTCCAGGAAGTGTGTGGTGAATATGTGAGGGCATGCTCCTGTAGAAGAGAGCTCCAGGGAGTGTGTGAACATGCAAGAGCACACTCCTGTAGAAGAGAGCTCCAGGAAGAGTGTGCATAAACATATGAGGGCACAATCCCATAGCAGCATACACAGGAGAGTACTGCAAACAAATGAGGAGCACAAGCACAGGTAAAGGCTTAAGAACAAATAAGGGCAGGGACACACTTCTGCAGGAGTGTGCCTGAACACCACACACATAGTAGTACTCTCGCGGGCACATGCACAGACACATATGAACAGGTAAGCACATTCTCTACTCTCGCGGGCACATGCACAGACACATATGAACAGGTAAGCACATTCTGTAAAAGTGCAGGAGCACACAGGTAATACTATCTCTCTCTTACAAGGAGAGATACGGTAGGAGTTGCATACTGTACTGTACAGTATACACAACTCCTATCAATCAGTCTTCTAAGAGTTTGTTCATAAAGGGGAAAATCCCAACCAGAAATGAGTGAAGAAACAGTTATGTGGTTTCCTGACAGATGATTGTGACACCAAGGAAAGAGATCCAAGAAACTCTATAGAGACACACAAGCAGGCGACATGTCTCTAGCAAGGGAATGGACAGCAACAGGAATGTTGTCAAACAGGAACAAGAAAAGGTATATCAGCAGGTTACACAGCCAACTGTCAGTCAACTACAATTACAGTATAAAGAAAACTGCAAAACCTTCCTTGTTCGTTAATATCCCTCACACTCAACGAACTGCTAACAATTATCAAAAAGAAATAAAAGATCAAAACAGCCAGTTGACAGCGCCCGGAGTACAAGTGTACGCTGGTGAAAAACAAGTGGCTACTCAGTGTGCTGGCAGGGGGGACAGGGCTTCCTCGCTACCTGCCAGTAACTACCGACGACTCGTTATAAATCTTAACAGCCAAGTTCCAGCTACGCTGAAAAAAATACTCCTGTTAAAGAATGAGTGTTTGTGTCCGTGTCAGAGCAAAGACATTATTCTGCAACACATACCGTATGCTAACTACAGTACTAAGCCCAATTATATTAACAACGAAGTATTGAAAGTTAAAAGAAATTCTTAATAACTTATGGAAGATACGTCATATTTTCACAGCCAATCCGAGGTTAGGGAGCTATGCCCTATGACCCTCCTAGGAAATGTCTTGCTCACAGCTTGATTTAAGGGCAAAGTCCTTAGCTCTTAAGAGAAACAGAATTTAACCACTGTATGGTGAGCAATGAAATCTCCATCAAAAACAAAAGTTGTATCTTAGCCATAATTGTAAGAAGAAAATCAAAAATAGAATTGTTCATGTCGAACAAAAGTAGTTGTTATGCCTGTCACAAACTTTTATTACCTGAATCTCATATCATACCAGGAATTATGTGAAGCAGGGTACTTGGTCCTAATATACACCACCATTCCCCTTGTCATAGGAATGGCATTTCATTTCATAATTATTGGCTTCTTAAAACGGGTATTAAGGAGCTCAGATGATTGCCTTATTTAAGAAAGCAAAGTTTCTGAGCATAAAAGAATATCGTACTGTCTGGACACAATTGTAAGGTCTTGAATATTGGCATGTAGATCACGAATATTACAATACAGTAGACAACACTGGCAAAGTCTGGGACATCCTGATCCTGGATTTTGCTCAATGTCTCGAGACACGATAAGAATTAAAATCAATAAAAAGTCATCATACCTAAAAACTAACTTGAGAATAATGATGATAAAAACAATATGTACAGAAATATATATAATGTGATTGATACAACCAACAGAGTCAAGATAAAAAGTCGACACACTATGCAAGGGTAAGTACCCTCCAGGATAGTCACTTTAACTGAAGGATGGTTTTGAAAATGAACACCTGTAAGTAAGATAAAGTAATAGATAAGGTAAAGACCTCTTGATAAACCACCAGGCATCCATGGCCCTTCTATTAAGCCTGCCCAACACATCATTTCAAAGAAAACAAGAGGAAGAGAATACAGAAAAAATAGTGTGCCTGGGTGTACTCTCAAGCAAGAGAACTCTACCACAACACAGTAGAGGACCATGGGACAGAGGCTAAGGCACTACCCAAAACTATAAAACAATGGTTTGGTGTTTGAGTGTCCTTCTCCTAGCAGAGCTGTATACCATACCTAGAATCTCTTCTACCCTTACCAAGAAGAAAGTAGCCCCTGAACAATTAGTGCAGTAGTTAATCCCTTGAATGAAGAATAATTGTTTGGTATCCTCAGTGTTGTCAGGTATATGGAGATTGGAGGAGAATGTGGAAAGAATAGGCCAGACTATTCGGTGTACTTGTAAGCAAAGGAAAAATGAGCCATAACCAGACAGAGGGCTCCAATGTACAGTAGTACTTTCTGGCCATTCAAAGGACCCAATAACTCTCAAGCAGTAGTATATCAATGGGTGGCTGGTGCCTTGTCCAACCTACTACCTATAACTGTTAATCCTGTGAACACATCCTCCCCCCCCCCAAATACCATTCTCAAGAAAAATATAAATAAATATCAAACTAGCCAATGTTAGGGGACGAGTATACTTGCATAGATTCAAAGTACAATTTCAGTGTTTAATAGTATATTTACAAGTTCAATAAACCAAAAGAAAAAATTCAACATCTTTAGAGTATAGGGTTTCCTATTATCCACAAAATTACTTTCTTGCAGGAGGGGCTTGAATGTGATACCCATGGATAAAAAGGGCCAACTGTATATACAATAACTCTCAAAATAATCTCAAAAGTCAGAAGACTGTCACAAAAATAAAGATACAACAATCTGAAAGACTGAAACCTGGGGCAATTCTGGTGATATTTGGGAGAATGTCTATTATCAAATCCAAACAAACTAGAGGTTTTCCAACTAGCTATGATCAAAATTAGCAAATATCAAAAATTTTAAATAATTTTAATTTTTCCTAACATACTTACCGAGAACTACTTTCTTTAGGAGATCACTGGTTATCTCTTTCTGCTGACCAGAGATTTGAGTAGTTACCCCCCCGCTCCGCGCCCTAAGTAGCTTTACCCACGGCATCCAGGAATGTGCCCCGAGGGTAGGATTAAGGTACAGTAGGTCGCTTGCTAGCTGGGTCACCCTCCTCATTAAGTTCTATTGAATTAGCATCATGCTAGTAAGGGAAGAAGGCGCTCGGGGAAGGAAGGGAGGGCCATTATCCGAAAGTAGTTCTCGGTAAGTATGTTAGGAAAAATAAAAATTATTTAAAATTTTTGATTTGTTCCAACACGAATACTTACCTTGAACTACTTTCTTTGGGAGACTTACACTTTAGGAGGCGGGAGTGCTAATCTGACCCACTGACCCGGCCGTGGAGGCCAACAGGCCTCTGTATAACGGGACCTACCAGAGAGCGGAAGCGAGGGTAACTACACAACAAAAATTCACGTTAGTGTCTAGGAACTCACCTTTTGAAAACTTCTTTTGACGTTCCTTCTCGACGAGTAGTCGTGAAGAATGTGTTATTTTCTGGGAACAGACGGTACTCCCCGAAGAGGCAAGTAAGCAACTGGGTAGGAGGTAGGAAAACCGCACTTGTGCCTACCGGTCGCTAGTCTTGAATGCGCCTGGGGTTTACCGTTACACCGCTTGGAGGGCGGAGATGACTGTTCCAATGGAGTACCCGTCCAAGGATTTTCTTGAGTAGTCCTTGAGGTAGTGGGCAGTAAAGGTTGACTGGCTCGACCAAGTACCTGCTCGCAGAATTTGCCCTACTGCCACGTTTTTCTCAAAGGCTAAGGAGGTGCTCAGGCCCCTGATGTCATGAGGTCTGGGCATGGGCGTCAACAGGTGGGGGACAGGGGGGACAAGTCCCCCCCACTTTTCAAAGTGGGGGGGACATAGTATCATTTGTCCCCCCCACATTTTTAGTATTCACTATGGGGATTATACCAATGTAATATTCAGCTAAGGGATGAAACTTGAAATTATCGTCAGTACTGTTGACTGGGACACATAAGCCAGAAATTATCACTAAGTATCCAGAACTCAATGAATCTCTGAATCAGCAACTTGATTTCTTCCACAACCAGTTTAAGGGGTCAACAGTTGAAGATTATAGAAAGATCTTCGCAGATATGGTACCAGAAGTTCGCCGAATGTTTCCTCAGGTAGAAGCATTGTTACGCCTTTTAATTGTCTCCCCAGCAAGTTCCTGAACAGCTGAGAGGTCATTCAGTGCTCTCAGATGATTGAAGACATGGTTACGTAGCAGTATGAGTCAGCAACGCCTTAACCACCTCATGATTTGCCATGTACATCGTGACCGTCTAGCTACCTTAAGTCCACAGGCGATTGCTGAGGAGTTCATCCGAGCAGAAGACAAACGAAGGACCATTTTTGGTAGATTCTGACTAACAGAATTGCTAGGATTGACACAGGCTATTTTTCGTCTTAATACTTTAAATGATATGATAATCTTATTTGAATGAAACAACATGAGTCTTGCTTTCATATAATGTGAATTAATCATTTAATAAACCATGCATGTTGATTTAATCAGACTTTATTAAAATTTTCAAGTAATATAATAGTGTTTATATCTTAATCATTACAAAGGGTCTAAGGTAATACTTCATGCTCAAAGCTTTAATGTCATCATGTTTGGCCAATGAATTTAAGAAATATTAAAATTATTTTGTATAACTTGACAGACAGATACAAAATTAAAAGGCTTATAACAAGATTTCAGGCAGGATACAGGTCTTATAACAAGATTTCAGGCAGTATACAGGTCTTGTATTTTGCTGAAATATGTTGCTCGCCAGCCTCGCCTGTCAATGTCCCCCCCACATTTTAGAAGCCAGTGATGCCCTTGGGTCTGGGAGTGCCTGGCACTGTTATGCCAGCTTCCTTGTAGGATCTGGCGATAACCTGTCTCAACCAGAAGGAGATGGTGTTTTTGGAAACTTGTTTCTTATTAATACCTGTGGAAATGAAGAGGCTCTTGATATCCGGTCGGAGATGCGCTGTCCTTTCCAGGTATTTTCTAATTGTTCGCACTGGGCACAATTTTAAGTCTTCTGCATTACCTGTCTTAGGGATGGCAGGAATTGAGAAACCTTCAAACCTCGGGTCCCAGACTGCTGGGTTCTTGGCCACAAAAGAAGGTACGAATTTGAAGGATACTTCTTTCCACCCCTTTGAGTGAGAGACGTCGTATGACAAACCATGGATCTCTCCCACTCTCTTAGCGGGTGCCAAGGCCAGCAAGAAGACGGCCTTGAGGGAAAGATCTTTGTCCATGATATCTTTCAAGGGCTCAAAGGGAGGACGACACAGCATCTTCAGGACCAAGGCTAAGTCCCATTGGGGCACCCTCCTCGCCTGAGGGGGGCAAGACTGCTCGAAGCTTTTGACAAGCATCGCTATGTGTCTCGAGGCCCCCAGGTCGATGCCCTTCAGGAGGAAGACTTGGCCTAAGGCAGCCCGAACTCCTTTTATGGCTGGGATTGACATCCCTACTTTGTCCCTGAGAAACACCAGAAACTCTGCTATGTCTGGGACAGAGGCCTTAAGAGGTCTAATGTGCCTCTCAGTGCACCACTTTGTGAAGGAGGCCCATTTTGCCTGGTATATCGCGACTGACGACTTTCTCAGGTATAGCGACATTCTCTTAGCCGTGGAGGGAGAATAACCTTCCTTCTTCAGGAGCCGCTGGATAGTCTCCAGGCGTGAAGACGAAGGGAGAGTGGGTTGTCGTGGAGCTTGAGAAAGTGAGGCTGGTGCAGAAGGTCTGACCTGGCGGGTAGAGGCCACGGCGGGTGACTCGTTAGGTCTTTTAGGTCTGCGAACCACTCCCTCTCCTGCCACCAGGGCGCTACCAAAGTCATCTTTAGGTTTTGGGCGGCCCTTACTCTGTTGAGCACCTGCCTTATCAACGTGAAGGGGGAAAAAGCGTAAACATCCAGATTGTCCCACTTGTGCTGAAAAGCGTTTTCCAGGGCTGCTTTCGGGTCTGGCACAGGGGAGCAATAGACTGGGAGTTGGGCGTTGAGTTTCGTTGCAAAGAGGTCCATCACCGGGGAACCCCAACGCTGAATGATGAGCCTGGCTACTTCCGGGAGGAGGGACCACTCTGTCCCTACTATCTGGCCCATTCTGCTGAGGCCGTCGGCCAGAACGTTTTTCTTCCCGGGAATGAACCTTGCTAATAACACCACATGATTTTTCTCTGCCCAATTCAGAATCTCTATGGTGAGATCGCACAACTCCCTCGATTTCAAGCCCCCCTGCTTCTTTATGTATGCTACTACCGTGGCGTTGTCGCACATCAACACCACGGTGTTTCCTTTTAGCAGACTTGCGAAGTGTAAGCATGCCTTCTGGACTGCTTTCAACTCCAGAACATTGATGTGGAGTTGCTTTTCCCCTTCCAACCAGGTACCTCGTGCCGTCCCGTCGAGGAGGTGGGCTCCCCAGCCTTGGTTGGAGGCGTCTGTGAACAGGAGTAATTCTGGAGGGCTGGTCCCGAAAGGCATCCCCTTGAGGGAGTTCGACTGGCAGTACCACCATTCCAGGGAGGGTCTTGTGTCTGGAAGGACTCGAATTAGCACTTGTTGTGAGTGTGTCTGGCACCAGAGGCTCTTGAGATTCCATTGAATGGATCCGAGCTTCATCCTCCCTTGTGGAACTAGTTTCTCCAACGAGACCAGGTGGCCTATCAGCCTCTGCCAGTCTTTCGCTCTCCTTGGTTGTTGCGATAGGAAGGGCTTGATGATGTGCCTGAGGTTCTTGATCCTGTCCTTCAAAGGGAAAACTTTCCCTTGCATGGTGTCCAATGTCATCCCCAAGTAGTTCATTCTGTTGGATGGGGATAGATTTGACTTCTTTGGGTTGATGACAATACCCAGATCTCTGCAAAACTGAAGGAGACTTCTCCCTTGTTCTTCCAAGAGGACCTTTGAGGCGGAAAGGAGCAACCAGTCGTCCAGGTATCTGATAAGGCGGATGCCACGTTAGTGAGCCCACACTGATACAGTCGTGAAGACTCTCGTGAACACCTGGGGCGCTGTTGACAGACCGAAGCAAAGAGTCCTGAATTGCAGGATCTGGGAACCCCATTTCACCCGGAGGAACTTCCGACTCGATGGGTGGATCGGAATTTGGAAGTATGCGTCCTTGAGGTCGACGGTCATCATAAAATCCTTCTCCCTCAAGGACAGCAGGACTGACTTTGGAGTGTGCATCTTGAAGTCCGTTTTCTTGACGAACTTGTTGAGAGCCGACAGATCTATAACCGGTCTCCACCCCCCCGTCGCTTTCTCTACCAGGAACAGGCGACTGTAGAAACCAGGTCCTGGGAGAGGAACTTCTTCCATGGCGCCCTTCTCTAACATGGAGGACACCTCCTCTTGAAGGGCGGTCCTCTTTACCGGATCTTTGGGCGCTAGCCATTCCGTCCGGTTGGCCGGAATAAGAGGGGGTGGATTCGCCAGGACCGGGAGTCTGTAGCCCTCCTTTAGGACGAACACTGTCCAAGGCTCTGCTCCTTGCGCCTTTCATGCTTGCCAATGTAGTCTGAGGCATCCCCCAACCAGAGGTTTGGGCGGGGATAGGGGGCCTCCCACTCTACCTTCTTCTAGAGTAGCGGCCTGATCTGCCTCTCCTAGAAGCAGAGTAACCCGACCTGAAGGAGCTTGAGGGCGCTGTAGCTCCTCTGCGGGAGGGTTGCGGAGTTGAGGACCAGGAGGAAGAGGGGGCCTCTCTCCTCGTAGTGCTAGAAGAGGCTTGGGGCGTCGCGGCGCTGTCCGAGACGGACCTCTTGTATGGAGGTCTCCTTGAAGCTGCCGGTCTGGTAACGTTGGCCTCCTTCTTCTTCGAGACCTTTTCCATCAAGGGCTCTAACTTTTTCATAGGAAAAAGAGACTCTCCCCACAGGGGGAGGCTGCGAATTGCTCGCGCCTCCCTGTCCGGTACTTTTCGAGACACTTTGGTGAGAACAGTGTCTCTCTTACGGAGAACCCAGTTGGCTGTAAGGGCGAGAGACTGATACGTCAGGAATTTGAGGGTTTTACTGTACCCCCGGAGGTAATGAGGTCCCTCATCAGGCTTTGCTGGTCAGGGTCTTCAGGGTCGTAGGAGGCTTGCACACCCACCAACGTAGACGCCCACCAGTCTAGCCAAGAGGAGACGTTAATCAAGTCTCGCGACGTCTCCTCCATCATGGAGGCCTCTGCAGGTGAGAAACAGACTGGGGCCGAAGAGGCTCTGTCGTCAGAAACGCCTTGGCTCAGAATGTCCATGGCCGTCTCCACTTTACAAGGGCCTGGGCGACGACCTTCGGGCACATAGACCTTCCCTTAGTTCTTGAGGCCCTGGAGTAATTTAGAGGCACTCTGGGTCTTGGGAGCCTCGGCATTGCCGGCCACCACTTTGTCTATAAACTCTTGCCCTAGAACTAGGTCTCGGGCCAGAGGGAGTGCCAGGGACGACTTAGGCTGGGAGGGAGTCTGCATAATTCTCAGGAGACTCGACCTCCAGGAATCTCCATCTGTCGCTGCAAGTTCCGCTATTCCGTGGTGCCTTCTGATCAGGCTAACCACTCTCCTATAGGTGGAGTCTTCCGTCGGGGAGCCCTCTCCTCCATCAGCCGAGGCCTCGGCCTGGGGCGGGGGAGTCGGTTTACCGGGCACGCCGACCGGACGCCTGGCCCTCGTGGCCAGGGGCGCCGTCCTGCCGAGGTACTGGACCTCATCTGCAGGTAAGACCGCACCAGGGGCTCGGGATAGTGTAGGCACTGCTGGATCAGCGGGGACTCTCGTACGCCCGAAGGCTCTGGGTGCTGAGGGCGCGGTTCCCGGGGGCTGACCCGACAGCGGGAACCGTTCCTTCCGACCTGAAGGCCGCACCAGCTGGGCTGGTTCGGCCTGGCTGCCTGGTAAGAAGCGTGTTTCCCCCCGCTGGGCGGGGTGAACCGGAGGCCTCGAGGACTTATGCTTAATAGAGAGGTCTTTCCTGCGAGCCAGGTCGCGAGGGTCAAGGCAGTGCTTAGAGGGCGGCCGCCTTGGGGACCGCTTGCTGGACTGGTGGTCCGGGGAACGAAGCACCTTCGATTCCCGCGACGAAACGTAGATCCAGGCGCCCCCAGGAGATACACTTCTCCTATACTTACGGCTCGGGGAGCGGGATTGTTTCCTGCTGTAACGAGAGCGCGACCTTGACCTGGAACGCTCGGTCCTGGACCGCTCCCTTCGACGGCGGTGTTTCACCTTGACCTCTTCCTCTGATGAGGAATAGATGTCCAACGAGCCAGACGACACTGCGTTCACCACGTGTCGGCTGGAAGCGGGGACTGCGGGGGACTTCTTCGGTCGTTGAATGCCAGAGGTCGAGGGCTGGAGGAAGTCATCGGGAACTTCCGTGGGAAGGGTTGGGAACGACTCAAACCGTTCCATGTCCGTGAGCCAGGGATCCAGGGCTACATCCATCCTCAGGGGAGACCTACCCGGCGTCTTCGGGAGCCTCCAACCGTAGGCATCGTGACCTGCAGGTTGGACTTTACTCTGGTTATCTCCCCCTAAAGAGGAGCCAGAAGCACAAGCCCACGAGGGCGGCGGCGACACTGAGACTGCGTTACTACCCCACACGGGATCATTGGAGGAAGCGTGCCCCCCGAGCACAAGGGCCGACTCTCCGGAAGCACTACTGGGTCCTTCACTAGCCCTAGAGGGGCCTGCTACTGGCCCTACACTAACACTGGGCTCCTGGGATAGGACGCCTTGCTCATCCAATACACTAGACTTACCTCGTCCCCTACTTTGTGTAGGGGACGGCGAAACCGAGACCCCGTCGGAACGCTCACTGGGTGACGGTATCGGCGAGGAAACACTAACTTTCCTGGGGGAACGTTTTGCTGATTTTCTCTTCTTAGTAACATAACGTACCCACTGTATATCGCTCCAGTCCACGCACTCGGGGCACGTGTCTGCTGACGAGCAAGCTTTACCCCTACAGGAGGAACAAAGGGAGTGAGGATCCACTTCGGGCTTGGAGACGAACGCTCCACACGATTTCCCGGCTCTAGGCCCAGGGCAACGGCGAACCTGCTCCATAACGCATACAACGCACGACACAAGCACTTAAGGAAATGAATTAAACACTGGGTAAGCACACGGTTGAAAAGTGAACGCACAGGAACACTTGGGAAAGTACACTGGAAAAAACGCAAGTTGCCACGCTGGTAACACGTGGGGCACAGGACGCACACAAAGGATCGACAGAGATACGAGAGCGAGAGATGTTAACCTCTCACGACCAGAGAACTTAATGAGGAGGGTGACCCAGCTAGCAAGCGACCTACCTTAATCCTACCCTCGGGGCACATTCCTGGATGCCGGGGGTAAAGCTACTTAGGGCGCGGAGCGGGGGTGTAACTACTCAAAACTCTGGTCGGCAGAGAGAGATAACTAGTGATCTCCTAAAGAAAGTAGTTCGAGGTAAGTATTCGTGTTGGAACAAACTTAGTTTACACAGCAGAATTTAAACTTACCGATGCCAGCATAAGAACTGACTCCTTCATCTTAGAAAGTCCATGTCGTGTGATGCCTAAAACCTGACCTCTGCAAGTCATCAAATCTGCTAATAACATTACATGACGATGATCAACGCTCAGTCCATGGTTCTCCATCGTTGCTGTTATCTCCTTGATAACTGTGGCCCTATAAAGAAAATTACTTTTATGAAAATGTATTCAGTAAGCAAACTAAGTGTACATGATAAGTGAATACAGTAATTAGAATATCTAAAATGCATTAGTTTCTTTTTTTTTATAAATAAAACCTAATTGTTTCTTTTCCTGTATTGCTCAGTTATGGCAAATAAACTGGTTACATTATTGAGAAGTTATTAGGTACACTGTGAAGAACTTAGATAATGAGGAGAAATTACGTACTTAAGCAAGAATCTGCATTGTCAAGTCATACCGATAGTCTTGATTCTTATTAACAGATATTTGTACGATTCGGAGAAGATGAAAGGAAAACATTCCCAATACTGTATATATAAGGTATGAGTTATAAAGTCTCTTACTTTTAATTTTGAAAAATAGCTAAAAGGAGAAAAAATTAAACATTATATTCTTGATCTTGGTATATTTAAAAATGCAAAATAATATAGGTTTAAATGATTACCTCAAATGACAAATATTTCTATTTGCTGTAAAAAAAAATATTTTCATAAAGTAAAGCAGACAAGATAATTTTTAATATTCAAAATTAGGAAAAATTCTTTCCAATAATACAGTATATTGTTTATGATTATTTATGCCAATTACTTCATATTAAGACAAAAGATAAATTACTAGAAAAAATACTATAATTGTGACATGCAATGGGCCTGTAATACAGTACATTACTTCTTTATGAAGTCTTTAAAATATTTTTTTTATCCTCAAAGGAGAAAAAAGGTAAAAATTAATAGCTTAAGTTAGGCCCCCCCCCAAAAAAAATATATATATATATATTATTTGTTGTATAAGAATACTCCCAACAATAGATACAGCATAGGGTACGGCACTCAATGCAGATGTCCTGTCAAGTGGAGATGCATGTTTAGTTTTAAATGAGAACTTTGAAACTAAGTAGCAAATGAATATTTACTGTCATAAAATAAAGACCAGAGCATGTTGTATTACACTGAATATATAAAAACTCTTTCAGCTGACACCATGCGTGGTAATTTCTGCATATTACTTTGATTTCAGGGTAATTATAGGTAGTTAAAAATTATGTCCAGAGAGTATTGAGTAAAAAGGGTGATTAGGCTGGCAGTAGTTGAGGGAAAAATGAAGTCTCCCTGGGACCAACAAAATTGGGATGGTCTAGTGGAGATGTTAGTTTTCAAAGATGCAGTAGAAAGGGGTTGTAAAATCAAAATAAATAATAAAACTAAGCCTTTTATCCCTACGAGCTAGAGCTCAGAACTGGTTTACCTAGAAGAAAAATAGTCTTAAGCACAGTATACCAAGAGCCCAATGTAGATGCAGTGCACAAGCTGAGTAGAGATGCACATATCCACTGGGCCATGTGCTCTGTCTCCATAGGGCCCTCTATAGAAATGAATTATTCATATCAAATTTACCGTATTTCCCGTGCCATAAGATGCTACAAGTGGTAAAAGACTCCCTTAAATTAGCAAAGCAGTTTTTGGAAAAAAAGAAATTGAGGATTTTACAAGCTATCCTAGCAGCAAAGCAGTCCCTAGTCAGTGTGATTTTTGTTTGGCACAGTAAATATTCATATTTTAGTTGTATTATGAAATATTTAAGATAATATTAATTGATTGTATGCTGGTTATCCTAATTTTATTACACTTTCATTATAGAAACCTCCAAAACTAACGTCACGTTTAGTGTTTGGTGTTTCAAGTGTTGTTGTTTACATGAACGCGGTGTCGCCAAATGTTCTTGATGAGCTTTTGGTAAAGAAGTAAAATTCCAGTAATATTTCCCAAATTTCTTCCTTCTTTTATATAGGGGCAATCTATGTTAGTTGAAAATTTGCATCTGTGAGGCCATGTTCATAATACAGATGCACTGAATTTATCTCTTAATAACTCAGAGAATATTAATGATAATCCCATTCCAATTGAAACATATGAAAATAAAATACCAGTAATTTGTTAATAAATAAAGACACAACTTTAAAAGATATGGAAAATCAAGAGATCATAAGCAGTGAAAGAAAAAAATCTATGTGAAATTAATCTCCATTGAGTCCCTCGCCCTGTATGTGTAAAGTTCTTGCACCATATCAAACTGATAATTTTCCCTTCCAAATATATATTAGTGTTATTTAAACTAAATATATAATGTATTTTAAAAGGTACAGAAAACAGTAAGTCTTGGTTTGGTGGTTCTTGACTAGGAAGCTTGACTTCCTTAGGGGTTTTTATGTACCCCCTATAAAAACAGTCATGTGCCTTGTGTAATACTGCAGTGTATAAGGTAGGCATAGTAGTATCTATTTTAATCCTCCCATCATTCCATTTTTGCACTTTACAAATGCTCACTTTTGAATATACCCATATAACTTGACTGATGAGCCCTATAAAAATATAAAAATATGACTTTGTGATCTTAAACTTCTTCAGTGTAATCACATATTCTAATTATATTCAAGAATATATTCTTACCTGGCTGCTTCAATTCCAAGACATGAGAATACCTCATATGTGTTGTTAGATGTGCACCGTGTACCTTCAACTCCATACGTTGCTATGACTTCCTGAAGGTTATCTCCTTCCACCAACAGTTCGTAACGAGAACCTCCCCCAGAACTGTCAATCTGGATATTAAGAATACTCTAAGAAATGTGTTCTTATGGTATTAAGAAAACTGTTAATAACATAAATGTTTTTTCACATATTTGACTAACTTAAGTATAGCTTCATCCTTGACACCATTCAGAGAACACCCTT
Organism: Palaemon carinicauda; assembly: GCF_036898095.1. NCBI lineage: Eukaryota > Metazoa > Arthropoda > Malacostraca > Decapoda > Palaemonidae > Palaemon > Palaemon carinicauda. Next base: position 143,124,501 of record NC_090732.1, on the reverse strand, counting down.
GCGCAGCCCATGTAACTAAGAGGGGCTGGTAGGAGGAAATTCATGAAGTAAATACCAGATATGTATGTAAAAACTGTGGTAGTTTTGTTATAAAAACTGGTTTGTTTCATCACAAACCCATCACATATGTATTTGTCAAAATTAAAATATATGAGAAGACAAACTTCTGAAGACCTCAAATGGGGGACTAGAATGAAGGGCCTGATTGAGTGCCCATGGGCTTGAGACTATGAGAGACCCCAAAGCTCTAAATGACAGGATGGCATAGCAGTAAGGGTGAAAAGTCAGTACATATTGTAAGATAAAGAGGTTTTCTAATGTAGCTCATACAGTAACCAAAGGATAACAAATATGTCACTAAATAGGAGTTTTGACGAAGGAAAACAATGTTTAAAAGTAATTTGTATTTTTCCTAGCTATACAAATCTAAGTTCTTTAGTAAGGTTAGATTCTGGCAAAAGCTGTTAACGGCAATGAAGAATTATTGAGGTTCTGACAACTGCCACAAAGTATCCACTGGTGGACCAGGTCTACAGGGACGCTTCGACCCCTTCACTCAACATTCCTGAACGTGCCCTTCATACTCTCCTGGAAATATGTATGAAGAAGGCCCCTTTCACCACCCATCATGAGCACATGTATATACAAAAGGATGGTGTGGCGATGGGCTCTCTAAGCATCCTTTTTGCCAACTTTTACATGGGAGTTGTTGATGAGCGAATTTTTTCACGTGTAGATTGCCCCAAAAATATACATCCACTACATCGACGATACATTTGTAAGAGCCCCCTCTTCTGACCACGTAGATCAACTCCGTCGGACCTTTGAGGAGTGCAGCTCCCTTAGATTTACGCTGGAGCATCATGACAACAGCCACCTTCCCTTCTTGGACATCCTGATCTCGACTGCTGAGCATGGTTTCAACACTACCGTCTGCAAGATACCCCCGAACTTAAACCTCTGGTTGGATGGTGGAGGTGAATGTCCCATTAAGTACAAGACCTCTACCAACTAAGCATACAGTACATTCGTTGAGCCCAACAGCGAGAGCAGTATTTCCAAAGTCAATCTGTCTACAAGGGCTTTATGCACAAGCAATCCCAGAAAGACGAGAAGGCTATGGAGATTATAAGGAGCAGTGTCATGGCCACACAAGCAGAAAACGAAATCTACTTGATAATTTAGTATCAAACAATGAGGACTAGATCCCTCGTTATGAAGAATAACCCTGCCCTTCTTATGCAGGGCATTCTGAAGAAGTCGAATGTTGTCTATTCCTACTAATGCTCAGTCCGTTATATTAAAATGATGGAGATAAAACTTACTAAACGTTTGTCCTGCCATGTTCAGCAGGATGTTAAGATCCACCAACTTCTAGTGCACAACAAAAACATCAAAAGAGAAGACATCATTGGCAATACTGTACCACGATTATCAGCAACACCCCAGACAGACTGTTTTTTGGAATTGCAGAGTAGAACCTCAATACTTCACGAAATGTTCTTCCCCCGCTCCTGTCATATGAACACCAACTAATCCCTTTCCAACATTGACGAGCATGAGGATGATCAGCGTGCCTGTGGCTGAGACTTACCCAGCAAGCGCCGCCTCAGCCATTCAGGAAGTAGCTCGGCACTCGCTGGACCTTGGAGTTGAGTGGCAGAACTTTTTGCCCAACCTGAGCCCCACTCAAGGGATGTCTCTGCCAATGAGCGCCTGGCACTGAGTCCAGCCCCGCATTACTCAGACCCCGTCTATCTCCAACGTCTGTGAGTGTAGGAGCAGTCTTGCTGTGACGTATCCTTTCCCAGCAAGCGCCTCAGCTAATGAGGGTCCCCAACCTAAGAGGAAGACAACCAAAGGTGCCCTCTCGCCCTGCCAAACAACAACGGCAAATTCGTTTCTACATCCGAACATTTTCTACATCCGAAGTCAGTTGTGGAACGGATTAAATTCGTATGTAGAGGTACCACTGTACAAACAAACGCATTTATAAGGGTGACTCACCCATTAGGCTGGTGGATGCCCCTGTCAATCTGGGTTTTGGCATTATGCGGGGTACTCCTTATTGTGCAGGTTAGTGCGCAAATAAGACCCTAACGCCTCGCTAAACCTGCTAAGCATGGTCTGCGGCCTCCGCAAGCTGTGTGTGATGAAAAAATAGCAATGTGACTGTCAAGGGAAAAGTTATTCCGAGTCTGGTAGGAAATAATTGAGGAGACCAAATCATTCCCAATACCATCTCACCAGGATATGGGAACGCAACATTATTGGGACAATACTAGGTTACACAAGGGAGCAATGGTTTACCTGCAGAGGTTTCAGGTCAGCTTGTGCAGAGGACCAGGATGCTGGTTTCCCCAAAGGAGGGGAGGATGAAGAAAGGAAGAGAGCCAGACTTTCCCTTTCATTCACTCAGACTAAAACCCAGGTAACCAATGCCCTCAACCTTCTGCTAATTGTCCAATAAGGAGCTTGATATATTAAACCAACTGTTGTGCAGCCACCAAAGGACCGATAGAGAACATATTGAGGGGTCTGTGTGTCACGTCTTGCAGGTAGTGGGTGGTGAAAGCAGTTTGGCATTTTCACATGCCCTCTTGCAATAAATGCGTCACAGAATTTTTATGAATAGAACTTACCTGGCAGTTATATATATATAGCTATAGTCTCTGACGTCCAGCAGAATTTTTCAAAATTCGCGGCAACCGCCGTGTGGTGGTTGTGCGGTCAGGTGGTTAACACCCCTTACAGGGTGGTACGTGGAATCATTCTCGTTTTCTGTTCCTCAGATCATCTCTGCCAGTTGGACTGATAACATCGTTGGTCCGACATTGGAGTTTTTCGTTCGCTTTCCCTGTGTCGCTGTACTGGACTTCTTTTTTGGTGACGTACACTGATCTAGGGTTTTGGCAATTGCTTTTGTTATTATTCTTTAACTATTTGTTTGTTTACGATGACTGATAAACTTCATTTTCGTGTTTGTGTAAATGAGGTATGCAAGGTGAGGTTACCGAAAGTTTCGGTGGATCCTCACACTGTTTGTTTAAAGTGCAGGGGTTTTGAATGTGCGCTTGATAATAGGCGCAAGGAATGTGAGGTTTTGAGCGAGAAAGAATGGTTAAGTATGAAACGCTATGTGCGTAAGTTAGAGTTAGATAAAGCCAGGAGGGCTTCAAGATCTAAATCTAATTCTGCTAGTGAGCTTAGCTTAAATATTTCTTTTGATCCCTTAATTAATTCCTCTGTAGAAGTTGAACCTTCTCCTGAGGTAGTAGCTCCTTCCCCCTCTACAGGAACGGTATCTACAGATGACCCTCAGTACACCAGGATGGTGGCTAAGTTGAAGGCTACTAAAGACCAGCTTTCAGCCTTTAAAGGTAAGAGTGAGAGTGTGATTAGTGCTTGTGATAGTGCAGTGGAGGTGGCGACTGATCGAACCTGTCACTACCCTACGTCTAGACCTCTACCAAGCTCCCAGGACCAAGGGAGAAGGTACGTCGACGGCCGTAAGGGAGTGAGAGGTACGTATCCTCAGTCAGCCGTCGCCTCAAGCAGTCCTGTTGTGTTTTCCCAGGCTGCTCATGACCGCTACGGAAAAGGCGTGTCGGAAGTGATGGTGTCTTCCCCGAGCCCCGAGCCTAGACGCAAATGGCAGTATGAAGCTTCGAGACCGACCAAGAGGAGATAGAATCAAGCTGACCAGACTTGTTCTCGCTCTCCCTTATCGAGTAGCCCGGAACCTTTTCCTTCAGAGGATGACTGGGACGCCGTTCCAACGAAGAGGTCAAAGCCCAGAAATGGAGGGAAGGAAGATTCTCCTCTTCTTGTAAGTGACGAGAGACTATCGAGAGAACCTTCTCCTATGACCAGCGCTACTCGGCAGCCATCTCCTTCGGAAACGCAGGATCCAGCAGCAGTCACGAAATCTTTGATGGAAGTTATGCAGAAGCAGCTGTCTTCTCTGGTACAAGCTTTTAGCCGCCCTTCCTCCCAGTTGGGCAGGCGTAAGAACGACACTTTACCGATTAAGAGGGAACGGAGTGTCTCTCCCAGGGAACCGCGGCGCGATTTGTCAAGCGCACGGTACCGTGCTTCTTCTTCCTCAACACACCGCCAGGACGCTTCCATCTCTCGCTCGCGACGCCAGGACGCTTCCAGCCTGCCTCTCCAGGACGCATGCAGCTTTCGTCGCAAGGACGCTTCCAGCTCTCAGCGCCAGGACGCATCCTCCTCCCGCCTCGAGAACGCTTCTAGCGCGCGACGTCAGAACGCCTCCATCGCGCGGTGAAATGACGACTCCAGCGCGCGGCGCCAGGACGCACGCGCCCCTTGATGTCAGGACGCATTCAGCCCTAGCCAACAGGACGCATCCGACGATTTGCTTTTCCCGGACGCAGATGAGCAATTGGAAACTGATCGGCTTGTTAAAGCAACCTCAGACTTAGTTCCTGCAGCCCAAAGAGAGACTGAGTTGGAAGTAGGGCAAAATTCCCTTGACGAGGTGGTCAAGCTCAGACATAGACCACATTACCTTCGCCGAGTTAAGGGCATGTCTTCTGGAAGAGTCAACAATGCCAGAGAAGTCCCCCTGGGATGAGGCAGGCACTCCCAGGCCTAGACCTTCTCCAGTCTCGTACCACATGCCCGCCTTAGACGTCAAGGGAATTTTCCGAGCCTTCGAAGTCTTCAGTTTTTTGGACTGGTCTCTGGGTACGCTGGCCAGGAAAACAGAGCGGTTGGAAGATACAGAAGACGTTACTAGTATTATGGCCTGCATGGGCAAGGCTCTTAGGGATGGGTCAAATGAGTTGGCTTCCCTATTTTCAGCAGGAGTTTTAAAGAATAGGGCCCTTTTATGTTCCTTCACTTCTAGAGCAGTTACAGTTGCGCAAAAGGCCGAGCTCCTTTACGCCCTTCTATCGGAGCACCTTTTTCCTGAGTCCCTTGTCAAGGACATTACCCTTTCTCTAGCGCAACAGGCCATACACGACCTCCTGTCACGTTCTGCAAGGAAGCCTATACAAGCGGTTCCTTCGTCATTGAAGACAGAGGAGAGGAAGCTTCAGCAGCCCTTTCGAGGTACTGTAGAGCTCGACAAGAACAGACTTCAGGGGAAGAAGGCAGGAGACAGGCGGTAGAACGAATAGGGGTTCGTTCAGATCCCATCCCAGTAGATGAAGCTCAAGTCCTCCAGACAGCGGCAGGAGCAAGACTGTCACTTTTTTGGCAGGCTTGGAAGAAAAGAGGGGCGGATGTCTGGTCCCTCTCGGTCATCAAGGAGGGATACGAGATCCCCCTCTTGAAGAAGCCTCTGCTTTCAAGTTTGCCTCTATCCTTGGTGGCGCAGTACTCGGACGTCGGGAAACAAGAGGCTCTACTGGATCTGGTGAACCAGATGCTGGGGAAGGGAGCAATAGAGCCAGTTCTGAGACTATCTTCCCCAGGCTTCTACAATCGCCCGTTTCTGGTACCCAAGAGCTCAGGTGGATGGAGACCAGTGCTAGATATCAGCGCTCTAAACGTCTTTGTGGAAAAGACAAAATTTACCATGGAGAAAACTCAGTCGGTGCTGGCAGCGGTACGTCCAGGGGACTGGATGGTGTCTCTGGATTTACAGGACGCTTACTTTCACATCCCCATCCATCTGACTTCGAGGAAGTTCCTAAGATTTATGATCCAGGGCAAGTATTTCCAGTTCAAGGCTCTTTGCTTCGGCCTCAGCACTGCTCCTCAAGTCTTCACCAGGGTAATGGCGAATGTGGCAGGATGGCTTCACCAAGAGGGGCTAAGAGTATCTCTATATCTGGACGACTGGTTGATAAGATCCCGGTCAAAGGAGAAATGTCTGGAGGACCTATGCAAGACTTTTATGATGGCTCAGGAACTGGGTCTTGTCATCAACAAGGAGAAGTCCCAGACCGAACCGAGTCAGACAATTCTTTATTTGGGGATAGTTCTGGACTCAGTTTGTTTTCAGGCTTCTCCCTCCCAAGAAAGGCAGACCAGGTGCCTTGGGAAGGTTCAGGAATTCCTGGAAAGACAGAAGTGCTCAGCGAGGGATTGAATGAGTTTGCTGGGAACCCTCTCCTCGCTCGAACAGTTTGTCTCTCTGGGAAGACTGCACCTCAGACCTCTTCAATACTTCCTATCAAGGGTGTGGGACAGGAAGATTCAGGAGGACTCCTTTTCCTTCCTCATTCCAGCAGAAATCAAGAGTCATCTGATTTGGTGGCTGGATCCAGCTGTTTTAGGGGAAGGAATCTCCCTGTTCAGGAAGAACCCTGACCTAATGTTGTTCTCAAACACTTCGGAGTGAGGATGGGGAGCAACACTGGGAAGCAAGGAGGTCTCAGGCTCTTGGGGAAAGGAGCAAGCCGGGTGGCACATCAACAGGAAGGAGTTGATGGCCATTCTGTTAGGACTGAAGGCCTTCAGAGACTCCATGTCGGAGAGGATAGTGGAGGTCAATTCAAACAACACCACGGCTTTGGCTTACATCAGAAAGCAAGGGAAACTCACTCTCTGTCTGTTCGAAACAGCAAAAGAACTCCTCCTGTGGTTGAAGGAGAACAACGTAGAACTTCTAACAAGATTCGGGTAGGGACAGAAGAATGTAAAAGCAGACATGCTCAGCAGGAAATGGCAAGTTCTTCCCACGGAGTGGACCCGCAATCATCAGGTCTGTCAGAGTCTGTGGAAGTTATGGGGGAGGCCTTTAATAGACCTCTTCGCCTCCAACCAAAACAAAAGGATCCCCAACTACTGCTCCCTAGTCCCGGACGAGGAGGCAATAGCAGTAGACGCCTTCTTGATGGACTGGACGGGGATGGACACCTATGCGTTCCCCCCTTTCAAGATCATCAATCTGATAGGAAATTCGCTATCCTCGAATCAGGAAGAATGATCCCGGTAGCTCCATTCTGGCCAGCAAGAGAATGGTTCACAGAGGTGTTGGACATGTTAGTGGACTTTCCAAGAAGCCTTCCTCCAAGTCCAAAG
>NC_090732.1:143078675-143111999 GCF_036898095.1 Palaemon carinicauda | reverse complement strand
CTATAGCTATATATATATAACTGCCAGGTAAGTATTCATAAAACTTTGTTTTATCATAAAAACTCCATATTTATTTTTTGAAGGCCAGAGATGTAGCTACAACCCTAACATCGTGGGCTCTGGGATGACATGATGGAGGAGGATCAGGATTCAGAGCAAGGTCAATGACCCTGCAAATCCATGCGGAGATTGTGTTCTTAGTGGTCCTCCTCTTGTTTCTGCCTGTGCTGACGAAAAGTGAGGGCACTCTGGGCCGAGATGCTGCTGTTTTCTTGAGGTATTGCCTCAAACACCTTACTGGGCATAGTAACAGATGATGTGGGTCATCAGTTACAGAGCGGAGACTCGTTATCCGGAAGGAGTTAAATATAGGATCTGAAACCCCCGAATGCTGAGTCTTTGCAACAAACTCAGGGATGAAGCTGAAGCTTACCTCTCCTTATCCCTTTGAATGGGCGACATCATATGAGAGACCATGAAGTTCACTAACTCGTTTGTCCGAGGCCAAGGCGAGCAGGAACACCGTCTTCCAAGTTAGGTAGCGATCTGTAGTGGGCGGTGAAAGCAGTTTGGCATTTTCACATGCCCGCTTGCAATAACTGCATCACAGAAAATTTTTTTTTTGAAGGCCAGAGATGTAGCTACGCCCCTGACATTGTGGGCTCTGGGATGACATAATGGAGGAGGATCAGGATTCAGAGCAAGGTCAATGACCCTGCGAATTCATGCGGATATTGTGTTCTTAGTGATCTTCCTCTTGTTTCTGCCCGTGCTGATGAAAAGTGAGAGAACTCTGGGCCGAGATGCTGCTGTTTTCTAGAGGTATCGCCTCAAACACCTTACTGGGCATAGTAACAGATGATATGGGTCATCGGTTACAGAGCGGAGACTCGTTATCCGGAAGGAGTCAAATCTAGGATCTGAAACCCCCGGATTCTGAGTCTTTGCAACAAACTCAGGGATAAAGCTGAAGCTTACCTCTCCTTATCCCTTTGAATGGGCAACTTCATATGAGAGACCATGAAGTTCACAAACTCGTTTGTTCGAGGCCAAGGCGAGCAGGAACACCGTCTTCCAAGTTAGGTAACGATCTGTTACTTAGGAGTAATGGTTCGCACATAGGTCCTTTTAGGGACCGAAGAACTTAGCACCACGTTCTATGGGGGAGGTCTCACTTCCAACTGAGGACAGGTAAGTTCATAACTTCGTATGAGTAGGGAAAGTTCTAGCAATGAGGAAATGTTCATTCTTTTCAGTTTAAAGGCGAGACTCAAGGCTGAGCGATAGTCTTTAACCGCTGAAACCGAAAGGGGCACTTCCTCCCGCGAATACATGAGGAACCCCGCTATTGCTGGGATAGTGGCATCGAGTGGATAGAGACGCCTTCCACAACACCTACCTCAGAAGACGTTCCACTTCGCCTGGTAGACTGAAGCTAATGACTTTGCAGGTATCCAGACATCCTCTTCGCAACCTGTTGCGAAAATACTCTGAGTGAGGAGATGCTGGATAGTCTCCAGGCGTGAAGACGTAGCGAAGCTACTGCCTTGTGGTAGATGTTGACATATGGTTATCTGAGTAAATTGTGTCTTGGAGGAAGTCCTCTTGGCAGTTCCGTCAGGAGCAGCAGAAGGGCCAGGAACCATTCTGCGTGATGCCATAGCGGAGCAATGAGGGTCACTGAAAGAGACCAATGTTCTGGTCTTGTAGAGTACTCTTCTCATCAGACAACAGTGGGAATGAGTAAACGTTGATGTTGTCCCACCGTAGTTGGAATGCATCTAGCCAGAGAGCCTTGGGGAGCCTGAAGTTCAAGGCTGTTGCAAACAGATAAACAGTCAGAGAACCCCACAAAGTCGGGACTCTGTTGACTACTAGATACAGTAATCCAAAGACCATTCGGAATCCACTATCTGCGATGCTCTGCTCAGGTTGTCGGCGAGCACATACCTCTTGCCAGGAATGAAGCTAGCTGATAGTGAGACCGAGTGGACTTACGCCTGTTCCAGTATCTCTACTGCTAGATGAGAGGGGCTGCAAAAAGTACCTCTTAGCTTTTTTATATAACCCACTACCGTGGTGTTGTCGCTCATCACCACCACCGAGTGATCTGCCAGGAACTGGTGGAACTCTTGAAAGGCCAGATAGATGGCCTTCATCTCTAACAGATTTATGTGAAGGTACTTTTTGAACTCTCACCAAAGCCCTGAGGCCGTGTGGTGCAGCACATGGGACCCCTACCCTTCTTTTGATGCGTCCGAAAACAGCATCAAATTGGGAGGAAGGACGAGAAGATCGACACCCTTCAGCAGATTCTCATCTGCCTGCCACCATTCGAGGTCTGTCCTTTCCTCTGGTTCCATAGGGATCAGAGAGTCCGGGGAATTAAAGGCCTGATTCCAATTGTACTTCAGGCGCCACTGGAGAGATCGAATCCTGAGGCAACAGTTGGGAACTAGACAGGCCAAGGATGAAAGGTGTCCGAGGAGACATAGCCACTTCTGGGCTGGTAGTTCTTCTCGTCTGAGAAAAGGTCTTGCAACCTTCCTCAGCCTCGCTATCCAGTCGTCTGATGGGAAGGCTTTGTGCAATTTGGTGTCTAATATCATGCCCAGGTATACCAATCTTTGAGCGGGAAGCAGGAATGATTTCTCAAGGTTTACCATGATCCGCAGATCTTGGCAAAGCCTCAGAAGTTTGTCTTGGTGCTGAAGAAGGGTTGCCACCGAGTCTGCTAAGATCAGCCAGTTGTCCAAGTAATGAAGGAGACGGATGCTGAGCCTGCGTGCCCAGGATGATACTAGGGCAAACACTCTTGTGAAGACCTGAGGTACTGCAAAAAGGTCGAAGCACAGCACCTTGAACTGGTATATTTTGTTGTCGATGTTGAATCTCAAGTACTTCCTTGAAGATGGATGGAATAGGATCTGGAAGTATGAGTCCTTTAGATCCAATGTACACATGAAGTCCTGTGGCCTTGTCGCTAGTCTGACCGCGTCTGCCGTCTCTATGTTGAACGAAGTCTGTTTGACACACTTGTTCGGCGCTGACAGGTCGATGATTGGTCTTCAGCCTCCAGATGCCTTTTTCACAAGAAAAGAGTTGACTGAAGAAGCCTGGGGGCCCGTTGAGGACCTCCTGGAGAGTGCCCTTCTCCAACATGGTCTGGACTTCGGCCCGAAGGGCCTGCCCCTTAGCTGATCCCATCGCAAAGGAGCTCACAAGCACTGGATTCTTCGTCAGTGGAGGGAGAGATGAGATGAGCGGGGATGCGATACCCTGAACAAATCATGGAGACCGTCCAAGGTTCTGCTCCGAGCTGCATTCACTTGGTCCAGCAACTAGTGGACAAGCAGTGAATCACCCATCCTAGTGTTTGCAACTTCTGCCACCACTTCTCTGCTGTCTGGCCCCCACAGTTGAACTTGGTGCCTTTCACGGTTGGACTTGATGCCTTTCCGGTCCTTGACAGGAAAGGGCTTTTAAGACACCTTTACATTCACTGCCTTCTTCCTTGTAGAGATTTTTGGTTGGCTGGTCTTTGGAGGGGCTGGAGGTCTATAGGACCGCAATGTCAGGGCCCTCTGAAGGAGGGAGTCCATGTTGGACTTCCTCCACCTCTCCACAGCCTGCTCAAGGGCCTTTGGCTCGAAGAGGAAGGAACCTTCCAGGGAGGAGTTCCAGAGCCTAGTGATCTCGGCATTAAGGACCTGTTGGTGGAATCTCTCGGCTACCTCATCCCTTCACTTCAAGATGGTACTGGCCCACAGGTTCACCACCTGGTGGGACAGAAACTCTATGGTGCAGTTGCCAGAGAGAAGGAAGGTCTCCATAGCCTTCCTGGTACTTTCCTCAGAAAAAGTTTCGGTCTGTACCAGGATTCCCACAGATCCTGACCAAAGATCCAGCCACAAAGTCGCCTGCATGGCGTACTTCACGACCTTCTCTTCGTTCACGATTTCCAATAACGAGAAAGTGACCTGACGCGAAGAGCGCTTCTCTGAAGAGACTTGGTCGAGTAAGGTTCGTCCAGAACCTCGTAGCACCTCCTCTGGTTGACACTTGAAGGTGTGAGGAGTTTGGTGGATGAGCTTTGGCGGTAAGACACTGAGTAGTCTGAAAGCTGCGAGGTGATCTTACGCCGAGCACCCCTCAAACCCCGAGACCAGGGCAGGGCTGCATTGTACTTTGGAGGCTTTCGGGTGCCTAAGTCACGGTAGCGATATCGTTATCATCCACTGCCGAGGTCTCGCCTCAGGGTGGGTTGCGGTTGTCAACAGTCGGAAGGCTGACTCGGCCCCTGACCCTCTCTGTGAAACTCTGAATCCTGGAAGAGGATTTTGGTATTCTCTTGGAATCCTTTGATTTCCTTTTCAGGGGAAATAGGATTTCCAAGACAGAAGATCTGGGTGTGACAACCTTCTTGGCAGGGAGAGAACTGGGACCCTCTACAGATTCAAGGGTGAAACAGAGTTCTATTCACGAGGTTTTTCAATCGGTGATGGAAGGGGAGAGTCCGAAACTGACTCTTCCCCATGCGAGCCTCTCAAATCGGCGGGTGAGATGTTGGTGGTTAGGGGTGATGATGGATTTAAGGGGGAAACCCCTAACCTTGGAGCCCTGACCAGAGTCAGCCTGACCCTGGATGATGGAAGTTTGTCAGGTATTCCTCTGTTTTTTTGTCTTCAGAAGAGAAGCACTCATGGTCCGTTGTCCTGGGTTGGTCGAAACGGAGGAAGTCCCCAGAGAAACTCCCGGGGCTTCCACAGGTCGCGAAGGGAACATTGGAACGAAGGCCTGGGTCACAGCCCTGACCAAAGCGCTGAACCACAGCTGATTGCTCAGGGATGCACTATCCGAAAATTCACCCGAAGGGATAGAGGTCGAAGGGTCCTTCCGAGGAATCTTCAATCCCGATGATGAAGACTTAGGCACCGAAGACGATGGTTCCTTTCTAAGCGCTGGAACTTTCGGGATCTTAAATCCCTGAAACTTGCCCTATTCCTCCTTCCCCAGCGGTTGCGCTGTTATGCGTTTGTGGGGAGGGGAATACCTTTCTTTGAGGTTACAACCACCACCTTTGGTGGCTGCAGTTGGTGACCCTTGCTTGGAAGAGGATGAGTACTCACCTTTGCGGTCGTATGCTGAGCGAGTGACAGTCACTGGCGCATTGGAGAACATCGAGTAACCTCCTGATGCAAACATGTTTGCGATTGCTAACATGAAGCCTGATGTTGAAGCGACGATTGTCGAGCAGGAGAGTGTCTACGCGTCAACGAGCGATGCCGCGAAATCGCAGGGTCAATCGCTACCACTGAACGAGAGGATGGGCGGTGGGTCAACGACTCACTGGTAGCCAATTCATGTATAGCTGAACAGAAAGGCAGACGGTGGGCCAACAGTTCGCATTGAGGCGATTCACGCACCGGTGGCCGTTTACATTCTGGAAACACTTCTTGCAACAGCCAAAAATTGGCTTGTTGAGCGATGAGTGGACGATTCACGGAAGGATAATGGTTTACGCGACGCGTGTGAATGCTGTTGAGAAGGCTGTCGCTGATGAGCAGGCAATTTCCGAGATGATGGATGAGCAGGCAATTATTGAGCTGCAAGCGGTTGGTCTGGAAACACTTCTTGCAACAGCCAAAAATTGGCTTGTTGAACGATGAGTGGACGATTCACAGAAGGATGATGGTGACGTGTGTGAATGCTGTAGAGAAGGCTGTCGCTGATGAGCAAGCAATTTCTGAGATGATGGATGAGCAGGCAATAATTGAGCTTCAATCGGTTTATGCGTAGCAGGAGACTTACGAGATGTTAAACAAGTAGGCGGTTCACAAGTTGAAAGCTCTTCATGATGGCCAGGCGATTTACGCGTCGGCAGATGAGTGAGCCTGACAAGAAAGAGAATACTGCCGTTGAACTGTTGCTAGAAGCTAAGCTCAGAACTGTCACCCTCATGATTAGACACATACTCCGGAGGAGATCGAGAATGATCTCTTGCAGGCGATGAACGAACTAACGTTCGTTGAGGAGAAGCCAAAGACGGAAGCGAGGGACAGGAACCAGAGGAGTCAGGCTAGGCAGGTTCCACCAAAGAGGAAGACTGCGGAGGCGAGGAAGTGAAGAGACGTTTCTTCACCGAGCGAGCCGAAGCACCCTAAAAGCGGAGACAAGGGCGGACACGGTGAGGACTTCCGCCACCAACACGACGTTAAACAGCGATTGTAGGATCAGCAAGGTGACCGTCAGTGGGCCTCCAAAGAGGAGTCTCTATGAGGGCCCCTTCACTGGAAAGAGGAACACTCGCAGTAGAGACGTGCCTCGAACTTTACTCTTCCCCCTCCGAAGGATGTTTGTCAGGGGAAGGAGCGCAGACCTCGCAGCAGCGGAAGATGAAGCAGACGTCACAACCACAGGAACTGCTGGCAGGGCAGAATACGAGCCCTCCAACACTACTACATCAACTACAGACAAGGGGTCGACATTTGATGCTGACGCACGCTGAAGATCCACACCGCGGTGCAGGAACTGCAGCAACGAGAAGAATCCTGCTTAGACTTCTTCTTCCGTCTATGCCCAAACCTTACTCACTGGGAGGCAGACCACTCCCGGCACTCATTACATTTGTTGGTTTTGTCACAGCGTTGACCTCTGCAGACTGCGCAAATGCTGTGGGGATCTGTATACACAGCAGACATGAACTTCCTGCAGGTGTGGCTCTCTGATCCAGGACAAGTATATCCAGTTACGGAACAATTGCATTTTAAGACGTGGTACAGCAATGCGTAGACTATAGAAATCCACTTTTGATGGCATTTGTGGCCTATGAAAAACCGGCCAATTTTGCAGAGTCCTGCATGATGGAGGTCCTCTTAAATATGTAAATCTGATTAATTCTGTTCATGAGCATAGCAGGTACAAAGTTAATGATAGTGGAGTCCTATTAAATAATTTTTAGGGAACAATGGAGTACTCCAAGGGAATGTATTGTCACCTACGTTCTTTATCGTCCTCATGGATTTTGTAATGCATAGAAAAGTTGGGGATGGTGGAGGAAGATTGGACTGGATTGGTAACAAGAAATTAGCTGACTTAAGAGTATGCTGATGATGCTGTCCTTATTAGCAGAACACCACAAGACTTGAAAAGCTTGCTTGAGCATGGGCTCAAGATAAATAGAAGAAAGACAGAGATGATGAGAACGGAATATGCAATGGAAGACGAAATATCATTGGAAGGAAAAAGGATTAATGAGGTGGAATCATTTAAATATTTAGGAACTATGATTTCTAAAACAGGATCTTTAGAATTTGAGATTGAAAGATTGAAAAAAGAAAATCAGACAATGGCTAGGTTAAGTAAAATTTTGAAATCAAATTGCCTGAAATTACATATAAAAATAAGGCTATATAGTATATCAGTTTAGTGAGATCGGTGTTGCTGCATGGACATGAGTCGTAGTATGACAATGAAACAAAATCCCACAGATTTTGTAGATTTGAGAATACCGCGGAAGAATATTGCGAGTTAAGTGGCAGGACAGGATTAGAAATGAAACTACAGTGGAACCTCTACATCCGAACGTATCTACATCCGAATTTTCCAACATCCGAAGTAAAATTCGAGCAAATTTTTGACTCTTCACCCGAATTTTATTTCGACACACGAAGTAAACATTACGCCATTGAGTGTCGAGTGCTCAGTTCTCTGTTCTTGTGTGTATCATGTGGTTGTCCTCTGTTTGGTCTGTTATTAACAGTGCTTATTTTCTTCCTTTTCTCACATTTCCTTTGTGATTTTACCTATAATCATGGTGCCTAAGAAGCTAAGTTTCAGTACAGGAAAAAGGCAATTCTTTCATTAGAATTGAAGCAAGAAATTATAGAAAAACATGAGAGCAGTGTGCATGTGAGTGATACTGTATGGCTAAACAATATGGCCGGAATAGGCCTATGATCTCGAGGATCATCAAGCTAAAGGCAGCCATTAAAGCAAATAACCATAGAAGGGGATCACCATTATTACAAGACATCGTAGCAATACCCTAGAAGAGATAGAGCGCCTTTTATTGATAGGGATAAAGGACAGAGATTGTTGGCAACGATCATTTGTGAGAAGGGCCAGCGTGATGAATAGAAAGAAAGAAAAAAGTGAAGCAAAGAAAACCAAGATAGCGTTAACAAGCTCTTTTAAATAAGACTTCTCTCTTTTTCTGTTTCTCTCTAACCATAGCATTAACATGCTCTTTAAATAAAAGCGCTCTCTCTCTCTCTCTCTCTCTCTCTCTCTCTCTCTCTCTCTCTCTCTCTCTCTCTCTCTCTCTCTCTCTCTCTCTCTCTCGTTCTTCTTTGCTGTTGTAGTGTTAGATACGTCTACGTCTATTATTTTTTTTCCAAGAGAGAGAGAGAGAGAGAGAGAGAGAGAGAGAGAGAGAGAGAGAGAGAGAGATTAAACAAAAATGTGTTTAGAGTACATATGATTTTTAACTGTGTCAACGAGTTGAAAAACAATTAAATGAAATTAAGAAAGTAATAACAGCTAATCTGAATTCCTTTATTAACTAAAACAAATATTGATTCAAACACACTCGTGTGCGTATGCACAAACACACACACACAGGTGCAAGAATTTTGCTACGCAGTAAGAGAGACGGTCAGGGAGGAGGTAGAGATGGTGACTGCGATAACATACCGTAACTCGTCACTGAAAGTGATGAAAATAAAAAATCAAAAGAAAAAAATTTGAAAAATATGAAATATAAAAAAATAAATAAGCTTAGTTAGATTAAAATTTCCGTAGTGTAAGTTACGGTATGTTATCCCAGTCACCATCTCTACCCCCTCACCGATCATGTATCCTTGTGCGTGTGTGTGTGTGTTTGCGAATACGCACACGAGTGTGTTTGTATCAATATTTGTTTTAGTTTATAAAGGAATTCAGATTCGCTGATATTGTTTTTTTAGTTACATTTAACTGTCTTTCAACTCGTTAACGCTGGTAAAAATCATATGTACACAACACATTTTTGTTTAATCTCATTTTTGTTTAATCTCTCTCTCTCTCTCTCTCTCTCTCTCTCTCTCTCTCTCTCTCTCTCTCTCTCTCTCTCTCTCTCTCAGAAAAAAAATTAATAGACGTCTCTAACACTAACAGTGAAGAAGAACAAGAGAGAGAGAGAGAGAGAGAGAGAGAGAGAGAGAGAGAGAGAGAGAGAGAGAGAGAGAGAGAGAGAGAGAGTATTTATTTAAAGAACATGTTAACACCATGTCTACCTTCTCGCCGATCGTCCGTCTCCTCCTGGGTAGCAAATCCTACACCTGCGTTGGCCTGTCTCTAAAGTAAAGTGGCAATAAAACACATTTTTTATTCATTATTTCTTAATATTTATCTTTTTTACATGCTTCTTTCATATTATGCAGTTATGTTATTGTTATGCGTAATTATGTGTAGCCATTTGTTAAGGATTTATTATGGGTTTTTAGGCTGAGGAACTAATTAAATGAATTACCATGTATTCTTATGGGAAAATTCGTTTCGACATCCGAACATTTTCTACATCCGAAGTTGGTTCTGGAACGGATTAAATTCGT
The DNA here is from genome assembly GCF_036898095.1 of Palaemon carinicauda. Taxonomy (NCBI): domain Eukaryota; kingdom Metazoa; phylum Arthropoda; class Malacostraca; order Decapoda; family Palaemonidae; genus Palaemon; species Palaemon carinicauda. The sequence continues at coordinate 143,102,406 of NC_090732.1, read as the reverse complement.
ATGTAGAGGTTCCACTGTATAAGAGATTACTAAAGTGCCATATGTGGATGAGATCATGGTGAGGGGTAGATGGAGATGGTTTGGGTATACTCTTTACACTCCCCGAGAGAGATTAGTTCACCAAACTTTCAACTGAGCTCCAGAAGGCACTAGAAGAGTTGGAAGACCCAGGCCTACATGGCTGAGGACTATGAAGTGTGAAGTGGGACATGATGATTGCAGAAGTATTGATTTAAAATTTCAGGATAGAGACGACTGGCAAAATCTAACCGAGGCCCTTTACGTCAATAGATGTACGAGGAGATGATGATGATGATGAAAATTTTGGTACTCGCACAATATGTGAGATCATGTGTTACACGAGTATATACGGTATTACTGTACTGTAATTTACTTTATTAATTTTTAGACCCAAAAGTCACTATACCAAAAAATAATTAATATATTTAAAGTATAAAAATTATCTGCCCTCAGAAACCAGCACTACAAAGAGTTTGCAATACAAATTTACAAATAATATATTTACAAATCTGCAATGTACTGAGAAAGCGATAGGTGAACCGCGATATGGTGAGGGATTACTGTATTTATTAACCGGTTATAGCGTCCACCTTTTCCCAATCAAGTAGGTATCTATTGCTTCACATCCATAATCACTAACAGCCAGCATTAGATTCCTAAAATTGGAAAAAAATTAGAAAGTTTGATCAGGGAGCAAGAGGTACAGTATATCTGTACTCTCTAACAACTGAAAGCAAAGACAGGCTAATTTGGAAAACAATTCTAACGACCGTATCCAGCTCGTGCTGTAAACATCCTAATAGAGACCGATAGTTTGTATTTTGTGTAAGAACAAAAGATGTTACTTCTTTGTATTGACACTTTTTTTTATGAATATTAATGCTCACCTGGTTAATGACAGCACGGCTTACAGATGGCAGTCCTTTGATGATAACTTTTGTAATATGCTGCTTAAGATGTTGTAGCTGATAATACATTGCAGATGCTTTGGTTCTTGAAGGTCTAACAGTAATGATAGTATCAGACTCAACACATACATCACTTTCTTTGATCTGAAAAATTCAATGTAAAAGTCAGATGTGCATAATCAATTACTCATCCTAGACAATACTTAGTATGAAATAAATAATACTGTATATTGTAATGATCAAAAACTTAATATCTATTCAAGCACCAAAATTTAAAGAGGAAAACAGTAAAGGTACTTCAAAACCTTTATTAGATTACCTTTAACTTTGATGTGCAAATTGCATATTTTATGGAGTAAGCATCAACTTCCACCTTCAGTAATCTGATACGATCCATAGCAAGCTTCAACAAAAGGAAACAATCATCTGGCAAAAAGACCTCCTCAACATATTCACAAACTTCCCCCAGAAGAGTTTTCTCAATTCGTCCCTTCACTTGACGTGCTTTCTCTGGATCTGTATCACACTTAAGTTTTGCTGTAATAATCGGAGTTGATATGCTTCGCGATGCATTGATAATTTCCAAAATTCTGAAAAATTCAAGAAATGTGTTTTACACTGATATAAGAGCAAAGGAATACAGAATAATGACATGACAAAAAGAGAACATCACAGTGAGAAAATAAATATATGAAACAAATAAATTCCAATAGCAAAAGTATTTCCTTAGACATTAAAGGAAGCCTAAGTAATAAGTCATTTCCAAAGTACATGTAACAACCCACAAAGATGTTAAATTCAAAACTAATCTTCAAGTCCCGATGACAACATATTATTTACAGTGCACAACATGGTCTTTTAATAAAAGTGTGGGGATGATTATTGTGATTATTTTGGAGTAATTGTATAAAAAGTGCAGTACTGTACATTATTTGTGCATGAATTTAAATATAAATTTTATCACAATTATGATGATCAAGGTTACCTCCTATGAGTGCATTTACAAACAGAACAGAATACAGTGCATACAAGTAATTAAAATTCAAGAAAAAGGAAACCTACCTTGGAACTCCAAGTGTGATATTCATGGCAGCAACACCAGCAAAATGGAAAGTTTTCAGTGTCATCTGGGTACCTGGCTCACCAATACTCTGGGCACACAATGCTCCAACGGCAGTACCTGGTTCCATTACAGCCCCTTGATATCTATCAAGGCAAGCATTTAGAAAATTTATCAACTGGGTGAAGCTCAGGCGTTCTAAATGACGTTCCACTGGCAAAATTTTACGGTTCTTACTTCTGCTCAAACGGGACCGTATCTGTAAACATAACCAACATTCAATGACTGTTAAAGTAATTACATAATTAGGATAACTACATGTTAAGAAGTTGAAAGATGAGCAACATGTTAAGAAGAGTGGTGGATATTAAAGTGGCAAAATGATGGGCAGTGAGAAAGCTAGATCCTGCATTAAAGATACGTACAGTATTAGCAACTGTGCCAAATGGGAATTTAGTACTTTTCCTTTACATGGATAATTTATTCCTGAATTCCCATATAGCATACATTGGGTATTCATGCTGCCCTCTCTCCATATTTACAATTTTTTCTGATGAAACTCCATTCTCATCATATACTCAAACATGTCATCACCATCTTTGTGGTCTGTCTATTTTGTAGCTCCTGGACACCACATCCCTTAAACTTCCTTATTTGTGACGAAATCTTTCTAGTATACACAAGTAATGGGAGTGTTATCCCATTACCAGAATTTTTATATAAACTCTAACTTTATTACTTTCAAACCTGCAACTTATCAAAAGCTAAAAGCTTTTACATGCCATAACTTTTATCTCAAGTTCACTTTTCATTCATAACAAGAAAAATTGCAAGTCATTCATACCCAGTGTTTAACAATCCTAAAAAAATCAAGAGACATAACATCAGTTTCTAAACCCTGTGTTGGTTTCAAAGATTGGGACTGACCCTGTAATTGGTAGCGTCATCAGTGCACTCCTCAAGCAGTATGCTTTCGGTTCCTAGCTGCACTCACTTTGTAATCATCAATTATACCTCTGTTCCCACTTCCTTTCTTACTATTTTGCTGTCCAACCTCATAACATTTGCTTCACATTACAACTGCAGTGTTTACCCCAAACTGCACATGAGTACTTAATGGCCTCCAAAGCATTAGTGCCAGGCCTTGAGTCCAAATTCATAAATCCAATCCAAAGATTAGAAATAATTCTACAAAAACTTTTTAGAATATACAGGAATTGTGTTTAGCAGAGATATTTGATGTTATCAGTTTATCTTAGGCTTAGACTGCTTAGAAAACATAAATTTAGGCTGACAAGTAAGAAAGGTATACAGTAAATACATCAGTAATTTTGCTTAGAAAGGGATAAATAAAAAATATTAGTACATTATCCTGTCATTGCTATGAAGCATCAGTATCTTCATCGGGCATTTTACATTTTATAACTGTAGGGCAAAGTATTTTAAGAGAAACTTCATTTGAGAGGGAGGGAGAGAGAATATTGATACTCTTGCTCTTATTCATGTACATCAGCGCTTTAGTTTACGAGTGATTAAATAAGAGTAAATTGGTGTACAGTACAAGAATAAAAATTCAAATTGGTTTATGAACCTTGTATCGGTATGCAAGCAAAAATTTCTGTGTACACCTTCGTTATGGACAAGTACTAACGAGATTAGCACTCAATGGGCAGAAAGCAGTCGTGCAGTACCCATACAACACCCAAAGTTCACATGATTTTATATTTTGTTCCACCTTAGCTCACAACCCCACCCTTGATCAGACCTTAACTCTTTCACTCTCAGCATTATTCACATTGGCAGCATGTAGGTACTCCAACTAGACAATGGCCCAAAGACGATTAGCAAAGATGATGATTACTGTACAGGTGAAAAACGAAACTGGAAATTAGCACGGACAAGGTACATGTCAAAGATCTTGCAAAAATTTAGTTGTACAACATCCACAATTTGTACAATTCTGAATTATAAAAGAAGAAATCAAAGCAATTGATGTTGCAAAAGGGGTGTGCTGATATTGATGAATCAATGGACATGTGTTCTTGATAACAGAAAGTTTGCTTCTCATCTGGATCAATGAGAAGCAGTTAAAAATGTGATTAACGAGAACATTATTTGTGAAAAAGCATAGGTATTGTATGCTGAACTTGTTAAAAATAACCCAGGTAAGTCGGCAGACAAAAAACAGGAATGTTCAAGGTGAGTCATGACTGGTTTCAAATTTTCAAGAGAAGAACTGGCCTTCATAGTGTTGTGTGATATGGTGAAGCTGCAAGCTCTGATGTCAGGGCAGCAGAAGCATTCGTTAAAGAATTAAAAAAGTTTGTAGATTATGAGTTTTGCATGCCACAGCAAGTGTACAACTGCGACAAAACCGGTCTTTCTTGGAAGAAGATGCCCAACAGGACCTTTATAGTATTACTCCAAAGGAAAAGGCAATTCCCAGTCATAAGCCCATGAAAGACTGTCTAACCCTGCTGTTCTGTGCTAGTGCCAGAGGGGATTGCAAAATCAAACCTCTTCTAGTGTATTACTTGGAGAAACCCCAAACTTTTAAAGAGTGTAAGGTGCAGAAGAAGCTAGTGAATGTTATGGGGAGGTCAAACAACAAGACTTGGGCGACTCCCATACTGTTCGTGGAATGGATCAATAAGGTTTTTTATTTTGAGGTGAAAAAGTACCTTATGGAGTAAAACTTACACCCCAAAGCCTTGTTACTCATGGATAATGATCCTGCCTATCCTCATCCTCCTGCCACTGAAGACGACCTAATGGAGGAGTTTAAATTCATTAGGATCAAGTTCCTGCCACTCAACACCACTCCAATACCCCAACCCATGGATCATCATGTGATCTCTAATTTCAAGAAGCTGTACACAAAAGTTTTGGAAAGAATACTTACACATTGTCAACTGCCTCAAAATTATTGACAAAGCCGGGGAAGGAGTCACCAAGAGAACCTTCAATTCTGCATAGAGGGAACTCTGGCCTGAATGCATTCCTAGACAATTTTGAGAATCAAACCCATCCAGGAAGAGGTATTTGACGGAATTGTGTCATTGGACAAGACAATGTGGTTGGAGGTGGACATGGACAACATCAACAATCTTCTTGAGGAACATAGCAAGCAGCTGATGGCTGAGGAACTGGTGTTGTTGTATAGGGAGCAGCAAAATGAGGTTGTGGAGGAATTTTCATCTGAGGAGAAAGAGGGACAGAAGGACAAACCTCTTGCTTCAAGAGAAATTAAGGTGATGTTAATTATGTAGGAAACTTTGAAAAATATTGCAGATAAGGCTTCGGCAGGGCGAGCAGAAAATCTGTTTACCAACAGTGCAATGTCGCATACCAATTTAAAGGAAAAGGTATGAGCAATCATCTTTACATAGATTCCCAGTCAAAGTTGAACTTAAGTCTAAAAAAAGATGACAATAACCAAAAAGCGATTTAGTTATTGATAGTGAACATCATTTAAGAGAGAGAACTCCCAATATTTTACCACCAGTTCTTATGTAACACCCTCCTCCTCTTGTTTCCCTTACACCAGCAACAATTCTCCACAAAGCTAAAGTGTTTTTTTTTTTTTAAACATATTTCTGTTTTCAATGTGAATTATGAATTTGCATTTATTTCTGATGTTGTTTGTTGAATAATTTGTTCACTATATTATATTGCAAAACTTTAGAAATTAATGTATTGTACATTAATAATAATATCATCATCATCATCATCATGATCATTATTATTATTATTATTATTATTATTATTATTACTAGCTAAGCTACAACCCTAGTTGGAAAAGCAGGATGCTATAATAACAATGGCTCCAACAGGAAAAAATAGCCCAGTGAGAAAAGGAAATAAACTATATGAGATGTAACAAATAGAGAATATAAAATATCTTAAGATCAGTAACATTAAAATAGATTTGTCATATATAAACTATGAAGAGACTTATGTCAGCCTCTTCAACACAAAAACATTCACTCCAAGTTTGAACTTCTGAAGTTCCACAGATTCCACAATCAGACCACAGTTGGAATAAAACTTATACAATACTGTGTACTGTTGGGCCTTATGCCGGAGAAGGTGAGACTTAGGAACTAATTGCATACCTAGTACTATGTACAAGATGGTACAATCTACAAAGGTCTGAATACAAAGGATGCTCAGAATGATGAAAAATTTTATGCATCATACATAAAGAGCTAACTGAATGATGGTACCAGAAATTAATATCCAAATCAGGAATAAGAAATTTATTAAAACAAGTTTTTCTTCAAAAAATTAAGATGAGAGCTAGAAGCTCGAGACCAGACAGGAGAATAATACTTAAAACAAGGTCGAATGAAAGAATTAAAACATTTCTTCAGAATAGATTAATCACTGAAAAACTTTAGACTTCCTCAATAAGGCAGTTTTTTGTGCAATTAAAGAAGAAACTGACCATGTGTGTTTCTTAAAAGAAAATTTGCAATCAAGAATCACACCTTAAATTTTAAATCATATAAATTTAAAGAAATATTACCAATCCAGAAGATCTGAATGTTGAGGAGCCACTGTCATTAACCTGCTTACAATCATACTTTGAGTTTAGTTGGGGTTCAACTTCATGTCCCTTAATTTGCACTATGCACTACTTTTAGGTAGGTCTCTATTAAGGGATTCAGTAACCCCAGATCTGTATTCAGAAGATGGAACCAAGGTAAAGAGAGTAGTATCATTTGCATATGTAACAAGAAAGTTTTCTAGTCCAAACCGCATATTATTTGTATATACTATAGTATGAAAAGTAATGGGCCTAGAACACCACTGTGAGGAACACCAGATAACACATTCCTAAACTCACAATGGTGTCCATCAATAACAACTCTTTGCAATCTATTACTTAAACATTTCAAAATGAAAAGAAAAGACCCATCCACTGTTTGATTTTTAAAACTAGGGCCTCATGATTGACACAGTCAAAGGCAGCACTATATTCAAGGTCAATCATAAAACCTTCCTGACCACAATCAAGGGATATTTGTACATCATTTGAAATTTTTGAACAAGACCTATGAAAAAGCCCAATTGCAAACTAGAAAACTGATGATTACCTTCAGCATACCTATTTAGATGTATAAAGACTTTGGGTAATACTGGAGTTATAGAAATTGGGCACACATTTACCTAATGGAGTAATATTACCAATTCTCCAAAAAGTGTAAAATGAACCTCTTATTGCAAACGTGCTGAAAATAACTTACAACTTCAGATCTAATAAATCAGTGGCCATTATAAAAATCAAAAGGAAAAATATCAGATAGAATAGTGTGCCTAAATGGTCCCTCAAGCAAGAGAACTCTAACCCCAGACAGTGGAGAACCATGGTACAGAGCCAACAGAATTACCCAAGACTTGAGAACAATGGTTTGATTTTGGAGTGTCCTTCTCCTAGAATAGCTGCTTACCCTAGTTAAAGAGACTTCTACCGTTACCAAGTGAAAAGCAGCCACTGATCAATTAAAGTGTGTTACCTCTTAAGTGAGGTAGAGTTTTCCAATCATCTTAAGTGTTGTCAGGTGTATAAGAAAAAAAGAGAATGTATAATAAATAGACCAGACTATTCGGTGTCTGTGTAGGTAAAGGAAAAATGAGCTGTAACCATAGAGGAATCCAATGTCATACTACCTAGCCAGTCAAAGGACCTAATGACTCTCTCATCATCAGCATCTCCTCCTCCACCTATTGATGCGAAGTGCCTCGGTTAGATTTCATCAGTCGTCTCCATCTTAAGCTTTTAATTCAATACTTCTCCATTCATCATCTCCTACTTCATGCCTCATAATCCTTAGCCAAGTAGGCCTGGATCTTCTAACTCTTCTAGGACCTTGGGGAGTGTGAAGAGCATGCCCAAACCATCTCCATCTACCACTCACCATGATCTCATCCACATATGGCTCCAGTAATCTCTTATAGTTTCATTTCTAATCCTGTCCTGCCATTTAACTCCCAATATTCTTCTGTGGGCTTTGTTCGCAAATCTACTAAATATATTGGATATTGTTTAATTGGCATACAATAACTCATGTCTATATAGTAACACCAATCTCACTAACCTGATATATAGTCTCAATTTTATATGTAATTTCAGATGATTTGATTTCCCAAATTTTTTATCCTAGCCATTGTCTGATTTGCTTTTTCAATTTTTCACTAAAGTCTAATTTTAAACACCCTGTATTGGAAATCATAGTTCTAAGATACTTAAGTGATTCTACCTCATTAATCCTTTCTCCTTCAAATGATATTTCATCTTCCATTGCCTACTCCATTCTCATCATCTCTGTCTTTCTTCAATTTATCCCGAATCCAAACTTGTGTGATATTTCATGCATTCTGGTAAACAAGCATTACAAATGACTCTCTAGACATTGGAAATTTGCCTGATAAACCAATTCAGACTCTCAAGAACATCTTAAGAATGTAAATAAATTCAAATGGGTAGTATCTCAACAGGTGGCTGGTGTCTTGGCCAACCTACTGCCTCTAGAGTGTATTTCCTTTATTTCTTATGAGAAAAACTGATTTGGTTTATGGGCATTTTGGGTTGCAAGCTTGCCCCTAGAACAAATCAAACTTATAAACTCAAAGTGGTAGCTCAGTGACCTATCGGGTGGGTGGGGTTTACCCACCATCCTCTAGCTAACTACTGTCACCTCATTAAGTTTTAACAGCCATATCCAACTTTTCTAAAAGTATACTGCAATTAAAGAACAATGGTTTGCATTCATGTAAGAACAAATAATTGTATGTACCATTTAATCATACTGTATATGTAGATCTTTATTTAAAAAAAAGCAAAAATCACAATTTTACATTAGCAAATAAGGGAGTTTATGCAAATGATCAGAATTACCTGAGAGAGAGAGAGAGAGTAAGTACCACTGGGGCTCGTTACCTATATATTTCATTAGGGAATAACTAAAACCTCTGATAGAGTATTAGTTGAAAGAGAGAGAGTACCACTGGGGTTTGTTACTTATTATTTTACTAGGGACTAAAGTCTTACCTTGTCAACTCGCTTTGAAAACTTCTCCATAAAATTTTTCAGTTCCTTTTTGAATTCAGGAGAGAGCTCTTTGAATAAGTCCTCAGATAAATATTTGTCTGCCAGCTGAAGAATTTCACTTCCTGTGAGTGGGTCTTCTTCAGAGCATGGTGTTTTGGCACGAATATGATCTAAAAGACGTTCTAGGTCAATGGGGCCAACAGAACCTTCCATTTCCGTTGGATCCAGTCCATCACCACCATATTTAAACTGAAAGTAAAATAATTAAAAATAGTTTTATTTTGAATTTCTTTTAAAAATTAGATTATCCTTAATATGGAAATATTTTGCCAACTATTAACTTTAAAAAACCCAATATCTAACTTCCATATTAAAATTTCATGGAATATGTATGTATACAACTATCAAACTGACCTGAATTACGTCTTGAGTTGAATTTCGTACAGTCATATCATAACCCACATATAGATCTTCTAAAGATTTAACAAGACGTCTCTGCATGTAACCAGTCTCTGAAGTTTTGACAGCTGTGTCGACTAAGCCTTCACGACCAGCCATAGTGTGAAAAATAAACTCTGTTGGTGTCATTCCCGAGAAAAAACTATTGCTGACAAATCCTTTGGCTGCTGGTATTTTTGAATGCCTACAACAGAAAAAAATGAATATACAGATATCCAATTACAAAAACAAGAATATAAAATAATATAGATTTCTCTTGACTCAAAAGAATGAGAAACCACATTAGCTTCTGTGATATTCTTTAGGGGGACTGATTGATTCATTGCACCTGAACATTCTTTTCTACTTCATAAGATATACACATCTTAGGAATACCATTTTCAGTGTTCTTTGTGGTACACACTAAATGATACTTAAAGTCCCTTACAGCATCCTTTTGGCATCAGTGGCTGAACAACTTTCTGCCATTTACTTTAAACATGTTCTATTTAATACCTTCCAACTAAGCAGCCCAACTTCCTTAGTGCTGCCTTAATCCATAATTTTTCATAAGCCATACCATGTAGCATGAATGGAATGATATTTTGACCACATGACCTGGCACAGAGGCCAGAGAGGCAATTTATCAAAGTAATTCATGAATAAGAAATTAAAAATTTTTATACAACGGACAATCATTAATGATGGACAGCCTTTCCCCCTATTTGTAGGTACTAGGTTGGCCAGGGCACCAGCCACCCATTGAGATACAACCGCTAGAGAGTTATGTGGTCCTTTGACTGGCCAGACAGTACTACATTGGATCCTTTTCTGGTTATGGTTCATTTTCCCTTTGCCTACACATACACCAAATAGTATGGCATATTCTTTACACATTCTCCTATGTCCTCATACACCTGACAACACTAAGATTACCAAACAATTCTTCTTCACCCAAGGGGTTAACTACTGCACTGTAATTGTTCAGTGGCCACTTTCCTCTTGTTAAGGACATAAGAGACTCTTTAGCTATGGTAAGCTGCTCTTCAGGGAGAAGGACACTCCAAAATCAAACCATTGTTCTCTAGTCTTGGGTAGTGCCATAGCCTCTGTACCATGGTCTTCACTGTCTTGGGTTAGAGTTCTCTTGCTTGAGGGTACACTCAGGCACACTATTTTATCTTATTTTTCTTCCTCTTGTTTTGTTTAAGTTTATATAGTTATATAAGAATCATTTATTTTGATATTGTTGCTGTTCTTAAAATATTTCATTTTTTCTTGTTTCCTTTCCTCACTGGGCTATTTTCCCTTTTGGAGCCCCAGGGCTTATAGCATCCTGCTTTTCCAGCTAGGGTTTTAACTTAGCAAGTAATAAAAACTATAATATTGAGAGGTTCTGCTGAATGTGTCCAAGTATGTATGTATAAACATAGATTTTATCCTCAGTGAAAAAGTTAATTTAGTTAAAGATGTAACAGTGTGAAACAAGTTAAATTTAAGTGATCATAGAATGGTGAGAGCCAAAATTTGTTTAGATCTAAGGAAAGAGAAAGAAAACACACTCTTCTAATAGGAGAAAAATCTGATAAATTTGATTTAGCGATATAAAATAGGTACAGTACTCCCAGCCATGTCATCAAATGGAAGCAAGTGAAGAAAAAATGAACAGTAATTTAATAAAACTTTGTATTGGAATCAGCATAAGAGAAAGGTGGAAAAGTTTCTAAACAAGACCAACGAAAACTATCAGAAAAGACCAAAAACCTAATAAAGACAAGATTGGAAATAAGGGTAAAATCCAAGAGAGATGAAATAGAATTAGCAGTACTATACAAATCAATAGACAAACTAAAAACTCAAGATATTCGTAAATACAGTCAGATCAAAATTTGAGAACACTAAAGAAAGGAAGAAACATCAAATTGATGAAAAGAAGACTTTGAACAGGGTAGCAGCAGCTGTTTACTGTAAAGGATGTAAATGGAAATATTATCAACAACAGAGGAGGAGTGATAAAAATTGCAGGGGAATTTTAAACAATGCTATAAAATAGTGATGTAAGAAATCACTTTGCCAATAGAAATAATGAACCATCTGAGCTGGTACTAAACGTAACAGTAGGTAAAGTAAACAAAGCAATAAAAGGCAAGAAAAAGAGGCAAAGCAGCAGAGGAAGGTGGTTAAACAATTGATCTAATAATAAATGGAGCCTGGAGATTTCACAGTAGTAAAACTTGCAGAACTTTACACCAAATGTCTACAAGAATACCTCTATACCTACAGCTAGGAAAAACTTTATTATTATACTTATTCACATAAGACTTGAAAAATTATCACCCCATTAAATTTACTCTCTCTAATATATAAAATATTTACAAAGATCATATTAGGCCAAATAGAAAGACAGCTAGACTTTAATAAATCAAGGGAGTAAGCAGGCTTTAGAAGTGGGTATTCAACAACTGACCATATCCATGTAATTAACCAACTCATAGAAAAATTGGCAGAGTATGACAAACCACTAGGTATGGCATTTATAGACTATGAGTAAGCTTTTGATTCTGTCAAAACCTTAGCAGTAGTGAAAGCCCTTCAAAAAGCAAGGAATAGATGAATCTTACCTTAGCATAAAGAAAATCAATACTATGATCTATCACCCAGAGTCGAATGGGCTAGTGGAAAGAGCGAATAGGAAGGTTTTAAATATATTAAGAGTAACACTAGGAGATCAGACCCCAACTGGGATATTGCAATACCTGCGGTACTGAGTACTCTGAATCATTCATATCATATATCAATTAAAATGTCACCGCACGAGGCATTGTATGGTACTCCAGTTAGAACGCCTTTCCATGTATTAACGCCTACAACTAATTTATCAAATCCTTTAAAAGAATGTATAAATGCAAGCAAAAGTCGTTTTGATATCCTTCGAAAGAATTTAGAAGAATCACAAATCATAATGAAAAGGAATCATGATAAAATAGCGAAGCCAACTAAAACATATACCGTGGGTGATAATGTATACATACAGGTAAATGTACGTAAAGGACTCAATTATAAACTAACACCTAAGTTTGAAGGCCCATTTAACATTTTGGAAACATTAACGGCCAATAGGTTTAGAGTTCAAAACGTATCCCAACACACTGATGAGAGAATCGTACCATTTTAGTAGTAGTAGGTTGGCCAGGGCACCAGCCACCCGTTGAGATACTACCGCTAGAGAGTTATGGGGTCTTTTGACTGGCCAGACAGTACTACATTGGATCCTCCTCTCTGGTTACGGTTCATTTTCCCTTTGCCTACATACACACTGAATAGTCTGGCATATTCTTTACATATTCTCCTCTATCCTCATACACCTGACAACACAGATTACCAAACAATTCTTCATCACCCAAGGGGTTACTGTACTGTAATTGTTCAGTGCCACTTTCCTCTTGGTAAGGGTAGAAGAGACTCTTTAGCTGTGGTAAGCAGCTCTTCTAGGAGAAGGACACTCCAAAATCAAACCACTGTTCTCTAGTCTTGGTTAGTGCCATAGCCTCTGTACCATGGCCTTTCACTGTCTTGGGTTAGAGTTCTCTTGCTTGAGGGTACACTCGAGCACACTATTCTATCTTATTTCTCTTCCTCTTGTTTTGTTAAAGTTTTTATAGTTTATATAGGAGATATTTATTGTTGTTACTCTTCTTAGAATATTTTATTTTCCTTTTTTTCCTTTCCGCACTGAGCTATTTTCCCTGTTGGAGCCCCTGGGCTTATAGCATACTGCTTTTCCAACTAGGGTTGTAGCTTAGTAAGTAATAATAATAATAATAATAATAATTGGCTCACATAAAAAATTAAAATAAGAGGGAAAGAAGTGAGGGAAAAATTATTTTTTTTATTTTTGTGAACCTTATATGTTAAAAGTTTTTCTTCTTAATACAGGAGTAATTACATATATTTTTCTCATTACAGGTTTCCAAGATGAAGTTTTTATTGTTAGGAGTGATAGTGTTCGCTCAGACATTTTTCTCGTGTGGGAAGAGCTCTAAAACTAAAAGTATAGATTTTAAATATGGCACTACTGTATAGTAGAAAGACAAGAAGACGTTTTTATTACATCAAGTAACGTAGTTGTTGAAGTACGCATGCAAGCAATTTTTCTCCCAGAGAATGACGTCACTAGCTTAAAGAGCGCCATTTCAAGGTTTGCTGTTTCATTAAATGAAATGCATAGAAGACACTTTCCTTTTAACCCTTTTACCCCCAAAGGACGTACTGGTACGTTTCAAAAAAGCCATCCCTTTACCCCCATGGACGTACCGGTACGTCCTTGCAAAAAAATGCTATAAAAATTAGTTTTTCATATTTTAGGAAAAAATTCAGGCATTTTCCAAGAGAATGAGACCAACCTGACCTCTCTATGACAAAAATTAAGGCTGTTAGAGCAATTTAAAAAAAAAATATACTGCAAAATGTGCTGGGAAAAAAATAACCCCCTGGGGGTTAAGGGTTGGAAATTTCCAAATACCCCGGGGGTAAAAGGGTTAATACAGAGAGTTCGCTTGCATCGACACTAAAAGTTGCAGAGATGCTATCCAACGACTTGCAAAATAAGACTTACGAGGCAGAATCTTTGGCTCGTGACCTTTTGATGTGGAAAGTAAGACACGATACCCTTGAAAAACGTAACCCGTTTATTTTTGCTGCACTAATCATCTTTGGTTCTGTTGCAAGTTTAGGCTTAAGGATTTCCAATCGTCTTAAGATTAGTAATCAAAATAAGAAAATTGAGTTTTTGACTCATGACAATGATTTGATTTTGTCAGAACTAAGGAATCAGTTAGCTTCAATCAATCAAATTATGAGTTTGGTGAACGAACATTCTAGTAATATCAGTCAGATTATGGAAGTACAAGATTTGTTGGCAACGTTAACGTATTATGATTCAAAAAACGATCATATACATAATAGAATTGCACATTTCATTAAGAAATCAAAAGACTATATGGAAGCTATCACGTTAGCGACTAAAAGTGTACTGTCACCGCATTTGGGTGCCGATAAGAGACGATGTTAATTGTGGAGAACGGACGGGAGAAATTAGGTTATGTTCCTTTGTTAGACGCACGTAGGTTAGAATTTTATTACAGCCTAATTACAGTAAGCGTTGAAAATCACAGGATTATGATTACAATTCCCTTTGATTTTTCCGATGCCTGGCAATCTTACAGGATATCACCATTTCCGACTTTCATGACGAATCACTCAAATCCAGTAATATCCAGTTTGACAGGACACGTATTGATTTCCCCAGACAAGGAAACATATACGGTCATTAAAGACTTAAATCAATTAACTCACTGTTCAGATGCAATGAATAAAAAAATATGTACAGCTGACTCCTTTGAATTCCATAAAAACTCAATGGATTCATGCGAGTTAGGTATAGTGCTAGACGGTGCTCTCTCCCATACACATGAAAATTGTCTGAAAAATGATATTTTAATTATAAAATAAATTTTTGAATATACTTACCCGGTGAATATATAATAGCTGCAACTCTGTTGCTCGACAGACAAAAAACAGTAAAAACTCGCCAGCGATCGCTATACAGGTTGCGGGTGTGCCCACCAGCGCCAACTGTCGGCCAGATACCACTCTCGATGTAAACAAAGACTCAATTTCTTCTCATCCCACTGCGTCTCTATTGGGGAGGAAGGGAGGGTCATTTAATTTATATATTCACTGGGTAAGTATATTCAAAAATTTATTTTATAATTAAAATATCATTTTTAAATATTTAACTTAGCCGGTGAATATATAATAGCTGATTCACACCCAAGGAGGTGGGTAGAGACCAGAGTTAAATATGTTTACATCGCATAAGCTAAGAGTTTTTTATTTCATTTTGGCAGTTATTAATATAACAAAACCAAAATAAATAGGTACCTGGTAAGGAAGTCGACTTAGACGATTACTCTGCCTTGTAAGTACGTCTTCCTTACGGAGCCCAGCGATCCTCTTAGGATGCTGACAGACCCCCAGGAGCTGAAGTATCAAGGGCTGCAACCCATACAACAGGACCTCATCAAACCCCTAATCTGGGCGCTCTCAAGAAATGACTTTGACCACCCGCCAAATCAACCAGGATGCGAAAGGCTTCTTAGCCTTCCGGACAACCCATAAAAACATTAAAACATTTCAAGAGACAGATTAAAAGGATATGGAATTAGGGAATTGTAGTGGTTGAGCCCTCACCCACTACTGCACTCGCTGCTACGAATGGTCCCAGTGTGTAGCAGTTCTCGTAAAGAGACTGGACATCTTTTAAGTAAAATGACGCGAACACTGACTTGCTTCTCCAATAGGTTGCGTTCATGATACTTTGCAGAGATCTATTTTGCTTAAAGGCCACGGAAGTTGCTACAGCTCTAACCTCGTGCGTCTTAACCTTAAGCAAAGATCGGTCTTCCTCACTCAAGTGTGAATGAGCTTCTCGTATTAACAATCTGATAAAACATGACAAAGCAATTCTTTGACATAGGCAAGGATGGTTTCTTAACCGAACACCATAACGCTTCAGATTGGCCTCATAAAGGTTTAGTACGAGCTAAGTAGAACTTAAGAGCTCTAACAGGGCATAAGACTCTTTCTAGTTCATTGCCTACGATCTCCGATAAGCTGGGAATATCGAAAGATTTAGGCCAAGGACGAGAAGGTAGCTCATTTTTGGCTAGAAAACCAAGTTGCAGAGAACTAGTAGCTTTTTCTGACGAAAATCGGATGTTCTTGCTGAAGGCATGAATCTCACTGACTCTTTTAGCCGAGGCTAAGCATATCAGGAAAAGAGTCTTAAGAGTGAGATCTTTCAGGGAGGCTGACTGTAAAGGCTCAAACCTGTCTGACATGAGGAATCTTAGGACTACGTCTAAATTCCACCCAGGAGTAGCCAAACGACGCTCCTTAGTGGTCTCGAAAGACTTAAGGAGGTCTTGCAGATCTTTATTGTTGGAAAGATCTAAGCCTCTATGCCGGAAGACCGATGTCAACATGCTTCTATAGCCCTTGATAGTGGGAGCTGAAAGGGATCGTCCTTTTCTCAGGTATAAGAGAAAATCAGCTATTTGGGCTACAGAGGTACTGGTCGAGGATACAGAAACTGACTTGCACCAGTCTCGGAAGACTTCCCACTTCGATTGGTAGACTTTAATGGTAGACGCTCTCCTTGCTCTAGCAATCGCACTGGCTGCCTCCTTCGAAAAGCCTCTAGCTCTCGAGAGTCTTTCGATAGTCTGAAGGCAGTTAGACGAAGAGCGTGGAGGCTTTGGTGTACCTTCTTTACGTGTGGCTGACGTAGAAGATCTACTCTTAGAGGAAGACTTCTGGGAACGTCTACTAACCATCGAAGTACCTCGGTGAACCATTCTCTCGCGGGCCAGAGGGGAGCAACTAACGTCAACCTTGTCCCTTCGTGAGAGGCGAACTTCTGCAGTACCTTGTTGACAATCTTGAATGGTGGGAATGCGTAAAGATCCAGATGTGACCAATCTAGGAGGAAGGCATCTATATGTATTGCTGCTGGGTCCGGGACTGGAGAGCAATAGATTGGAAGCCTCTTGGTCAGCGATGTTGCAAAGAGATCTATGGTGGGTTGACCCCAAGTCGCCCAAAGTCTCTTGCACACATCCTTGTGGAGGGTCCATTCGGTTGGAATTACTTGACCTTTCCGACTGAGACAATCTGCTAGGACATTCAAGTCGCCCTGGATGAACCTCGTTACTAGGGAGATGCCTCGATCTTTTGACCAGATGAGCAGGTCCCTTGCGATCTCGTACAACGTCAGTGAGTGGGTACCTCCCTGTTTGGAGATGTACGCCAAGGCCGTGGTGTTGTCCGAGTTTACTTCCACCACTTTGCCTCGAAGGAGATACTCGAAGCTTCTCAAGGCCAGATGAACCGCCAAAAGCTCCTTGCAGTTGATATGCATGCTCCTCTGACTCAAGTTCCACAGACCTGAGCATTCCCGACCGTCCAGCGTCGCGCCCCAGCCCAAGTCCGATGCGTCCGAGAAGAGAACGTGGTTGGGTATCTGAACTGCCAGGGGAAGACCCTCTCTTAGGCTGATATTGTCCTTCCACCAAGTCAGACAAGACTTTATCTTTTCGGAAATCGGGATCGAGACTGCCTCTAGCGTCTTGTCCTTTTTCCAGTGAAAAGCCAGATGGAATTGAAGAGGACGGAGGTGTAGTCTTCCTAATGATACAAATTGCTCCAGGGATGACAGCGTCCCTACCAGACTCATCCACAGCCTGACTGAGCAGCGTTCTTTCTTCAGCATCTTCTGGATGGAGAGCAGGGCTTGATCTATTCTGGGGGCCGACGGAAAAGCCCGAAAAACTTGACTGTGAATCTCCATCCCTAAATACAGAATAGTTTGGGATGGGACCAGCTGTGACTTTTCCAAATTGACTAGGAGTCCCAATTCCTTGGCCAGATCTAGAGTCCAATTGAGATCCTTCAGACAGCGATGACTGGAAGAGGCTCTGAGAAGCCAGTCGTCCAAGTACAGGGAGGCTCTGATCTCCGATAGCTCGAAACTGGTACCCCACATTCCTGTAAACAAACCTCAGAAACGGTTGGGAATCCGGGTGTACAGGAATGTGGAAGTATGCCTCCTGAAGGTCGAGAGAGACCATCCAGTCGCCTTCCATAAATGCTGTCAAGACAGCCTGGTAGACTTCATCGCGAAGTTTGTCTTGACAATGAACACATTGAGCGCACTTGCCTCTTACGTACTCCTGCAGTGAACATGGCTGCCAAATCATGGAGCCATCCCTGAGGGACTTGTCTCTGCAGAGAACGTGGCTGTCAGATCATTGGAGCCATCCCTGAAAGCCTTGTTTATGCATGACATAATTGTACAGCAAAACTTCAAAGGCTCGAAAACAGCTGTGAAGTTGACCTGTAAAATCTTGGAGCGTATCCTGGCCAGGCGCCAGGGAGAGTCTACGAGATTTTAGAAGTCTATCTGGGCAGAGGGAGGAACTCCCAAGCCGAGAACTTCTCTCGTGTCATATCAGACTCTCGCTCTATTAGCCAGTTTAAAAGAAGGGAAAGCAAAGGCTGTATCTCCCAAACTCCTCCTGGTGATAAACCAGTCACCTAGCAAACGTAAAGCTCTCTAGGAGAGCGAGAGAGCACTAGCTTATAAAACAACGGCTTCGAAGTAGCTAGGCCTAGTGTAAGCTCTGACGTTTAGGCGAACGAGGAGCAGCAGTTACAAAAAGATCCGGACAAAGATCCTTAAAAATCAGCATGATTTAATTAAAGTCCATAGAGGGCTAAGCAGCTTTAGGCTCCTCTCCGTCTGACAGAGTCCTCAAGGGAATATCAGTAGGAGGGGGAACAGCAACTTCCTCATCTAAAGGAACCTTGTCCGATAATAGCTGAGTCTCAAGCAAGGGAGAGACCTACCGTGGTGGCAATGCTTTACAAGCAGAGTCCACACGCACTGGTGCATTAGTAGCGGACCAGGACGCAACGTCATGTAACTGCTTGACAGTCTGTGAACTGTCAACAACAACAGGTGTGAGAGACCAGGACGCAACATCATGTAACTGCTTGACAGTCTGTGAACTGTCAACAACAACAGGTGCGTGAGGACGCACAGTGTCCACTCGAGACTGCTTTGACCGCCTAGATTGAGCAGTCAAAACAACTCTAGAATGCGGAGGTTGACGCACAGCGTCAAAAAAAGTCAACTTCGATTGTTAGCGAACGTCCTGAACGTCAACAGGAGCATCAGCAAGTGGCCTAACGTCCAAATGTGGCTGAAAATCCACACGAGACCGCATCGAGTGTGGTTCTAAACAACCTGACTGACGTGACTTAGCTACGCCAACGTCACCAGGACGCACAAAGGAACGTTAGGTTGGCTGAAAGCCAGGATCTCGATGAGATAAACGGCTAGGCTCAACGTACTAATCGGCAGAATAGTCTTCCATAAGGGAGGCAAGCTTATTCTGCATGTCTTGCCGTACAACTCATTTAGGATCAACGGAAATGGTTGCGGTAAGAGACGAGGGTAACGTCTGTGACCGCAAAACCTTGCCAACAAAAAGACTCTCGGAGTCTGTGTTACGCTTTTGTTAGGCGGCGAGCAGTTTTCCGATGACTGCATAGGGTCAGAGCTGTCCTAATGGCTACAACCAGGACGCTGGACCTGTCCTGAAAGGACTGACTTTCGCTTAAGGGCCTCGAAACCTTGTTTCAGGTTTCTTATGCGAAAAGCCTTCGGATGACGAGGAAAAAATTGTCTCTCTCGCCTTATGGTAGGGGAGATCTCGGTAAGATACACCCGATACCATAGAGGGAACGTCTGTTCGCTGATCAAGGCCTCTCGAACCCATAAGTCGTACGACATTACTTCTCCCCTGGGCTTGGGAGCTTGCAAGAGGTCCCGGACTAGGTGAACGACAGGCACGAACAGACGAACCCTCGGTTACGCAACACTGTAACACTTTGCGCAATATCACTTTATCACTACGATTTTCTGTTTGCACTTATTTCACTGAAATCGAAACTTTTACTGATTTCTACCTGAAGCACGCAATTCTACCCTCATCAAAAGGTAGTAAATGCGAAATCAGTCGTATAATGCAAGCACATTAATACCAGCAAAACACAGTAAACATCTTTTAAGATAAAAAATTCAGTGGCTGGGGAAGAGACTTAACACTAGTTCATTCAAAACTACGTTTTCAATCTCTCACCGAACATTGCCTGGGGACGAGAATAAAACTAAAAACGTTTTATCCTTTCTCCCCGTACAGAGACTAGGGACGAGAGTAACTCGAGAACAACGTTACCCGCTTGAACGGAACGTTTTCTCTCCTCTCTCTCCCTCCGTCTCTCTCTCTCTCTCTCTCTCTCTCTCTCTCTTGATTTCGCACCTAAGAGAAGAGCCCAATTACGTTTCGTCAAAAAAACATGTTATTTGACCAAAGGAAAAAACTGAAAGGTTTTTCAATTAAAAAGTTCCTTTAAAATAGAATTTAAAACATTTAAGCTTTGAAAGAAGAATGAACAAAACGTCAGAATCGATTTACTCTTTCTGCAAAGTGAAACCGTGATACTCTCTCTCTCTATCGTAACGATAGAGCGCAAACTGCATAGCATAAATAAACTAAACTTTAGTTCATCTTTGAAAACAGTACGAAGACTATTCAAAGAAAATCTTTCATAAAATATTTTTTAAAAATATTCATTTAAAAAGTTTTAAATCATTAGCTCTTTAAAAGCTATTGCGATTGAAAAGGGCTCAACGTTGTTTAACTTCGGTTTCCAAGTTAGTACCGCCTACTCTCAGGAAAGGTCGCATATAAACAAATCATTAAAATTTATTTTTATGTTTATTATAAATGGAAAGTTAATCGAAGAGGACTAATAAAGGCGGTGAGATATAAAATATATAGAGGAAAATCTATAATTAATTTATAACGTGATAAGATAATTGCTAAAAGCCTAAACACACTTCCGTCTAAGGGAAGGGTCGGCCATTTAAAAGTCAAAGAAAGTCCATACTCTCTTTGTCATCAAAAATTAAATCTATCCAAAAACGAGTTCAAGATTTAAGATGAAGATAAAACACCAGCACTGCGAAAGCTCAAACCAAAATGAAGTACTTCACCAAATATGTTGAGAAAACTCCAGGTTCTACAGCGAGTAAAAGTACGTCTTGTCGACACGTCGACAGAGAAGAAATTGAGTCTTTGTTTACATCGAGAGTGGTATCTGGCCGACAGTTGGCGCTGGTGGGCACACCCGCAACCTGTATAGCGATCGCTGGCAAGTTTTTACTGTTTTTTGTCTGTTGAGCAACAGAGTTGCAGCTATTATATATTCACCGGCTAAGTTAAATATTTAAAAAGCTTTATCCCTTTGACGATAAGTTCAATTGCAGACTGAACAACGGCTTGTGGATACGATACGACAAGGCCGGCTTCAATGTATCATGCCCGGACGGATCCACTTCCTATTCCCAAATCTTCGTTGCAGCAGATGGTTGTATCAGTACGGCCCCGAATTACATGGTCCGTGGAATCAAGACTATCATCAGAGAACGGGCCTACTTCGCGAACTTCACGTGGTCGACTACAATTCCATCTTTACCTCTCTCATACAATGCACGTGTGGCTAAGCGGTTGATGAAATTAACCGAGATGGACCAGCCGACACTGACTTATGCAGACCTTCGTTTCTACGTGTTACTAGCAGCAATCAGCGTTACGGAGATGATATTTATCGTCGTTAACATCTTTGTTTGGCGTAGGTTAAGAACACACAAGTTGGAGATCAAACAGAACGTTTTGCCATGTCCAGACAAAACTCCTATTTTATTTCAATTTAAAGCTGTTTGAAACTGGCCCCTTCATTCGCTCAAAGGAGTAAATTGTCTTGGAAAAGTGTTGTGCACGAAAAGCAGTTAGTATGCTAGTAATATGTAGTTGAAGAGACTATAGAACATTTGCATTTTATATATATATATATATATATATATATATATATATATATATATATATATATATATATATATATATATATATATATATATATATATATATATATATATATATATATATATATATATATATATATATATATATATATATATATATATATATATATATATATATATATATATATATATATATATATATATATATATATATATATATATATATATATATATATATATATATATATATATATATATATATATATATATATATATATATATATATATATATATATATATATATATATATATATATATATATATATATATATATATATATATATATATATATATATATATATATATATATATATATATATATATATATATATATATATATATATATATATATATATATATATATATATATATATATATATATATATATATATATATATATATATATATATATATATATATATATATATATATTATATATATATATATATAATATATATATATATATATATATATATATATATATATATATATATATATATATATATATATATATATATATATATATATATATATATATATATATATATATATATATATATATATATATATATATATATATATATATATATATATATATATATATATATATATATATATATATATATATATATATATATATATATATTATATATATATATATATATATATATATATATATATATATATATATATATATATATATATATATATATATATATAATATATATATATATATATATATATATATATATATATATATATATATATATATATATATATATATATATATTATATATATATATATATATATATATATATATATATATATATATATATATATATATATATATATATATATATATATATATATATATATATATATATATATATATATATATATATATATATATATATATATATATATATATATATATATATATATATATATATATATATATATATATATATATATATATATATATATATATATATATATATATATATATATATATATATATATATATATATATATATATATATATATATATATATATATATATATATATATATATATATATATATATATATATATATATATATATATATATATATATATATATATATATATATATATATATATATATATATATATATATATATATATATATATATATATATATATATATATATATATATATATATATATATATATATATATATATATATATATATATATATATATATATATATGTACGAAACCGTGGTATGTGTACGTACCAGGAATTCGTGTTTGTGCACTAAAATTATATCTTTACCAAGGTAACAAATATTCTTTATTAGTTACCGTATTATAATACAGTAATCTATATTTTTGACAAAGGTAACAACTATTCTTTAACAAGTTACCGAATCATATGTATATCAGTATTTTTTTTTTGTTGGTACCATATAATCGTTTGCTAGCAATGTACCATATATATGATCTGTATTTATCATGCATCTTTTTTCTTTGTTTTGACAATGTCTGTTAAGTATGCATTTTTTTTAATGTGCCTATTTGAACATTCATCCTTAATCATTTGCTTATGGCTAAAGTTAAAAAAAAAAAAAATATATATATATATCCAGTCACACTCCTAGTATACATATTTTCAACGTATTGATAAATACAGTATTCA
>NC_090732.1:142985246-143078175 GCF_036898095.1 Palaemon carinicauda | reverse complement strand
TATATATATATACTTTATATATATATATATACTATTTATATATATATATATATATATATATATATATATATCTTATATAGATATATTTATATATTTATATTTATAGATATAGATATATATAATATATAATATATATATATATATATATATATATATATATATATATATAATATATATATATATATATATATATATATATATATATATATATATATATAATATATATATATATATATATATATATATATCTATATATATATATATATATATATATATATATATATATATATATATATATATATATATATATATATATATATATATATATATATATATATATATATATATATATATATATATATATATATATATATATATATATATATATATATATATATATATATATATATATATATATATATATATATATATATATATATATATATATATATATATATATATATATATCTATATATTATATATATATATATATATATATATATATATATATATATATATATATATATATATATATATATATTATATATATATATATATATATATATATATATATATATATATATATATATATATATATATATATATATATATATATATATATATATATATATATATATATATATATATATATATATATATATATATATATATATATATATATATATATATATATATATATATATATATATATATATATATATATATATATATATATATATATTATATATATATACAGTGGAACCTCTACATACGGATTTAATCCGTTCCAGAACCAACTTCGGATGTAGAAATTGTTCGGATGTAGAAACGAATTTTCCCATAAGAATACATTGAAATAGGATTAATCCGTGGTTGAGCCCAAAAACCTATGATAACTCCTTAATAAACTACTACACATAATTTTCCCATGAGAATAATGAACACTAAATTAGATAATAGACATGTAAATAAGAAGAATAGACATGTAAATAAGAAGAATTAACAAAAAAATGATAAATAAGAAACGGGTTTTTAGCGTCACTTTACCTTAGAAACTCAAGCGCAGGTGTTGTTCGTCTTTGCTACGCAGAGAGGAGAGAGGAGACGGACGGATGGCGAGGAGGTAGAGAGGTTAACTACGATAAACGTAACACTACCGTAACTTATTCTAACTTACACTAAGTGAACTTTAACATAACTTAGCTTATTTTTTTTTAATTTTTATATTTCATATTTTTTTTTACATTTTCTTTTTTTCTCTTTGATGATTACGTAATTTTAATCACTATCACTTACACTGAAAATTGACTGAATTTCTTTTGCTTTACTCTTTTCCGTTTTCTGTGTTTCACTTTCTTCCGCTTCACTCTTTGCCGTTTTCTTCGGTTCACTTACATCCTCTTCATCGCGAGTTCGCTTCGCAGTTTTTTTAAAGAATGCATCGATAGATAATTGCTTGGTACGGCTTTTCAGAATGTTTCGAAAGTGAGTTAGGCAAACATCATCGAATTGAGAAACTACACGACAAACCTGCAATTTCTTTGGATGGTATTTGTCGATGAAGTTGACCACGTCTTGATATTTTCCTAACACCTCTTTTATTTGCGCTGAACCTAACACATGTTCTACCTCCTCGCTCTCTTCCTCATCATCACTCATGTGCTCCGACATAGCATGGAGTTCCTTGAGCTCATCCGTCGTCAGTTCGTCGTGATGTTCGGCGACGAGTTCCATAACGTCATCTGCGTCTACCTCCAGACCCATGGACTTGCCAAGGGAGACGATTTCCTCTACGGCTTCCGCTGCACCGACCACGGGATCAGGTTCGGGGTCAAAACCCTCGAAATCTCGGGGAGAAACTGCATCAGGCCACAGCTTCTTCCATGCAGAATTGAGGGTCCGTCGAGTTAATCCCACCCAAGCCTGATCTATGATCTTCAAGCAGTACACGATGTTGAAGTGGCCCCTCCAAAATTCACGCAAAGTTAAGTTGGTGCTTTGCGTGACATTAAAGCACTGCTTGAATAAGTGCTTGGTGTACAACTTTTTAAAATTAGAGATGACTTGCTGGTCCATGGGCTGGAGGATAGAGGTGGAGTTTTGGTGGAAGATACAGCACCTTTATGAACTTGAATTCATCGAAGATATCATCTTCAAGTCGGGGGGGGGGGGGGGGGGGAGGTGAGCGGGTGCATTGTCAAGGCATAGCAGGCACTTTAAAGGCAATTTCTGCTCATGATGATACTTCTTCACAGAAGGACCGAAAACTTGGTTTACCCATTGCACAAAGAATTGCCTAGTGACCCAGACCTTCGAGTTGGATCGCCAGAAAACATGAAGCTGATCCTTATCGACGTTGTGTGCTTTAAAGGCCCTAAGGTTCTCCGAATGGTAAACAAGCAAGGGCTTGACTTTAAAGTCCCCGCTAGCGTTGGCACATAGAGCAAGAGTCAACCGATCCTTCATTGGCTTATGCCCAGGCAATTTCTTCTCTTCGGCAGTGATGTAGGTTCGACTCGGCATCTTCTTCCAAAACAGCCCGGTTTCATCACAATTGAACACCTGCTGCTCTACGTAGCCTTCTTCATGCACGATCTTTTCGAAGTTCTTAACAAAGTCAGCTGCAGCCTTTGTGTCCGCACTAGCAGCCTCTCCGTGGCGAACAACTGAATGAATCGCGGACCGTTTCTTAAATTTCTCGAACCAGCCACGAGATGCCTTGAAATCATCTGAGGAAGGCTCGGTTGAACTCTCCCCAGCATCACCCCCAGAGCTCTCCTCCTTCAAGTCCGTAAAGATGGCGTGCGCCTTCTCGCAGATAACGGTTTCGGTGATGGTGTCGCCAACGATCTCTCTATCCTTAATCCACACTAGTAGAAGTCGTTCCATCTCTTCTATGATAGGGGTACGGCGTTTGGAAATTATAGTGATCCCCTTAGAAGGTTTCACTGCTTTAATAGCTTCCTTCTGTTTAAGGATTGTTGAGATCGTCGACATATTACGGCCAAGCTGTTTAGCAAGTTCACTCACGCGGATGCCACGCTCATGTTTTTCAATAATTTCCTGCTTAATTTCTATAGAAAGCATTTCCTTCTTCCTTTTCTCACCACTACCACTACCACTGGCAAAACTAAGCCTTTTGGGACCCATACTTTACGTAAATTATCGTTAATGGATGCACGTAAAAAATCACGATTAAAACACAGTTAATATCAGAACGCACAGAGCACAACCGCAAGAAGCCAACGAGAACAGAGGACTGGCCCAAGCCGCGCTAATTGAGCATCCCTCCGAGGTCGATGTGCTGCCTTCTATCGGCGGAAATAAAAAACACTTCAGGCGCTATGAGCACCAACTACGCGTACGAGTATTGTTTACTTCGGGGTGTCGAAAAAAACATTCGGGTGTAGAGTCGGAACGTGTTCGAATTGTACTTCGCGTGTCGAAAAATTCGGATACAACCGGTACGACGAAAATTGCTTACTTCGTGTGTTGAAATAAAATTCGGGTGTAGAGTCAAAAATTTGCTCGAATTTTACTTCGGATGTAGATACGTTCGGATGTATATATATATATATATATATATATATATATATATATATATATATATATATATATATATATATATATATATATATATATATATATAATGTACGAACCCGTGGTACGTGTACGTACCAGGAATTCGTGTTTGTGCACTAAAATTATATCTTTACCAAGGTAAAAATATTCTTTATTAGTTACCATATTATAATAATCTATATTTTTGACAAAGGTAGCAACTATTCTTTAACAAGTTACCGAATCATATGTATATCAGTATTTTTTTTTTTGTTGGCACCATATAATCGTTTGCTAGCAATGTACCATATATATGATCTGTATTTATCATGCATCTTTTTTCTTTGTTTTGACAATGTCTGTTAAGTATGCATTTTTTTTAATGTGCCTATTTGAACATTCACCCTTAATCATTTGCTTATGGCTAAAGTTAAAAAAAAATATATATATATACAGTAGGGTCCCGAATTATGCGTGTTCGAATTATGCGATTCCCCATTTATACGGTCGGTAGTTTAAAAAAAAAAATTGTTTTTGCAAAGCTGTTCAAAGTCTGCAAGTCAAGCACTATAAAATATATCAAATCTATTGGCTTTTTAGGTATATTGGTAGCCCTAAATACAGTGCTTGATAATAAATGTTAACAAACGATATTTATCTTACATTTTATTAACATAATTTCATCATAAATAGCCCCTTAAAGGATAAAATTCCATATCAACAATGAAATCAACTTTTAACTATGCGAATCCAGCTGACAAAATGTAAACAGAATTGTGGTTACATTCTCGGCAATCTTTATCTTTCTCTAACCTTTCGATAATTTTAATGGTATTGTTAATGAAGGTATATTCAAGCATTATTTTTATTTAGTATAGAATATATAAAAGCTTTAGTTTTCCCTGTGGGTATTCAAGGTTTTCACACGTAGGCTGGGTTTGTTTATCGGCAGTGAATAGCGTAAATTTCGGTAACAAGTCGGCAATATTTTGTCATCTTCTAAACAGTATAGATTTGCTGTACAATGAATTGTTTTGTATAGTACAAGGTGTAATTATAAAATCCTCTCTCCAAGAGAGAGAGAGAGAGAGAGAGAGAGAGAGAGAGAGAGAGAGAGAGAGAGAGAGAGAGAGAGAGAGAGAGATACTTGATTTAACTCTCTCTCTCTCTCTCTCTGTATGTGTGTAAGAAATAAAATCTTAGTTCACATATTACAACCTGAGTTTAAGAATGAAATTAACATGACTATTATTCGTTGCGGTGATCATTTCCTCGCTTCAAGTGGTACAAGAAACAAAAACATGGCATTCGATTACAACAGCTGATTCTCTCTCTCTCTCTCTCTCTCTCTCTCTCTCTCTCTCTCTCTCTCTCTCTCTCTCTCTCTCTCTCTCTCCAATGTTATACAATACTTACATATACTGTGGATGAAGAACCCAAAATAGGTTTTATTAAAAAGCGTCAATTAAATATAAAACAAAAAAATTATAGCGAGTATAAATCCATTTCAATCGTAGCTTAAAATATGACATCTGATTTCGTCAGCAAACTACTATTTTTAGGAAACTTCACTTTATTCTAGAAAATTGCTACTATTTAAATAATTAATTGTGCTTTAAGAAAACCCTGTACTTTTGTTTTAAATTATGTTTTATAAATCGAGTATTGCCGACTTATTTTTGTTTAACTTTTGGCTGTGATCAGATCAGCTGATGTCTAGCTCTCGCTCTCAAGAATATGAGCGTATGAATACAATAACAAAGCATTTTTAATTCCATTTCTTAACTTATTCAAACCATCTATACAGTTAATATTACATAAGCACCAATGTCTTATAACCTATCATATTTATTGATTACATTTATAACCATCATTCTCTCTCTCTCTCTCTCTCTCTCTCTCTCTCTCTCTCTCTCTCTCTCTCTCTCTCTCTCTCTCTCTCTCTCTCTCTCTCTCTCTAGGATACCTTTCGCTACCCCCCTCATTTCTTACCTCTCTCTATCTCTCTAACAAATGAAATCTTTGTTGTTTCACAAAGTTCAGTTTTATTAAAAATCAAGCATGATTCAATTTTCCTTACTTCTCCAATCTCGCACCTTCTCTATCATAACGAACGTTCTAGCGGTAACCTAATTGTTCGATGTCTTTAAAAACAGGCCTGGGACTTTCTTCTACTTTTACCTTTTTTTCCAAATGGTTCCCTAATTGAGGTGGGTAAAGTTGACTTATAACTGCAGCTAAGAGCTAAGAAAAGTATTTTGAATATGGAAAGGACAATTTTCTTTCGTAACAGTTTAGAATTATCGTAAATTACCATACTGTTAATAGTGGCTCTTTGCTATTGTTGATAAACGTATGAAAAAAAGTTTTCCTGCTTTGCTACGATTTTAGGAATTTATATGGATACGGTAAGTAAAATATTTGTAATAACATAATGTTTACTAAATGCTTTTAATATCAATATTTATCACTTTGATCATGTGTGTTTAATGCGTTCGTTTGTTTATTATGATCGAAGATGGAGCGTACAGTAAACAAATGGAAGATTTCCGTCTCAGGCAGTGTCATAAAGGAAAACGTTTTTTCATTTATTTCGAAGTTCTAAAAAGAATTAAGTAGAACAACATTGGTAATAACCAAATCATCATATAAAACTAACCTATACAAAGATGTGTAAATGCGTTCGTTTCTTCGTTATGATCAGAGATAAACGAAAACAAAACAATGGTCGTCATTTTTCATTGTGCTTTTTGGCGTGTTTAGGAAACTCGTGATATGAAATCTCCTTTATTTTGATAATTTAGGATTTTCAATGATACAACAAAAGCTACTCTATACAGTGATGGTTTTGCTATTCACCAGTTGTCTTATACAATAGATATGACAAACATTAAAATTTGTCTGTATTTTGGGTCCTGTTATAACGAGAAATATACGGTGTTTACACACATCCTGGTTGTCACTTTAACCTTTTCTTTCAAGTTATTAGAACTTTTAAAGTACCGTATATCCCGTGTCATAAGACGCACCTTTTTTCACGAAAAATTACCCCCAAAATCACCCTGCGTCTTAACACAAAGAAAAAGTTGTATTGGGGCGTTTGACACACCTCAGACACCAAACTATTGACTTACAAGCTCTCTAAGCCACGAGAGATAAAATATAAACCTACAATTATCATTCATATAATATAAATGCGTTAATTTTTATATTGCACTTCATTTAATGAAGTACACTAGCAAATGATTTGTTTATTTTGGTAATCAGCTGATGACTCGCTAACCCCCTTCCACAAGTAAACATGCCAACTAGTGGTCTCGTAGCAGACGACACTATGACATAGTGGTTTATTCAGTATATAGCTATTTTCTCATATTTTGTTGTTTTGTAATAAAGCAATATATTGATAATGAATTTGCTGCCTGAGTTCCGAAATAATACAAACGGACAGTTGCTGAATACGTCCTTGGCAAAATCTTCTGTTAGTTGAGTGCAGTATTACCAAGTTAGCAGAAAAGTAACTAGACCCAGAATCACATAAACAGTAGCGAAAGTATTCCACCTAAAAGAATTTATAGATTCCTATAATCAATAACTACTTTTTGTGTGAATATTTATAGGGTATATGAGGAATTTTGGAACTCACTAGAATTTTACAGCTTTACCAAATTTTTATAAAAAACCTTTGGCAACGCTGCTTTCATGTAAACAACACTTGAAACACCAAGTACTATTGAGTAAACGTGTAGTTGTAATGGATACTACGACTGGTTTAGTTGCTTCTTATAAGAATATATAATAGAATTGGGATAATCGGCATATAGCTAATAAATATTAACTTGAACATTTCATAATACACCCAAAATAAGAAAAGTTACTGTGCCAGAGTAGTCACGCTAGAGTCGCTGACCATGGATTTCTGCTAAGAAGTTTTTAAAATCCTCATTTTTTTTTCTAAAACTGCCTTGCTAATTGAGGGTGCGTCTTACCACTTGTAGCGTCTTATCACACGGGAAATACGGTATATTAAATGTTTGATTTATTTACAAAAACAATTTGATAGTATAAAATAATACAGTATAGTAAAAAGAAAGTATTGGAAATGGGTGGTAAACACGTTTGAATAGGCAAGTAGCTGGTTGCCTTGGCCCAAATGTAATTATTTCTGTTGTGTGTTTCGAAATATGCGATTTTCCATTTATACGAGGTCATTGATCGACCAAATTCTCGCATAATTCGGGACCCTACCGTATATCCAGTCACACTCCTAGTAAACATATTTTTAACACATTGTTAAATATTCAATAAATTGAAGGTAGCTGACCGAGCTAATGTAATATATGTAAAATTACATGTTTAAATACATGACCTAAGAGGTCAATATGGAAGTAGGAGCGAGTGCGAGAAATGCCATAGTCATGTCATAACCAGGATGCAAATGCCAAACCACAGCAATGTAACATTTTTATGAAGAAGAAACACAAATACAAACCGTGAGAGAGTTGTGTCGCACCGGATGCAGGTGTCTCCCTATATTAATGTTAGGTTTACATTATGTGTTTAAATGCTGAGATAACTGACTATACGATATCTGTGATATTGATATTTTAGCCAGTTCTTATTAAGTTGTCATACGGAATGGTCATCCGACCAAACCATCTATACTCCTGTGATGGAGATGTTAATAACTGTTTTAAAGGAATAAACTATTTTAAAGTTAACTTACCTAGACTTACTTGAAGATGTAACCTACCAAGTCTAATATTACAACACGTAAAAATCCATTATCTATAAACTCACGATGCCATTACAGCACAGTATATTGAGGAGCACATAATCAATCATACGAAAATTATCGATAATGCCCCTGATAGCAGGCACCTACATATCCTTGAGGTTCTCCTCATACAGCAGGGGAAACTAACAGTCAATATTACACAGGAAATGTTCTTCCTGTTCACTTGCTGTTGGAGTAATGGCCCTGAAACCATTGAATACTGAATATATTACCAAAAACTGGCTTTTCAGTAACCCAGAGATTAAACAGATTAGGTAGCACCACTACAACCTTTGCCCTTGGCCCCTCTCCTGACTGGACATGCATATATATAGTGTACAACACATAACCAATTATTCATCAGTTCACACATGAGCCAGAAGATGAGCATACATCCTTTACTTCTTAAGAAAATGACCTTAAGGAATTTTAACATAATACTTATCTCTATTTGACCTTTAATTAACGGCCTTCGAGTACTACTTTAAAAATGGATTTAACCCGAAGAGTTTATGCTTACATAGGAAAGAAAGTTAATTTTACTTTTTTCCATCCCTATCGCACAATTAATGACAGAATGCAGTAATAATAATAAAACTTATTAATGCCATTGAAAAGTCCTTTTTTTTTAATTAATGTCACTAAGGCAGCCATCACTTTTAATAAAACTTATAAAGGGAATATGTCATTTAATATTTAACTGCTACTTAGTGTACTAATTAGTTAATCATAAAACTTAGTTGAACCAGACCACTAAGATAAAAATCTCAGCTCTCACTGAAATGGCCTACTCTTGGAACAGGATACAGTAATAATATCTTCAGCAGTAAGAGCAAGCTTTCATAGGAAAAAAAATTGAATTTTCTTTGTAAAATTAGTTCTATTACATTGTTAAATTCAAGAAGGCAATTATGAATGATTTCAAACATGTTTTAAAATTCAACAAGTACTATAGTAGTGTACTGTACCTTTCATAGTGGGGTAGAGCCCTATCTTCAAATCCATTAGGTACTCTTTTACCACCAATAGCTTGTTGACCAACACAAGCAATCATCTGTGAAATATTGATGAAGGATCCTTTTGAACCTGATATGGCCATTATAAGTGCTGCATTTGTCTTGTGCAGTTCCATGACACAGGCTTTTCCTGCTTTGTCACGAATTGTGCTGAGTTCTTTCAAGATCAACTGCTCTAGTGTTTCTTCAGCTGTACAACCTGGCTGACAGTGCAAGGTGCCTTCTTTTAACTGACCAATGAATTCATCACATTTTCCATACCTGAAATTGAAAGAAACCTGAAAGGTGTATTATCATATAAACATTTTAAAACTAATCCTAGTATAACATCATGAATCCTAGGAAACCCTGCAGGATTAACCATAGCTGAGGATAATTCTAATGCATGCTATACTACTACACATACACAAATCATTTACGAAGAGAATTTAAACTTATATCAGTCTGGGCTAAGTGAATTAAGTAACGTGAATCATAAGTTAACATAACAAGAAACTAATATAATGTATGTACAATTGGTATTCCTAACAAATGACTACTAGTAGCCTCAAAAATTAATTCCATACATTCATAGGTATGGTATTTACAAACAATCAACCATGACACAATTGTGTACATACATTACGCATCATAATTTTCATTGAATTTCTATGCTATATCACAAATTTTAGTCATACAAACCTGATTCCTTTCAAATAGGAGTACATCCCCTTCCGCTGAACCGACTGGAAAAAGAACTGCATCCTGTGTAGTGGACAAGTGGGAGTGTGAGGGAGAATGAGAGATTAGGCTATTCTCCCGTAAGGGTCAACTCTACATTCTCAAGGTCCCAGCTTTGGGTTTACAGGGAGGAATCAGGTATGTAGGGTTTGGAAAAATATAGAAGCTACAAAAAAATTCTATTTGTTCCAATTTGAATACAAACCCTTGTCCTTTTAGACTCACAGTTAGGAAGGGGAACCCTACAACACCCAGGATTAGGAGGAGGACGTAAGGCCTGCCCTATTCTCCCAGTATCTGTTCTCAGTTAATGGGATGGAGGCGAGAAACAGATATCTGCAACACAGGCTGCCCTTCCAGGGGGAACTAGACAGCAGGCTCTATCCTCAAGTTCTGTATAAGTAACAGCTTTGACGACCTTCAAGTTGGGGATGACCTACTCTCCTGATTGACCTTGATCATCTTGTGTGGGGTATCTTCCATCCCTCACCATTGCACCGACCTATAGTGCAACCTTCCATGGGGGACCAGCCTCTCCAGGGAAGAGAAGTGCTTTAACAGTCTTTGTCATTGCTTGGCTGGAAGGGCTGGATGGTCAAGCAAAGGAGCCACCACCTGCAAATGCCAAGACAGTCTGTTGTCTGAGGAAAATGCCTTTGTTGCCACTGAATCTAGCCTCATTCCCAGATATACCATTTCATGTGTGGGGATTAATTGCAACTTCCTCCAATTCACAATGATCCCCAATTCGGCACAAAACCATTGGAGTTGGTATCTTTGCTGGGCGAAGGCTTCCTTTAAGGAAGAAATGGGTAGCTAGTCATCGAGGTAACGAAGAAGTCTTACATCCCGGAAGTGAGCTCACGTTGACACGAGGGCAAAGGCTCTTGAGAACACCTATAGCGCTGTTGAGAGGCCAAAGCAGAGGGTCTTGAACTGGAAGACTGTCTCATCCACACAGAATTGAAGAAACCTTCTACTGGAGGAGTGAATGGGTATTTGGAGTAAGCATCCTTTACATCCAGTGACAGCATAAAATCCTCCTTTCTGCTTGCTGATAGGACGGTGTTCGCCATCTCTATTTTGAATAGTGCCTGCTGGATAAACCTGTTCAAAGGAGACAGAGTACTCTCCTGGGACTGGTCTAGGATTGTATGAACAGGGGGACCACAGCAGTCGTACTCGCCAAGGAGACAGAAAGAGCGAAAGAACTCACCGGAGTTTTCTCGGGCACTGCCCAGTCCAACCCTAACTAACCCATCACTTGCTTCTTCCCCAATCAAGATGAAGGCCTGCCATTGCACTGGAGGCCATGACCTACTCACAGCACATGGGGATTCGTGCATACAGTAATGCCCTCAAGGAGCACAGAGGGAGAGTGAAACTACAGCCTATTTAAAAAAATTGGCTACCAAGTCCACTCCTACCCCAGCAACACAAGCTTTTTGCTTCCATAATTAACAACCCACATTCACTTTCTGTAAAATAAAAAAAATAGGAGCTGTCTGTACATCTGTATACGACAGTGCCTGAAGCAAAAGTGAGGGATTTCCAACTGGAAAGGGGGCAGAGCTCCTTGCCTGCACCCTCATCAGTTAGATAACAACTCATTATACAACTTTAACAACTGATTCCAGATCATGCTGAAACAATCTCCCCAATTAAAGGATGCAGGTTTGTATGATGTATAGGAACACTTCTAAATTCTGAGTGTTTCTGTTCCTTGATCAAAACACAACCTTGCCAGAGGCTAGGTACATAGTTGTGGAAGCTAGATTATGGAAGGGACAGTAAAAGTTCCTGATCTATGTCTCTCACACAGTCCTTGTTATTAACGGTTGACGAAAACAAAAGTTACATCATGTAAAGTTACCTCAGGGGAATGGCTACACTGGTTTGCACCATGTCAGTTCTCAGGAAAATGGAGCTTGGAGTATCATATGCAGGCCTGGGGCTAAGCTCCTTCTTACATACTTACTTACTTTGATGGCTGCTTTTCTGGTCCCATACAGCAGGGGAACCCCACTCTCTACAGGACCTCCACTGTCGTTTTACCTTGTTAGTTCAGAGTATTCAACGTTTCATTTCGTGTATTGTTCATTTACTGTTAAATCGTCACTGTTGTATGACTTTTGAAATAAGAAAATCTTCAGTTTCCTCTTGAAAGCCTTAATGTCTTGCATGGATACAGGGAGTTTCCCTTTGTGTCACCAAGATACCACAAGATGGAGAAATCCCAGAGGACCTCTTGCATCTCAGCAGGTAGGATAAAGGAGAGTAGGGATGATCCCCTTTCCCCTGACCTTTGGTATTAGCAGCTTCCACATGAGGCCTGCACACTGGTATACAACTCTGAAGGTACCAGTCTCTGTGTGGGGCTCCATTAACTCCCAAATAAGAAGGGAGATTACCAAAGTCCAGTGGGACTTTATGTAAGAGACATTTTTGTGGTATTTGCTCTTTCCTTCTCTTCTTCAATAAAAGAACCATCCAAAGTAGAGGAAGAGGCCCTGAAGCTGGTAAAGGAGGAAAAGGAGTGAACTTGCTTCTTATACTCCTTGCAAGCAGAGGCCCTCGTCATTACTACCTACAGATGTGCTGGTCTATAAATCTGAAAAGGAAGTTGCTAAGTCTTCCTCAATTGGAACAACAATGAGTGTAACTGGCACTTAGGAATCTCTAAATACACATACTGAAGCACTACTGCTCAATATTGACACTGGCCTAAGACTGTTACAGGGATGACCCAGTCAAAAACAGACCACAGCAGGGCACTTATTAAAGGTGTACTTTCAGTGCCCAAGGAGGGCTACAAACTCTTTGGGTATAATTTCTCTTCAGGCACAAAACATAAAATGGCGTGTTGTAGACTGTCACCAGTGTGAATCCCTCACTAAAGAAAGAAAATACCTCAGCATGAATTGAGGCACACTCCAAGCTAAGGTCCTGATCATGACCCTTGGACAGAAACCAATGGATAAATGGAGGAGACACAAAAGGATTGCATTGAGAAGGAGAAGGAAAAGAACCAAAATGGTTCTCTGACATAAAAAAAGGCAGGGGAACCACCCTCAGGACACTGGTGAACACACTTAGTTTTCTTTTTCACAAAGAGGAGCACTGGTATGGAGATCATGGCCTCCACGCAAGCCAAGTTGAATCCTACACACTAGAATGCCTCCCCAAAAAAGAACAAAGTGAGTGGAAATCTTCCCTTCCCTATGATAGAAAAAGAGACAGGATTGTATTGAGGAGAAAGAAAACATTATTAATACAAAATTTTCAAATAATCCCTACAATGCTCTTAATTTTAAATATTATAAAAAAGGATAAAAAACTATTATTATAATCTGAAGTACACTCACAAACACACCCTTAGGCAATAAGTTCATAATTATACAAAATTCACTTAGGAATATGTTTTGTTCCAGGAAACCACATGCGCTACAACAATACATTCGAAAGTGGGAAAGTTCACTAGCCCCCATCATCAGGGTTAGACATATCACAATCCACCAGCCAAATACAGTACCGACACTCCAGTTTTCCATCAGCTGGTTCTGCTATTGCTAGCTAACTAGGCTTATGAATGCAACAAGAATTTCTGCATTTAAAAATCAAATTAGTACAGTATTCTATAAACTATTTATTAATTTTCTTCATATTTCACCAAATAACCCTTTCAAGTTTTCAGTCAGCTAATCGCCATAACTCTAGCTAGTATTAGTAGGTAGTAGGTTGTCCAGGGCATCAGCCACCAGTTGAGATACTACTAGAGAGATATTGGGTCCTTTGACTGACCAGAGAGTAATACATTAAATCCCTCTCCCTGGTTATGTCTCCTTTTTCCTTTGCTCACACATACACCGAATAGTCGGGCCTGGCCTATTCTTTCCACATTCTCCTCTGTCCTAATACATCTAATATCATGAGATTACCAAACAATTCTTCTTTGCTCAAGGGGTTAACTACTGCGCTGTTGCTGTTCAGTGACTACTTTCCTCTTGGTAAGGGTAGAAGACTCTTAGATATGGTAAGCAGCTCTTCTAGAAGAAGGAAACTCCAAAAGCAAATAATTTTTCTCCAGTCTTGGGTAGTACCACGGTCTTGTGTCTTGGTGTAGAGCTCTCTTGCTTGATGGTACACTCAGGTGCACTATTCTATGTTATTCCTCTTTCTCTTGTTTTTTGGAGTTTTTATAGTTTATATATGAAAGATTTACTTTAATGTTATTGCTGTTCTTAAAATATTTTATTTTAATTGTTCATTACTTTACTTGTTAGTTTATTAATTTCCTTAATTCCTTTCCTCTCTGGGCTATTTTCCTCGTTGGAGCCCTTGGGCTTATAGCATCTTGCTTTACCAGCTAAGGTTGTAGCTTACCAAGTAATAATAAAAACAATAATAATAAAAATAATAAGTCTCTACATATACTAATTGATGTAAAATAACAGTCATATCAAGAATGTCTACAGCTATAATATTTGCGATGTGTAAAATGCTTTGAAAGTGATTGATTTTTACTATATTTATTTTCCTCACAAACAAACATTTAAAAAAAATGTTCTCACATTATTACACATTCTTGCTTTACGTATGTAATTTTATACATAGGACGTCCAGCAAAACTTACAAGTTTTCTTGATAATTAAGTTATTGTTCGAATAAATGTTACAGAAAAGATTATAAAGAAAATACTCAATAAACAATCCTTTTAAAAATTTATCTAAGTCAAATTAAATCAAAACATTAATATTAATTAATGAAAATACATTTAATAAATAGTGTGCATTAACCTTATTGTGTAACAGAGTAGCTGACATACAGGTTCTGACTTGGGGTAGCAAGGCAAAATGAGTTACTGGCTCTATTATTTTTCCACTCTAATATTTTCATTTTCTTTGTTAATGCATGCAGTTTCTTAACAGCACTAGAGGTATCACAAACACTTTGTACTTGCTATCATATATGTTAATTAACCATTTCAAGTTTTCAGTCAGCTAATCACCATAACTCAACTGGCAGCTGCTGTACATTTTCTACACAAAGAAATAACCACTTAGCGTTGAATACATAAACACTTTTTGAGAGAATGGATAAGTGATTGAGGCAAAAACAACAAAGCATTTATTACACAGCCAATTGCTAGAGCGACAAAGTAACCTACCTGTTATCCTGTACACTTTAAAATTTACTTATAATATCAATTTTTTTTTAAGTATTTTAATCTTTTAATTACTTTTGCACATGCTCGTATTGGCAGATGTCTGTCACTTCAACCTTTGTATGGTGGAGGGTAACTGGCTTTGGAGATTAGCCATATCATTAAAAGAACATTGAATTCAGATATATATAAATTTTCCAGTCTGTCATCAGAAGAACTTTGTTTGTTTTGTAAATTACATTTAGTCATAAAATTGTTATACTAAACTAACATATAGTGATATCTAACATGCACTAACGAAGCCTAAAAATTTCTACGATAAAACAGAGGTAAAGTTAAAATAAAGAAAAGTAAATAGCATCCTCTTACCCATCATCAAGAAGCTCCTGTTTCCTAGTCAGAAGCCCAGTTCCTGGCATGACATCTCCAATGCCAATTGAAAATCCTTGATTCATAAGGTATAGAGTAGAGAGCCTAGCAACTCTCCACATGGCATCGGCAGCATAAATATCACCATAATCCTTTTTGATGACATAAAATATATTCTTCTTAGAACCAGAGCCTAAAAGTGATTTATCGAGGGCTCCTGCTAAGAGTTCAGAGTTACGTATTATGACCCAAGCTTCATTGGAGCACAATTCCTCACCATGTGTGTAATCTTTACGCTTAGTCGTTAAATTGCACTGAACTGGAAACTTCTGGTTTGGCCGGATTATTGAACTGAATATTTGTTTTCCTGTCCACAACTGCTGGGGCTGTAATAAAAATATAACAAATGCAGTAACATGAAAAGTATGCCAAACAAAAGCAGCAATAACAAAGTTGTATTCATGATAATGCAATAACATTTCTGTCTGTTAATAAAAAATATGGATTTAGAATTTGTTGCTTCAGTAAAATCATAACATCTAAAACTACAAATTAAGATTTGGCATACTATGCTCCCTCATATTTTCACTACAGCAGAGAGGATGAGCTTAAAATTTTGACAGCCAATATGCCAAAACATAACTTTCCACTAATCAGATTAATGAAATTTGGCTTAGTGTATAAAAATGATGAT
Source organism: Palaemon carinicauda (assembly GCF_036898095.1). Taxonomy (NCBI): domain Eukaryota; kingdom Metazoa; phylum Arthropoda; class Malacostraca; order Decapoda; family Palaemonidae; genus Palaemon; species Palaemon carinicauda. The sequence goes on along the minus strand of NC_090732.1, from coordinate 143,061,874 downwards.
GTAGAATGATAATGATGCTAGAAACAGGAATACAGTAAAAACTCATTATCTGCTTATTCCCAAACTGTTGACTCTACCAGCTTTTGAACTATTGATACCATTATAAAACAAATAGAAGCTGAAAATTCACTTAACCGCAGCCGCTAAACTGAAAGCATACTTTAAATAAAGTAAAAAATCTCTGATTCTTCCTTCTTTTCTATTTTCCTTTCCTTTACCTTTTCATTTCTGTTACTTATGGATTTTCACTCTTCATTTCAGTCTGTTTATTCCTTATACCCTTATTCCCTTTCTTATTCTGTATTATGCTCATTCCCTTTCATTGCTTATTCTCTCTTTTCTGGGGGGCCTGTGACGGCCGGTGAAAAAGGTCCTTCCTTATACCTTTCCTAATATAAATCTTCCAAATATACTAGAGAAAGATAAAAGCATGGAATGCAGAGGTTACAACCCTCGCACGAACACCTTGTAGGTGTCGTGTATTAAACAAAGGCGTGTGTAAACCACTATTCACAGGTTGTCTTCCATTTAGATAATCCCTTCATCAATGGGGAGGGCCGTGACAGGCCCTAGATAACATGGTTGAACTCCCCAACGACACCTACCACGCGCGCCCTCTAGGACATCCTTCTTTAATTGGACTTCAAGCAAGCATAGTTTTTTTGGGCACAGTGTTTTTTCGAAGAATTTCTCGTTATTTCAACATGACTGATGTTGTTACTTCACCCTTACCAATGTTAAGTACCATAGTTTGTTTTGGCAGTTTTTGACAGTACCGGGCATTTGTTCTATTTCCATTATGGTGGTTTTTAGTTTTGGAAGCGATTGTCCTGCCGAGATATCGGCAGCCATTTTGGGTATGTTCGCTTCGGTAAATTTTCTAGTTAATTTTGCCCATCTGGTACTCTGTCGGATAGGTTATATCACTTACGTTTTATGGCCTTTTATGTTATCATTAATTTTTATTAATTTTTACTATGGTATTTATTTGCTTGCAAGTCCAATTTGGACCTACGAAGAATAGCGATTTAAGATAGCGTTTTAAAGCATAGTAACGATTTAAAGCTTAGCGTTTTAAAGCATAGTAACGATTTAAAGCTTAGCGATTTAGTCTGTTAATTTGTACCCTCCTGGAGGGTTCGTTTTAGACTATATCCTTGTTTTTTGGTTACGTTGTCGTTATTCTTCGTTATTACTATTACTAAGAAAAGCAATCAATTTTATTAAATTTCTTATTTATTGTGTGATGTTAATTTTTAATATGTAACCTTGAGAGCGAAAGCATAGAGTGCTCGTTTCCTGTTCTACAGGTATGAGTTATCCTTTCTCTCGTTTTCTTTGAGTAAGAGAGGTGAATTTCCCGTTCTCCGTTTTTATACGATCACGGGTTATTCAGGCCTCTTCTCAGTATCAGAATTGATGATAGTACGTTTAATATTATAAACGATTTATTGATGTGGTTACTGTTAATATAGCTAACACTATTATTAGGTACGTTAGTGTATGAGTCATTAATTGGGGTCGTTTTATACCGACACCCTTAGCTCCGCCTTGAGTTATGCTTGGCTCCGCCTTGAGTTATGCTCCGCTATAATGGATACTCATTGGGTGAGAACTAGTTATCGTTCCGGAGCAGATTTTTGGAGTGCAACGGTGAAATCCGGCACTCGGACTCCGGCTGAAGCCTTTTACACACGAACCTTTGTCATGTTTGATCACAATTACACAGTTCAGGCCCCCGTTTTCATCGTATCTCCGGCTTCACTGGAGATAACTCATTCATTGAGGATAATGTTATCGTACCGGAGACGGTCACGATTTCACGATGACGGGCCTTTGCTACCGGACCTCCGGTAAAAACAGAGATCAAGCAGGAGTCCAGAACCGGAGTTAACAGTGTGATATCGATGAAGTTTAGAGATTCATGCTATGTGGTTACTGGTTTTTCTATTATAATTTCTTATTTTATTAAGGTGTTAGCTACTACCATACTCACACATTAATTAAGATTTAAGTGTTTCTGATTCATAAGTCAATGACAAGAATCTCAAGGAACATCCAGACTTATGTCTTCTTTCTTTTTACAGAAAGTCCGCTGCACTGCCAGGGGCTGCTCCGCTGCCTTTACTGATCCCATGGGCCATGATCTATGCCGGGCCCATGCCCATTGCGCCATATCCTTCTCTCGGGAACCGGGACAAGCCCCCTATACGATATGGTTTCCGGAGGCATGCATGCTCTGCTATGGGCTGTCAGCCCTACTCCTGAGCGAGGAGGTAAGTTGGTTCTAGTGTCCCTGTTAATATTCTTTGCGAAGAATTAATTGCTCTTTGTATATTGACTTCAGTTTTGACTTCATCATTAATTCCCTCTCCTCTTTCAGGCTGATGATGAATCTCTCAGGGAGGCGAGAGCTACTCTCCGGACTTGGGTGTCAGGGTTTGGGAGGAATGCGCCTGCTGGCGCACCCTATCTTCTTGATGGAGACATGGCTTCTCGCCTATTCCCAGGCTCTACTACTGCAGCAGTTCCACCGGAGACAGCGGCCCCGTTAATTGAAGTGATTAGAGAAACCATTCTAACTGAGGAAGAGGTTTTAGTGACGGAGGCCGAGCCCTACCTAGGTCTGGACGAGGAACCCATGGATGAGCAGGTAGGTGGTGTTGAGTTGGTGGACCCCCTTTCACCCCACACTCCTTCCTCTTCTACTTCCTTTCACGGCTTTGATAAACCTACGGCTTCTCCTCTAGGTTCCTCCATTCCTGTACGACCCAAGGTGAAGCCACTACGTACCTTTAAGCCTTCAGCTTTGCCATTATCAGTGTCACCGGTTCCGGGACCCTCAAAGGATCCTGATGTTCATATTGCTATACCTAAAACCGTGACTCCTAAGAAGTCAAAGTCTACTAAGTCCAGGGCTTCGTTAGAGGATCAAGCTCGGGAGCCCCCTTTATCCGCCGCCATGGTCAGGGATATTGTGAAAGAGCAGATACAACAATATCTTCAACAGTCTAGGGCAGACCGAGGAGCTATGACGGAGCTCAAAGATATGGTGGCAAGTCTCATCCGTTCCGGAACTCAGATGCCCCCTCCTTCAGCCCCGGACGCATCGAAGTTACCTCCCTTCGAGAAAAACAACCCTTGGAGGTTTGCCTTACATGCTCCATATATTGATGGTGCCATAACTCTAGAGGGCATAGGCACCCGTCCTCTAGAGGACTTAGAATTTTACCCTCCGGGACTAGAATTCCCATTCAACGGCTTCGTGCGATTGAAAGAACATGCCTTGGTTAGGTTAGACAAGGTACCGAAGGAAACGGTAATATTCCCTAAAGAGCAGGCCCAATCTTTCTGGGCCAGGACGTTGTCAGACTGGGGTTGCACTAATTCCAAGCTCACCCCACACAAAGGAGCCTACACCATATTTACAGCTTCTCCAGGTATTACCTTGCCTATTACAGATAAAGTGGCAGCTCTTACTTTTCAGGCTATCAAAGAAGGTTCTGCCATGCCAGCTCTTAAAGAGACCGATCCCACCTCCATGCTCATTCCGAGTACCGTTACTATCTGGGATGATGCCCCCGCTACTTTCACAGTAGGGAAGTTAGACCCAGACTGTGCCTCTAATCTGTTCTCCGAGAAGCTTCCTAAATTACCAGATATTCTTCTCAAGACTGAGTTTGAGGCACGGAATAGGTTGGCTAGGTCTCTCCACTCCATTACCTCCGTGGAGTCCCTAACCTCACTTTACCCGACCGAGACCATGTTCCGGGTATTCACAAAGAACCTGTCTCTGTCCTTCCAAATCGACTTACACGAGTTTTGTTCGGCTCGGGTTAGTTGCAGGAAGCACGTTCTTTCTGAGGCCACGATCAGGCATGAACTGAATAGGCTGATAGCTTCCCCCTGCTGGGGTAAGAACCTTTTTCCTCAGGAGGAGGTGAACAAGGTACTACAAGACGCTGCGAGAGCAAATCAAAATTTGCAAGTGAGGTGGGGCCTCACTGCCAAAAAGAGGGTTGAAGGGCAAAAACAAAACTTCTTCAGGAAGAAACAGAGGTTTGCCCCTTACAAGACGAGCCGAGGTCACTACCAACAATCGTCGATTGCCCACTCGTCTTCACAGTCTCCCACTGCTTCGTCTCCTCTACAGCCGAAACACCCTCAACAGGTGGTCTACCTCACTGCTCCCCCAGGTACCCAACCCAACCCCGTTTGGATGCCCTCACCCGCATACATCCCTAGCTACGGACCCTCAGGTCCCTTTCGTGGACACCAGAGAGGTAGCTACAGGGCTAGAGGACAGTTCCGTCAACGAGGCGGACCTAGGACAAGGGGTTCTCGAGGAGGGAAAGAACCTAGATTCACTCCCTCGCAATGATATAGTTCCGGTAGGGGGGAGACTTTACCACTTTCGAGACCGTTGGACCTTCAGTCCGTGGGCTCACAGCATAGTCTCCAAAGGCTTGGGGTGGAAATGGTCACAAGGTTCCCCTCCTCCACCAGTGACCTTCTTCCAGAGACCCACATCCATTCTGAGAGAGTACACCACCGAGTTACTACAGAAAAAAGCAATCAAACGGGTTCGATCGCTGAAGTTCCAAGGCCGCCTGTTCACAGTTCCGAAGAAAGGCTCGTCGGCATTGAGAGTGGTCCTGGACTTGTCAAAGCTAAATTCTTACATCCTCTGCGACAAGTTCCGGATGTTGACCATCTCTCAGGTACGTACCCTGCTTCCCCGTGGGGCCGTCACCACCTCTATCGATCTTACCGACGCCTATTATCACGTACCAATAGCTCGAAACTTCTCTCCTTACCTAGGTTTCCGTCTAGGCAGGAAAGCCTTTGCATTCAAAGTCATGCCCTTCGGCCTCAACATTGCACCCAGGATATTCACGAAACTGGGAGAGACGGTGCTAGAACAACTCAGGAACCAAGGGATTCAGATCGTTGCTTATCTGGACGATTGGCTTATTTGGGCTCGGTCAGCCCTGGAGTGCAACAGAGCTACAAAGAAAGTACTTCGTTTTCTCGCCAACCTGGGATTTCGGGTCAATCTCCAAAAATCCCGCCTACTTCCATCAGACCGCTTCGAATGGTTAGGCATACAGTGGGACCTTGCACGGCACAAGCTGGTTCTACCTCCCAAAAAGGTAAGAGAAATAGCTTCCAAGGTCAAGAATTTTCTAAAACACAGGCAGGTGTCCAGAAGAGCCTTAGAAAGAATCCTCGGCCTTCTGCAATTCGCCTCAGTAACAGATCGCCTATTGAAAGCCAAACTCAAAGACATCAATCGAGTTTGGAGAAAGAGAGCCACAGTACCTTTAAGAGACAAGGTCTCGAAAATCCCCTCTGTCTTGAAAATGAGATTACAGCCATGGTCCGAATCGAAGAACCTTTCCAAATCGGTTCCTCTTCAATTCCCACCCCCACAAGTGACAATTCATACAGACGCGTCTCTGAGTGGATGGGGGGGTTACTACGAACGTCAGATGTTTCAGGGCTCTTGGTCACCCGCCATGAAACACTTCCACATCAATGTTCTCGAAGCCATGGCAGTGTTCTTGACCCTGAAGAGGCTCTCTCCTCCGAGGTCGACCCACATCAGAGTAGTGTCAGACAGCACAGCCGTAGTACACTGCATCAACAGAGGAGGATCCAAGTCGCCCAACCTGAATCAGATCCTGGTCACTATCTTCACCTTGGCAGCAGAAAAGAACTGGTTCCTGTCAGCAACCCACCTAGCGGGAGTCCAGAATGTGATAGCGGACTCACTATCCAGGATGAAACCACTGGAATCAGAATGGTCTCTGGACATAATTTCATTCCAGTGGATACTCAGGCTGGTTCCGGGCCTTCAGGTAGATCTATTCGCAACTCAGATGAATCACAAACTTCCTTGTTATGTGACACCAAACATGGACCCTCAGGCTTATGCCATAGACGCATTAACCCTGGATTGGAACCATTGGAGGAAGATTTACCTATTTCCACCAGTGAATCTTCTAATTGCACAAACTACGCTCCTTCCGGGGGACAGTGGCCTTAGTAGCACCTCACTGGCCAAAGAGCAGTTGGTTTCCTCTCCTCCTCGAGCTGAAACTCCGACCCTTCCGGATTCCATTCCCCAAACTAACCCAAGTAATTCAAACACAGACTGTGTCAGATTCCTCAAGGATAGCCAAAACCCTAACTTTGTGGACTTCATGAAGTTTGCAGCGCATAAAGATGCAAACATTGACCCGGAAAACGTTCTCTTCATCGAAGCGGACAAAAGGGACTCGACAATTCGTCAATATGATTCGGCTGTTAAGAAATTAGCAGGTTTCTTAAAGAATTCAGACCACACTCGTATGACTCCGAATTTAGCCATCTCGTTCTTTAGGTTCTTATTTGACAAGGGCTTGGCAGCTAGCACTATAACTACCATCAAGTCAGCTCTGAAGAAGATATTCCTGGTTGGGTTTAACATTAATCTAGCTGATTCCTATTTCTCATCTATTCCAAAAGCATGTGCTAGGCTTCGGCCGTTGGATCGGCCACAAAAAGTCTCTTGGTCTCTGAACAATGTCCTCAAACTCGCGTCGGACACTGACAACGAGTCATGCTCTTATATCACTCTGCTTAGGAAGACGTTATTTCTATCAGCTATGGCCTCAGGTGCTAGAATCTCAGAACTAGCAGCGCTCTCACGTAACCCGGAAAACATAGATTTCCTCCCTACAGGCGAAGTACTGCTTACCCCAGACAGAGCTTTCCTAGCAAAAAATGAGGACCCGCAAAATAGGTGGTCCCCTTGGAAGATCATCTCTCTTCCCCAGGATCCTTCGCTGTGTCCAGTCACTACTCTCAGGACCTTTTTAGCTAGATCTGCCACCCGCTCGTCTGGCCCCTTATTTATCAGGGAACAAGGTGGTACTTTGACCATTCAAGGTATCAGACAACAAATCCTCTACTTCATTAAACATGCTAACCCGGAATCATTTCCCCATGCTCATGATATACGGTCAATAGCTACCTCTATCAATTACTTCCAGAACATGGACTTTGATGACCTTAAAAAATACACGGGTTGGAAGTCTATGGTTTTCAAACGCCACTATCTAAAGAACTTACAGGCCCTTAAATACCCTACGGTTGCAGCGGGGAGTCTTATCTCCCCCCATTAATCTCTGATTATTTCTTTATTCCATCTCTTCTCTCCTCCCTCCTGACCACCTCTCACACCACGTCGCCACTCTCCTGGGTGGTTCGTTAGCCCTAAGTTATTTTGCCATGTTTAATTGTTATGATTTAACTGTTATTGTAATTATCATTCCTGTAAAGTTTAGATATGCTTAGACATGTAAGGTTGATTCCTTTCACGACGGGACACTCAGGTGATCCCTAGTCCTCATATTATTTTAGCATTACATCCCCTATGCCTATGGCTAGTTTATGATTTATGTTTACTTACAGTATTATATTATTGCCTTACATGGTGTTTGTTTTCTCCTTATTATGTTATTAATTTATTGGGCTTGGAAGGCATTCTCTGGTACATTCTCACCGGCCGTCACAGGCCCCCCAGAAAAGGGATTTTGACGAAGGAAAAATCTATTTCTGGGAAGAGGCCTGTGACGCCCGGTGAAACCCTTCCCGGTTATTTGATACGGTCCCCACCCCTCTTTTTCCTTGCCAAGCCATATGTTCTTGCAGAAGGATGTCCTAGAGGGCGCGCGTGGTAGGTGTCGTTGGGGAGTTCAACCATGTTATCTAGGGCCTGTCACGGCCCTCCCCATTGATGAAGGGATTATCTAAATGGAAGACAACCTGTGAATAGTGGTTTACACACGCCTTTGTTTAATACACGACACCTACAAGGTGTTCGCGCGAGGGTTGTAACCTCTGCATTCCATGCTTTTATCTTTCTCTAGTATATTTGGAAGATTTATATTAGGAAAGGTATAAGGAAGGACCTTTTTCACCGGGCGTCACAGGCCTCTTCCCAGAAATAGATTTTTCCTTCGTCAAAATCCCTTATTCAGTATTCCCACTATATTCCATCAGTATTAACTTTATTTAATGCAGATTTTGTACATAAAAATTTACTGAATAAAACTTTATATAATTTCTTTTCAAATCTTTTACTCAACTTCCTTCATGCTTCAAATGAACCTAAAATTCACTGAACACCTGTAGTCAACCCTGCAGCAAGTAAACTACAAATAAGATATTGTCGTTTGTTGAAAAAATTTCTAAATAACTTTCTTATTTGCTAACAAAAGAATGCGCTTATTTCTAAAAGAAGGCTCTTTAAAAATATAACATGTTAGCATGCTGAACCTGAGAGAGAGAGAGAGAGAGAGAGAGAGAGAGAGAGAGAGAGAGAGAGAGAGAGAGAGAGAGAGAGAGAGAGAGAGAGAGAGAGAGAGAGAGCTCTTCTCCATATAGTACTGATCATGCAATAAAATTTAAATAATTTTTGTCATACATTTTGCTATTAAATATTATATAATCGTATAGAGAACTGAATTCAGTTTTTAAGTCTCTTTTGATAAATTTCCTTGGTAATGTCTATATAGATGAGTATTATATGACATAAGTGCCAAACAGTTAGTAGGTGTTGGTGATGGAAGTTATTGAGAATGATTGTTCTTTTAACTCAATACTGTACTATTTTACTATCATTATCATACAGGACAGTAACATGACAATCTGTCCTAAATTGTATTTTTCCTAGCTATACAGGCCCGTAATCATTTAATATAGGAATTCGCTTCAGCTCAGCTGAAACAGCCGAAGAGAAAGAAAAGCAGTCAGTTGTGCCGATTGGTTGACTGGCGGTATGGGGCGGAGCTTAGCTCCCCCCCCCCCCCCCCCCCCCCCACACCACCACCAGCCCGCTTTCCCCATTCAAACGCTTTAGGCTCAATGTGGAACATGAGAGGGGTGGTAGAGGCGGGCATTTATATTAAATGATTACGGGTTTTTATAGCTAGGAAAAATACAATTTAGGACAAATTGTCATTTGTTCCGACGTGATATACAAACCTCGTGATCATTTAATATAGGAAGACTCACTGGTTGGTGGGAGGTCTGCCTTTGCTGCTTGTGGACAGCTAACTGCCCTGATGAAGACCTGGTCTCGAATGAGAGTAGAGGACTAAATCCACCCACCCCCTGTCTCTTGATCCAACATGATGATGGTGGGGTCTGAGAGAATGGGAGCCGCCGCGTGATGTGTAAGAGCATTGCGCGACCAGAGAGCGTGAACGTAAGAGACACTCGACCCTAGGGTGACAGTGACTGGATGAAACTCCAAAACCAAAATGCAAAGGGTTTATACATCCACCGTCTTCCCTGCCTAGCAGAAGACGGGGGAGAATACTTGTAAACAAACTCTAGCAATCTTACCTGGGTAGACTTGTCTTGGTGTATAGAACTCCAAGGGAGGAGACAGAGAGAAAGGTGGATCACCTGCAGACTGCTTTCACACTGCCAGACATACCATAAAATCAAGACAAGAGACTTCCCTTTCCCAAAGGAACTGGAAAGGTCAGACAATAGCTTGAGCTGCTACCACAGGGCCAAGAACAAAGATGTCCAAGGACCTGTGCGTAAACTGCCTCAAGTAAAAGGCCGTAAAGGTGGTCTGGCATTTCCAAACGCCAGCCTTCAGCACTTGGCCCACTGCAAGATTTCTCTTGAAAGCGAGTGTGGGGGCAATGCCCCTGATCTCGTGAGCTTTAACCCTTGCTGGTGCTTGGACTCTTGAGGAAGTCTCATACGCCTTGCGGATGGTCTCACGGATCCAGAAGGATATCGTGTTCCTCGACACCTCCCTCTTGGTTCTGCCGGTGCTAACGAAGTCGTTGACATTCAGGTCTGAGATGCCGAGTTTGCTTCAGATAGCGCCGGAGACACCTGACGGGACAGAGAAGCCTCTCATCTGAACCGCCACATCCGGTAAGGAAGGAATAGTGAAGGCCTCGAACCTGGGATCGTGGATCGCTGGGTTCTGAGTCTTGGCCACAAACTCTGGCACAAAACTCAAGGAGATCGCCTTCCAACCCTCTGCGTGAGTGACATTACAGGAGATGCCGTGTAACTCCCCGACTTTATTCGCCGATGCTAAGGCTAGCAGAAAAAACAGTCTTAAGGTCAAGTGCCTGTTTGAGGCACGGCTCAAGGGTTCATACGGAACACGAGAAAGGGACCCAAGAATTAAGGTGACATCCCACTAGGGAACTCTAAGTTCCCTCGGGGGATGTGACCGTTTGAAGCTCTTAATGAGTATAGAAATCCCCAGGGCGTTGGAGATATCTATGCCCTTCAGACGGAACACCATTGCAAGGCAATGGCAGAAACCGAAAGGAGCTTATCTCTGCGAAGAAAGACTAGGAAGTCTGCGATCTGAGTCGCTCCGACTAGAGAGATACCCCTTCCACTGCACCAATCACAGAAGACCAACCACTTCCCCTGGTAGACTGAGGAGGAGGATCTTCTAAGGTACCCTGACGTCTCTCGCAGCGGGTCGCGAAAAGCCTCGCGTTCTGAGGAGATGCTGGATAGTCTCCACGCGTGAAGTCTGAGCGACTGCCCTGCTTGGTGGTACCTGTTCGACAAGGGTTGCCGACGGAGATTGGGCCAGTGTGGTAGCTCTCGCGGTGCCTCGACCAGAAGCGACAACAGATCGGGAAACCACTCCATGTGTGGCCATAGTGGAGCAATGAGAGTCATCCTAAGTCCTAGAGCTACTAGGACCTGGTACAGGACTGCGTGAAGCAAGCAAAAAGGGGGGGAAATGTGTAGCAATCCAGTAGATCCCAAGGATGTTGCAGTACGTCCTCAAACGCAGCCACAGGATCTGGTACTGGAGAGCAAAACACAGCAAGCTTGGTGTTGTGCCGTGTTGCAAAAGTCGATGCATGGTTCTAGCCAGATGTCGGGTACTCTACTCGCGACCCAAGGGTGAAGAGACCATTCTGCCCCTATTACCTGGTTTCTGCGACTTAGGGGGTCCGCCCGAACACTTCTCTTGCCTGGAATATACCTGGCTGAAAAGGTTACATGTTGACTCTCTGCCCACAGAAACACCTGCCTCGTCAACTGCTGCAAGGGACGTAAGAGCGTGGCCCTTGCTTGTTGACGTGAGCGACCACGGACGTGTTGTCGCTCATCAGCACTACCGAGTGCTCTCTCCAATGGGCCTGGAAATGAAAGAGTGCTCTCGAGACTGCCATCATTTCCAGCACGTTGATGTGCAGGTGTTTCTTCTCTTCCGACCACACACCTGACACGACCAAGTCGTCCAGGTGTGCACCCCAACCTTCCGTGGACGCGTCTGTGAACAGACGGAACTGAGGTGGAGGAGGGTTTAAGAGAAAACCCTCTCATGAGGTTCTCCTCGTTTAGCCACCAAAGGAGATCCTCCCTTACCTCACGTTCCATGAGGACAGGACGAGAGGGAGGATCGGTGGCTGTCGACCACTGCTCCTTCAGACACCACTGAAGGCAGCGGAGATGGATCCGCTCGAAAGGAACGAGCTTCTCCAGTGAGAAGAGGTGACCTAGAAGAGCTTGCCACTGGGGGGCTGGAATGCCGAGTCGATCAGCATTCCCAGATACTTCACCTTCTGGTTGGGAATGAGATTTGACTTCTCGCAATTCACCACGATCCCCAGATCGCGCCAGACTGCCAGAAGCGAGTCTCGATCCCGAATCAACTGCTCCTGCGAGGGAGCGAGAATCAGCCAGTCATCGAGGTATATCAGTATGCAGATGCCCCTCGAGTGGGCCTAAGCTGCTACCGTCATGAACACTCGCGTGAACACTTGGGGAGCTGTGCACAGTCCGAAGCACAGTACTTTGAACTGGTACACCGTGCCCAGGAAGGTGAATCGGAGGTACTTTCTAGACGACCGATGAACTGGTACAGTACTTGAAAGTACACGTCCTTCAAGTCTATTGAAAGCATAAAGTCGTACTGCCTGATGGCTAACAGCACAATGCGAACTGTTAGCATCTTGAACGCAGTTTGCTGAACAAACTTGTTCAATGGCAAAAGGTTGATGATTGGTCTCCAACCTCCTGGTGACTGATCGTGTACGACTTCTAGCGCATCCTTCTCCAACATTTCCTGGACCTCCACCTCCAAGGCCAGAGCCTTCAGGGATGTTGGAGCGTATGTGTGGAACGCTATTGGAGGAGGATAAGGGAGCCGATGAAGCACGAATGGGAGCTTGTACCCTTCGCGAAGGGTCGACACTACCCATTCCTCGGCCCTGAGGTGCTGCCACAATGCCCAATGGCCCGATAGGCATGCTCCTACCCTCCGCAGCATGGGAAGTGGAAAGCCAATCTAAGCGTTTCCCTTTTCCTTGTTTGCTCCTGTTCTTTCCCCGACGTGGCGGAGCCCCCGAGGGAGGTTGAAAGGTCTGTTTGGCAGCAGGTCTCGGCTGCACAAGAGCACGACCAGTGGTTGCTACTTCCCGTGGGCTTGGTCTGACTCCGCCTGGCTGCGGACGGTTTCGTGGGACCAGGTCCCTTGAAACTCACAGCTTGCGCCTGGTGGATAATGGAGTCCTTCAAGTCGAGGCGCCATTTATCCCGAGCGGCCCGAACTTCCTCTGGTGGAAAGAGAGAAGTTGCAGCTCTAATAGGAAAGTTCCTGAGTGCCAGGGCCTCTCCTGAACCAATCTATCTCGACAAACGAGTGGATACTGCCTCACGTTTTTTGAGGATCAGATTGGCATACTGGGTAGCAAGCTGGTCCAAGAGAAAAGCAACAGCTTTCCCACCAGACAAAGCCAGGTTCCTGTACTGCTCCATGTATTCGGGGTTAGCGAGTTTGGTGTCCTACGCGAACACTGGCTGTACCACACCAGTGGTCGTGCCACGAAGCAGCCTTGAGAGCAGCTACGGAGATGGTCTCCATAGTTGAAATCTCAGAGGCCGAGAAGGCCACCCCTGGGATTTCAAGCTCTCGACCGAGGAACCCCCAGCAAGCGCTCCGACTGCAGGGTCGAGAAGGAGAGGACAAGACACAGAGGACTCTGTGACATAGTGCCTCTTCTGTCTCTGGAGTGGTTGAGGGAGAAGCTTGTTCGAACCTCGGCCTAAGCGAGTCACCAGGTTCTGCGATCTGGTCACTCACTCAATCACTCGGTCCAGTGCTCGAGCAGCCTGTCTCAACCAGGGTAGTGTGAGGGGCGATAACTGCCTTCGGGAGCTCCCCATAGGATCTCCAAGGCTGAATACTTATCTCAGACACTACCGCAGGAGGAGCCCTGAGGCCATTAATCTCGCGCATGGGGTTAATGACCTCTAGGAACTGCAACTCCACCTTGAGATCTTCCATCTCCACGGCCGGTGAAGGCCGTGGAAGTGGCTGATCCCTTGGGTCCCACTACATCCATAGGTGTAGGGGAAGCGACATGCTGCACGAGTGATGACATCCCACATGAATACCCTTGCTCTGGTCCTAGGACCGAACCAGGCGTGTATTCAGGAGTCAAGGAAGGACCCTGGCAGGGTTCATCCCCAACGTTATGCATCGAGGTTCCCACTGTGACCGAGTGCGTGACTGGTCGCTGCGAGCCCCACGAAACTCCTGAAGGAGCTTGAGCGCGAGCGGGGTCGCTGGGAACTGCAGCACTCACACCAGGAGGTGTAGACGGGTTAGTCACGTGAGTGGTGCACGCGGCCTCACCTGTTACATGGCCAGAAAAAATGGGGGTTGGCTGCATCTCTTGCGGGTGATAAGTGCGAGAGCTAGCCTAATCGTGCACGACCAGCCCCCATGCCGCGGGCTGAGCTGCGAGCTGAGCCGCGAGGTGGCTCCGTGCCAGGCAGGAGTCGCGCGGGTCGAGTGCGTGACTGTCTGGGCCTACTCCCTGCTCACGCGACACACAAGTCGCTGAGTTGGTCCGTGTGGCTACCCCTGTGGAGGTAGTCGTGCGTACCGCGGATTCTTCACAAGAGACTACAGCTGAGATTTTTCGTGCCGAAGCCAGGACTCTCCTTTCCCCACTCAAGAGTGGTTCAATTCGAGTCTGAGCAGTAGATCAGGGGCCTGAGGACCCCGTCACCATGCTCTGGGAGACGATACCTTCGCCCTCGAGCGCGGTTGTCGTACACGGAGGCCTTGCATGAGACTCGCCGTGAACAATCCCACTAGTGCGGGGAACACGGGAATCTCGCACATTGCCCTCATTCTCCGGAGGAGAAAAGGTGTCTCGGGGCGTCCTGTCCCTTTGACTGAGACTGGCCCTCTTCACTTTCCTCTTTCCCCTGGGGGAGAAGAGTCAGAGTCAGAAGATGAAGACGAAGAGGAGGAGGAGAGAGGAGGAGGAACTAGAAGAGGAATACCGCCCAGGCTTCCTCTTCTTGTGGCCCCTCCAAGGTGCTGGAACGTTGGTCGAGGCAACAGCAGATGACACTGGACGAGGATGAACAACCTGAGCCATGTCTGTAGGAAGAGCCGTGGTCGGTGAACATGGTGAACCTGAAAAACGTATTGTATCAGCAGGAGTTTAGGAGATTTTAATTTTAACTGCTTATCAGCAGGAGATTTGGCAGATTTTGATTTTAACAGCTTATCAGCAGAATATTTGGCAGATATCACAAATTTTAAGTAATTTGTATTTTTCATAACAGTACTTACCTCGAACTACTTTCTTAGGAGTATCTGGGATCTCCTCCCAAATGACCAGAATTTTGCGTAGTTTTCCCTACCTCCGTTTTCTATAGCGGGAACCTCTGGGCGGAAAAATACGCGCCACGAGGCGACCCTGGGTCAGAGAGTGGGCTCGGCTAGGTCTCGGTCACCAGTAAGTTTATGATAGATAAGGTATCAAAAGTCCTGTAAGGCACTCGGGGCAGGATGGGTGGGCCATAACCCGAAAGTAGTTCGAGGTAAGTACTCTTACGAAAAATACAAATTAATTAAAATTTGTGATTTGTTCCAACACGGAGTACTTACCTCAAACTACTTTCTTAGGAGACTTATACTTTAGGGGGTGGGAGTGGCCTTCCGGACCGAGAGACCGTCTGGAGAAGGGAAAATGAACCTAGATAGGAGGCTAGGTTCTACTGACCCCAAAATGGAAACAAGAACTAGGGAAAACTACGCAAAAACTATCATAGTGTCTAAGTAACTCACCTCTGTAAGAGTCTTCGGAGACGAATACATCCAACTGAACATGTTCCCCATGGTAGGAGAAGGGATCAAGGGTAATAGAAGGGTGATAAGGGGGAAAGCTAAGGAAGGAACCTGTGTCTCTTGGACTTACCTCCCACGGCTTCCCCGGGGCTACGCCTTTAAATCTTCTGGAGCACAGAAATGACGGGACCACTCAAAAAACCATCCAAAGATTTCCTAAAACAGTCCTTTAGGTAGTGAGCCGTAAAGGTGGACTGTCTGGACCAAGTGCCTGCCTTCAGGATCTGGCCCACTGCCATGTTCCTCTCGAAGGCCAACGAAGTACTCAGGTCCCTAATATCATGGGGTCTAGGCTTTTCCGGAAGGGAGACTCCTGAGCTGTTGTAAGCTCTCATAATTACCTGCCGTAACCAGAAAGAGACCGTATTCTTGGAGACTGGCTTCTTCACTAGCCCCGAAGAGACGAACAGACTCTTGATCCCAGGACGAAGCCTGGATGTCCTCTCCAGGTACTTCCGCACTGCTCTGACTGGGCACAGTAACAAGTCCCTTGGGTTGTCCGAACGCGGGATCGCTGGCACTGAGAACCCCTCGAACCTAGGGTCCCAGTAAGCTGGGTTCTGAGTCTTGGCTACAAAACTGGGTAAGAATCTAAGTTGCTTCTCGCCACCCTTTCGAGTGCGAGACCTCGTATGGCAACCCATGGAGCTCACTTACTCTCTTCGCCGACGCAAGGGCTAACAGGAAGACTGTCTTGAGGGTGAGCCCCTTTGTCCAGAATGTCTTTGAGGGGTTCGAAGGGCGGCTCTGACAGGACTTTCAGAACTCTAGCCACATCCCCCTGGGGCACCCTAGAGGCCCGGGGAACACAACCGTTCGAAGCTTCTGATGAGCATCGAGATTTGCCTGGAAGCTCCTAGATCAATGCCTTTCAGGAGGAAGACCTGTGCCAATGGCGCTCGAACTCCCTTGATGGCTGGAATAGACGTACCCACGTTGTCTCTCAGATAGACCAGGAAGTCGGCTATCTCATGAATAGAGGCCTCCAACGGCCTGATGTTCTGTTAGGTGCACCATTTAGTGAAGGTGACCCACTTTGCTTGGTGTACCGCGACCAAGGAACATCCTTGCTGCGGTCTTCGACAAGTATCCTTCCCTCTTCAGGAGACGCTCGATAACCTCCACGCGTGTAGGCGGAGGGACCGAGTGTTTTCGTGAAACCTTTGGAAGTGTGGTTGCTGGAGGAGGTCTGGCCTGTCTGGAAGGGGCCAAGGTGGGAGGCGCGCCAGTTCCTTTAGGTCCGCAAACCATTCTCTCTCCGGCCACCAGGGTGCTACCCAAGTCATCCATAGGTTGTTTGCCCGCCTCACTCTGTTGAGAACTTGTCTGAGCATTGCGAAGGGCGGGAAGGCATACTGTACACGTCGAGGTTGTCCCTAGGGTGTTGAAAGGCGTCCTTGAACGCTGCTGTTGGATCTTGTACAGGAGAACAAAACACGGGGAGCTGTGTGTTTAGTCTCGTGGGGAAGAGGTCCATCACTGGCGAACCCCACTTCAGGATGACTGTCCGGGCCACTCCCCGGTGTAAGGACCCACTCCAACCCTACTATTTGACCCATCCTGCTGATGCCATCGGCTAGGACGTTCCTTTTCCCTGGGATGAACCTGGCTGTAATCTCGACCTGTTCTTTCGCAGCCCACTCCAGGAATTATGTCGTGAGACTGCACAGCTCCTTCGACATCAGTCCTCCTTGTTTCTTCACGTAGGCCACCACCGTGGCGATGTCGCACATCAGAGCCACGGTGTTTCCCCGGAGTAGATGGACGAATTCTCAGCATGCTCTTTGCACGGCCAACAGTTCTAGCACGTTTATGTGACGGCTCTTCTCCGCGAGGGACCATTTCCCTTTTGCTGACTCGTCGAGAACGTGGGCTCCTCAACCCTCCTTTGATGCGTCCGTGAACAACAGCATCTCTGGAGGATCGATTGCGACGGGCATTCCCTTGAGGGTGTTTGTCCTGTTGTGCCACCACTCAAGGACTTCCTTTGTCTCCGGGAATACCGGGACTATTCTGTGCGGGGAGTCCCCCTGGGTCCAGAGCTCCTTCAGGTTCCATTGAACTCCCCCTGAGTTTGAGCCTCCAGGGTGGCCCACCAACCTCTGCCAGTCCTTGGCTCTCCTGGGCTGGTCCGTTAGGAATGGTTGCAATATCTGATCCAGATTGTCTAGCCTCTCCGAGGAGGGGAAGGCCCTCACCAACTGGGTGTCTAGAACCATCCGCAGATAGGTCATCCTGGTGGAGGGCGTCAGCTGCGACTTTTCCAGGTTGACAGTGATCCCCAAGTCACTGCAGAACCGCAGAAGCTTCGCGCCTTGCTCCCTCAGTGCTCCCTCTGAGGCTGAAAGCAACAACCAGACATCTAGGTAACGAATCAGGCAGATGCCCTGCTCGTGTGCCCAGGCTGACACTGTTGCGAAGACTCTTGTGAAGACCTGAGGAGCTGTCGACAGTCCGAAGCAGAGAGTTCTGAATTGCAAGGCTTGGGTACCCCACTTCACCCTTAGGAACTTCCTGCTGGAGGGGTGGACAGGTATCTGAAAGTAGGCGTCCTTGAGGTCTGAGGACATCATGAAGTCTCCTTCCCTCAAGGCTGCCAACACTGACTTCGGGGTGTCCATTTTGAAGTCGGTCTTGGACACAAACTTGTTGAGGGCTGACAGATCTATGACCGGCCTCCAACCTCCTGTCACTTTCTCCACCAGGAAGAGTCTGCTGTAGAACCCCGGGCCGGGATTCCTGACCGGTTTCAACGCCCCTTTGGCGAGCATGGCCAACACTTCCTCCGGCAATGCTGCTCTCCTTAAAGGGTCCTTGGGTGCCAACCACTCCACCTGTTGGTCCGGGATCAGAGGGGGCGGTTCCGCTAGGAAAGGCAACCTGTACCCGTCCTTCAGTCTGCTACGGTCCACGGATCCGTTCCGTGGTCCCCCCAAGCTTGCCAAGAGTGTTTGACCTACCTGAGGCTTCGGCAGGAGTAGGGGGCCTCTCCGCCTATCTACTCCTAGAGGCGCGGCTGGAATGCTATCTCCTGGAGTTGGAATAGGAGGGCCTAAAGCTTGACTGCGGGGCTGAACTTCCCCTACGGGAGGGCAGCGGGGCTTGGTGCCAAGACACCGACGGGGACCCCCTCCTCGGTTGGACTGGCGAAACATGAGACGGGTGAGGAATGTCCGAGGAGGGTCTCCTGTGAGCTGGCCGTCTTGCAGGCGGGGGTCTGGACTCTCCCGTTTCTTTAAGTTTCCCGACCCTCTCCATCACCTCCTCGACCGCCTTAAGGGGGAACACCGACTCGCCCCAAACTGGTGAGTTCCTCAACGCCCTCGCTTCCCGTTCGGGTAACCTCCGTACTAACTTGCTCAGTACTGGGTCCCTCTTCCGCAGGACCCAGTTGGCTGCTTGAGAGAGAGATTGGTAGGAGAGAAACTTAAGAGCTTTTCCTCCCAAACTGATCAGTTCCCTTAGTAAGGACTGATTCTTGGGGACGGAGAGGTCATGAGAGGACTGGAACCCCACCAGTGTGCAGGCCCACCAATCCAACCCCGACGAAACGTACACCAGGTCTAGGGCCATATCTTCCATGATGGACGTTTCCCCTGGAGAAAAGCACACCGGAGCAGAGGATGCTCTGTCTTCTGCCGCTCCCTGGTTCAAAATTGCGATCGCTGGCTCGACCGTACGGGAACCTCTGCGACGACCCTCCGGGACATGAATGCGTTTCTGCGTTTTAAGTCCCAGAAGAAGTTTGGAGGCACTCTGGCTCTTGGGGGCATCCGCTTGGCTGGCTATGAACCTGTCTATATGGTCCATACCCAGCTTCACGTCCCTCGCCACGGGTAGGGCTAGAGAAGGCTTCTGCTGAACCGGGGTATCCACCAGTCTGCTCAGCCCGGAGAGCCAGGCCTGCTCCGCTGAGGGCTTAGGCTCATCCAGCCTATGGTGGCGCCTGATGAGGGCTAAGACTCTTCGGTAGGAGGAGACGTCGTCTGACGAGCACTCTCCTCCTTCTAGCAGGGCTTCCGTTACCAGGTCCTCCGCATGGGGAGTCCCATCAATGGCGGGTGGAGCCGCGTGGGAAGGCAGGACTTTATTCTCATGGCGGGCCATCGGCGCAGCGACCCGCAGAGCAGGCCGATCCGCTGGGACGGGAGTAGCCGTCATGGGTCTACTCCCTCCCGCGTAGCTTTGCGGGTCTGCGGGCTTCTCTGGACCAGCTGGCCAGCTTTGTTGCCCGAGGAAAGCCGTCGAAGTACCAGACGCTGGGACTAAGCTGCCAGACCGAAGGAGCGACTCTTTCCGCTGGGCGGATGGAGCCGGAGCCGGAGCCTTCGCGGACTTAAGCTTGTCAAAAGTGACCTGGTGCAGCGCCTTCTGACGATGATCGGGTGTGCTGGAGGAGCCGTGCCGTGAGGGTGACGAAGAGACTATAGAGAGCCAACCGGAGGCGCCTAGAGCAGAGGTAGCCTTAAAGAGTTCATTCCGGGGGATCGTGACCCGCACTTACTTCTCCTTAGACGAACGGCTCCTCTTGTATTTCTTCCAGGAGGTCCTGGATCGTTTCCTGGCATGGCGTGAAGGTGAGCGGGACCTCTTCCTGCGGGACCTCTCCCGTTTCCTCCTCGAGTCCCTCGGACCTTCGTCTTCCGAGGAGAACGAATCTGACGAGAAGGAGGAGAGCGATGACGGGGAGGAAGGAGAACCTGCTGAGTCGAAGGATACGTCTAAAGTTGCTGGGGGATCTTCGTGCCGGTCCACCGGCGAAGAGGGCTGCAGAAAGACGGGCGGGAGCGTTGACGACGGCGCCAAGGGAGACCGAGGAACTTTCTTGCGAGCGAACCAGGTGTCGAACTCCTCCTCTAGTCTCATGGGTGACCTGAAA
Source organism: Palaemon carinicauda (assembly GCF_036898095.1). Classification (NCBI taxonomy): domain Eukaryota; kingdom Metazoa; phylum Arthropoda; class Malacostraca; order Decapoda; family Palaemonidae; genus Palaemon; species Palaemon carinicauda. Next base: position 143,041,790 of record NC_090732.1, on the reverse strand, counting down.
GGCGTCCTGGGTGGCGCCCAGGCGACGGGATCCGAATTCGACGATCCTGCTTCTTTCTCGGCATTTCCCCTGGTCGCTGAAGCACCTGAAACACATACCCATGATGCGGGGGAAGAGGCTGCAGCATGCTTCCCCCACATCGGATCTTCGGCAGAGACGGGCCCTGCAGGCACCAGGACCTCGTCTCTCGAACACACTCCCGCCCCTCCCTCAGGCCCCCCACATGCCTGAACCGACACATCATCCCCACCAACAGACATATCAGACTCTTGGGGAAGGGCAATGGGCCGCTTCCCCGCAACGGACTTACCTCGTTCCCTACTCTGGGTAGGGGAAGGCGGAAGGGAGCCCCTCTCCGATGAAGTATCGGGCGACGCTAACGGCGAGGAGATGCTAGCCTTCTTAGGCGATCTCTTGGCTGCTTTCTTCTTTTTCGTACCGTAGAGAACCCACTGGATCTCGTTCCAAGACTCGCACTCCGGACACGTGGCTGTAGGGGAACACACACTGCCCCTACACGCACGAAGAACACAAGGTGTGGGGGTCGACCTCTGGCTTGGAGAGAAAGGCACCACAAGATTTACCGGCCATAGGTCCGGGGCAACAATGGGGATGCTCCATAATAACCACTAAAGCACCAAACAACACAGGGACACAGAGGAAAGAGGTGGATATGGTTAGGACTGAACACGTGGGGACCGCATGACAAAGACACAAAGGGTTGCACTGGGTGAAGAGAGCGCGGCGAGATGTTAATGACGTTGCGACCAGAAACTTACTGGTGACCGAGACCTAGCCGAGCCCGCTCTCTGACCCAGGGTCGCTATAGAAAACGGAGGTAGGGGAAACTACGCAAAATTCTGGTCGGTTGGGAGGAGATCCCAGATACTCCTAAGAAAGTAGTTCGAGGTAAGTGCTCCGTGTTGGAACAATTCAATTTTAACTGACTTGCGGGGGAAGCTGTAAAGGATTTGCCATCAGTCGTTAAAGAAATCTCCGTGATTAAAACCTTACTTTCCCTTGTTTTAACAATGAGTCCTGCGATTATTTTACCCTTGAAAAAAGTTTGGATTTTTCCAGGAACAAATGCTTTATCAGGTACATAGTCAACAACAACAGGAGCATCAGTGAACATGGGAGTCGATAAAGTTACAACCCAGGGTTGCCAGGTTTTCTAAGTGAGAAAAGGCCAATTTTGATCAACTGCAGCTTTAGGAAGTTAAAAAAGGCCAAAGGTATAGCTTTTAAGGCCAACCTTTTATGATATTGCTAAAGGCTAACCAATTTCAAATAAAAAAAGGCCAAATTTAATGTCTTTAGCTGAAAAAGGCCAACCTGGCAACCCTGTTACAAATCGATTACATTCATGTGTTCATCAACTATTGTATCATTCAAATGACGTTGTTGAAGCTCGTCCGGCATATTTAAGCGGCGTCTTAACAAATTTAAGTCAAGCTTACCTAATAATCCGAGAGACGCCCAAAATTCCCCCATCTTACCGGGTAATGTGTCGTCATCAGTAACAGCAATCAGTCGTGTGTCTCTCGGTATCGCCGAAATAGCCGGCGAAACCCGAGAAAACCCCGACAGGCTGTGAATCCGGGCTTCCCAAATTGGCGGCCAGGATTCACACTACGGCAAGGAGAACCTTGAGAGCAAGGTTTTCCCCTGCATGTCAAGCAGAGTGTGTGCGGGTCTACAAATGGTGACGAACGCCACCCACTGTAACGCCTGCCACGGCCTGCACAACATCGCATTTTAAAGAGTAACTTTCTCCTTCATAACAAGACCAATCACTAGTACACAAGCACAAGAGAAGGCAAAAGGCTGTATTAAAAGAGAGCGGAGAGTAGGCAACCATCCACATTGAGTGAAAATGAGTGAATGGGGAAAGCAGGCTGGCGGTGGGGGGGCCATACCGCCAGCCAACCAATCAGCACAACTGCCTGCTTTTCTTTCTCTTAGGCTGTTTCAGCTGAGCTGAAGAGAATTCCTATATTAAATGATTACGAGGTTTGTATATCGCGTCGGAACAAATATTATTAAAAGAAATATAAACTATAGAGTACTTGTACTTCTTGAATCATGGATCACTGATATCTCTGACATACGGTCCAAAATCAACCAAAATTATTTTCAAGAGTTTAGTGTATAAGATTTCAATGTACTTTACTATTATCATTATAGAGCAGCACGTTCACTGATGTAGTACACTTTACATTTAAAGTATAATTATAGTTCAAAAGTGAATATTTACAAGTGTAAGAAAATGTCAAAGTTTGCAACACTTAGTATTCGTGGAATTCCGCATCCACAGGTGGGGGAATAATAAGCACGGATAAGGTTTTACTTAACCTGTTATTTTCTTTATTTTAATTTTGACTTGCTGCAATCTGAAAATATTAGCATTTAGAGACTACAAGGGGAAGGCAGTTAGGGGGAGGGACTGAGTTCTGGTGCACATTCCATATCACAGATTAAAAAAGGGATTTTGACGAAGGAAAAATCTATTTCTGGGGAGAGACCTGTGGCGCCCGGTGAAAAGAGTCCTTCTTATATATCTTTTCTGATAAAACCTTCCAATTATACCAGAGAAAGATAAAAGCATGGAATGCTGAGGTTACAACCCTCGTGCGAGCACCTTTTGGGTGTCGTGTATAAAGCAAAGGCGCGTGAAATCCACTATTCACAGGTTGCCTTCCATTTAGTTAATTCCTTCGTCAAAGGGATGGGGCGATACAAAGGCCCTAGCCAACCCCCAGCGCCACACCACCCACGCCACGACGCGAGCGCCATCTGAACATCATCCTTCTTTTTGGACTCTTAAGTGTTGAATTTTTTTGTGGTGCTCTCGATCTTTTTTATCAATCGTGGATTTATTTTGTCATGTCCGAAGCTCCATCTTCACACATTCCAATGTTAAGTACCATAGTTTGTTTTGACAGCTTTTTATAGTACCAGGCTTTTGTTTTATATCCAGTATAGTCTGTTTTATTCTTCCCGTCTGGCCCTTCACGGCGGCCATTGTTTGTTCACTTGTTGGGGAATTCATCTTTGTCTGTCCATTTAGTACTCTGTCACTTAGGTTCTTGGTTAAGTCCCTGGCCTTATGCCTTTAGAACCGTTATTATTTTTGTGTATTTATGCTCATGGTACTTTTTGCTAGCAAGTCCAGTCGACCCAGAAATGAAGACATTCAAAGAATTAATGCATTCCCAAGCCAACTGATAAATACCTTCTTTAAGAGAATGATGATCTGTAAAGAAAAACTTAGAAAGAACCACAATGTTGAAAGTCTTTAAACGTCATACCTATTTAACAAATCACTTTCATTACCTTCATTATTGCTGGAGGGGGGAGATCTATCCTATAGCTGGCCTCTTTTCCTGCCAAGATTGATGTGATAAGAGCACAAGTATGTTCTTTATCAAAAAACTGATCTTTTTGAGTTAGCAAATATGAACCAGTGAGGAAATCTTGTGTTGCACCAATAATAAGAGCTCCATGTCTTGGAGTTACTAAATTTGATGTTACCTGGAAAATTAAACAACTGATTTAAAAGTTTAATTACAATACAGTGAACTAATGGTAAATATATCATACACTAGTGTTGGCTAAAATATATATGAACTTCACTGTATATAATGCCTAGTACAATATTGCAAAACTGAGAAACAAAAAAATGCTTGGTTATGAAATTATTTGTTATTTACCATATAGACATTTAATGGGGAATATATGGTTTCCTCTTCAGACATTACTATACTTTCATTTTCTGTATGGAAAGAATATTGCTATACAGTATTATCCAAGGATTGTGCATATAACACATTGCAGTACTGAAATATGCCACAATGCTAGAACCTAAGTATGAAGTCTACGAGTCTTTATCAAAATTTTGCAGCAGCAATATAGTTGTAACTTTTTTTATTTTTAGATCATTCGTGATTTACAAATGGAATCTAAAACTTTATACAAATAATTCAAATTATAATAAATAGTATACATAACATACCCCCATGAGAACTAAAGCCTCGGCACGTGCTTCTTCGGTCTGAGGAACGTGCAAGTTCATTTCATCACCGTCAAAATCTGCATTGTACGGAGTACACACACATTCATTAAATCTGAATGTTCGCCAAGGTAAAACACGCACTCTGTGTGACATGATGCTCATTTTATGAAGAGATGGCTGTCTGTTATATAAAACAATATCACCATCCATCAAGTGCCTGCAAAATCAAAATTTAAATATTGTCTTCAGAAATATTTTCTCCAAATGAAACCCAAGTACCTTTCACTAGCCTTTTGTACTTCCATGCAAACTTTCAAACACTACACAGAAGAGACTGCCTAGTTCCAGCTGGGGCAGTTCATACATCCAAGATCCATTGTTTGTTTTGTCTGATCTAGCAAGAGAGAAATTCCTGTGGCATAATGTGTCTGTGAATAAGCAAATCTGAGATCTGAAACACTTATTTCAACCAATAGGTGGATGTCTGAAAGTTTGTGTGGATGACCATGAGGCTACTGTCATGGACTGTCTATGACTCATCAAATATCTGTAACTTTTCCTTTATGACAAATTTTAAAGAACCATACAAATAATTAAAATCGACAGCTGTCAGTTTCCCTCAATGTCAGGAAAATTAATTACAAAGGCAGTTATTACAATGAGGATATAACAGAAGGAACACTACAAAATAAGTTATTTAAGATATTTTTTGGATCTTGAGAAAACATTTGACAAAAGCAGCAATACGAGCAATTAAAATTGCAAGTATAGGTTACCATTATACTAGAGGAAAGAAACGTGCAGTCAAAGAGAAGGTGCCTAAAATAGAGAAAAGTTAATGTACATGTGGCTCTTGATAGAAACAGGAAGAAATTGCCATAAGTAACAGGAAGGATGGAAACTGTAAAACAACAGGTTGCACTACAACAAGGCTCGGCACATTTCTTCTGCAACGCATAGGCGTGAGTTTCCATGGTATTTCTACACACAGAAGGATCCATGACCCGACTGTTCAACTTCAGAAGTTAAAAATGTTTGTAAATGCTTTTCTGTTGAGCAGATCGATATGTTTTGTTGTTTAGTTTATATATTTATATATAACTAATCTATTTTAACAGTGTTGCTGACCTTAAAATATTATATATCCTTTATTAATTCCCTATACAGTACATAGTTTATTTGCTATTTCCTTATTTCCTTTCCTCATTGGGCTACTGTCTCTGTTGAAGCCCATAGGCTTGTAACATTCTGCTTTCCAAACCATGATTATAGCCTGGCTAATAATAATAATAATAATAATAATAATAATAATAATAATAATAATAATAATAATAATAATAATAATAATCGGAAAGGATTGTGCAGAAACTGTATTGAGGAATCCCCAAAACAAATTACAGACTAATAGAGTCTAACATATTCCACAACACCTACCAGTTTAGAATACTTATCCAAATCCTTGCGAGTTATGTCTCAAAAGGTAAAAAGGGTTGAGGTAGCTTATTGGATATGTCCCTGCCTGGCAATCTATTGGATGGGAGTTTGAGATCTGCTCAAGCTCTATAGTTTCTAGTAGTGTCTGCAACCTCACCATCCTTGTAAATTAGGAATGGGGGGTTTAGGAGAGTCTGAGTCACCAGCAGCCACAACCTGGCCCACATTGGTCCTAGCTTAATGGAAAGGGGCTTAAGTGTTGACCATATGTATATATGGTCAGTCTCTAGAGTATTGGCTTGTCTCTCAGGCATTGTCCTGTCCCTTGTCTCTGCCATTCATGAGTGATCTTTAAACTTTTAAACTAACAAAAGTAGATTTGCATCTAAAAAAGACCATCATTAAAACTGAATTAATATCAAAATTTCTCTTAAATTGAAAGATCTTGGAGCTTGTGGGCAAAACCTTATCCTACGCAGCTTTACCCTTAATAACATTGCGGTACATTCTGTAAATGACCACTGAACTCAAAAATGATATTGTATTCTTTACCTCACGTTTCTTATTCCTGAGTCTTGGGACATTCTGACAGGAAATAAGAGCAGTACAGTATATAGTTACAATAAAAAAAATATGTTTAATATTATGAAAACTTGATTGTAATATGCTAGTAATGGTTAAAGGATTTTTAAAGTATTCAGACTCCATTAACTTATCCCTAAAAATACAAATCTTTAATACCATTAGTATTTTCCGAGCTATACAAACATGAGTCATTTATATGGGTTTACAGCTATGTCGATTCTCTAAGACCAGAAAGAGACAAAAAGTGCCTAACTGGCAACTCCACTGCTGGGCAGCAGCAATATGAGTTGCTACGAGATAAGCTTCAATCTATCCTGGTAAAGACTTCTTGAGTTGACGAGGCTGAAACGCTGTTAACATTAGATTAAACACTAAGAACAGTATCATTATTTACTTTATTTTAAATTAAACATATATTTTTCAAATAACCCTATTTTTCAAATAACCTGAACCTTTCATATCTAGCCAGAAAATAAGAGAAGCTAGATTAAACCAAACACATAACCATAACCAGATTCTTTCACATCTATCATGAAGCAATCAGATGTAGTATGACTATATAATTACACTGATAAAAGTCTACAGACTTTCCAATGCCTTTACCTTGGTAGTTTATTCTTGAATGTATTATATGTTTGGAAATTATCCCAATCATTAGAGTATCTGATTATCATAAAATATTACTTCTGCCTTTTCCCAATTAAAAAATTGCACCACTTTACTTTGGAGTTAAAAGTACCAGCCTTCACCCCACTATTCCATCCAAAAAAGAAGTTTAACAACCAAACAGATTAACTATGGTTCTTATGATAGCCTACTGATCCTTGCATTGACATGAATGTTAAATAAAACACCCTTATCTTCTTGAGGGAAGAATCAGACTACAATCTTTTGTTCTTGGTAACCTTCTACAATCATGAGTTTATTAATAAAGCTGTAATCAGCACATACTTGTATGTCTGGCAGGAGAGCATAGTATACATTATGTAACCCCATAAAATTATTGCATATAGCCTCATTCTTTTGATATAGATCAATCTGAACCTTATTGTAGTAAGCTAAACATCATCTATAAAAACCTGTCATAAAATTGTGTAATTTTAAAGCTTGACTCGCTTGCCTAAATACCAAAGTGGATATGCAATTGGTGATAAGAAAACAAGCGGGACTTCCCCTTCTTACAACGTACCATTTTCCAACTTCTGTACCTTATTAGTGATTCAACTGTTGTTCCTGCTCATATACTGTATTGTTACCAATATCGATTTGGCTCTATCACTATCTCTTGTAGTATCAACTTGACCAATTCTGCCATATGTTTTTCTAAAAAAAAAAAGGTAAATACTGCCATTTTAACCCAGATAGATATACCTTTTAACTCCTTCAAAATCTACTGCCTAATTACCCATATTTTCAAAATATTACATAAAGTCGAAGCTGGATAGGCAGGCTCATACAGTGTCGCCAATATTTATTAAATAAAGTTCTTGGTATCAACAGGCCTTTGGTGATGTTCTGCCTACGTTACCACATATCAGATCCATTAAGCATCACAGGGGTAGGGAAGATAGGAGAGGGATAGATATTTCTTTTTGCTGAATGTTACGAAGCCAGTGGCTTTCATAATTTTCAGCACAATGACTACAAGGTAAGGGTTATTGATATAATGACACAATTAACCTCTACTAGCTTAAAAGTCACTTACTACAAGGTGTGTGACAAGGCAATAAGCTACATTTGGATATCTAGCCCTATCACAGAAACACGAACAGACTCTTCTTGTTTGTTTCATTAATAAACAACACCTATAAAGAAAATTCTTTAGATCCAGTCAAAAATTTTTAGCTTTCTAATATGGTGAGTCCAGTTTAATATATTTACTGCTGAAGGAGAGTTTATCATTCTTATCATGATTGCAACCTTCCATATTAGAAGGAAAACTCACAAAAATATTTTATGATAAAATTTTACTAAGACACACATTCTCAATTGATATTCTTGAGAAACAGGCTGACAAAGTGTATGTTTTTGTTTGATTACTAGCCTTGGCTCTCTAATATCACAGCCTTAGTGTGATTTAACAGACTTGGTCTTGTGATAGTTTGCCGTATGAAAGTTTAAATTTAATGTAAAACAGTGATTTCTAATACATTTTAAACTCAACCCATCATATTTGAGTGTAAAACAATGGTCTATTCTGTCATGAATTCAGAATCATAGATTTCTTCATTTTCTTAGAAAAACAGGAACGCTGAAACCAAGTCTCCAGAATTTAATGACAAGTAGTTAAAATCATCATCATCATTATTAAATACAATACTATGTAGAGTGCTGTCAATAAGGTATATGTATATATATACATGAAATTCAGAGAAAAACGGCAAGACTTGCATCTGGTATTCACAGACCTTAAAAACGCCTATGACAGAGTACCAAAACAAGAAATATGGAGATGTTTGAGAGATAAGATTTTTCAAGAGATGTACAGGAAAGTGTATATTAGATTGAGATGCAGCGTTTGAGAGACAAACAGATTTAAGATAGGAGCTGGATTACAGCAGGGGTCAGCACTTAACCCCTTCATCTTCTACTTTGTGATGGATATAATGACCAAAGATATTAGAGAAGCAGTGCCATGGTGCATATTACATGCAGATGACATCGTGTTGTGTGCAGGGAGGAGTTGGAGTTAGAGAGGTGGAGAGCAGCATTTGAGGATGGTGGACATAGCATAAGAATGAATCGGGAAGAAAGACAGAATATAATATAGAAGTTCAAGTACTTGGGGTCCACAGTATAGACTAGTGGAAGCATAGACCAAGTGGACAGACATTGAATTTAGGCAGGATGGAACACCTTGAGGTCTGCATCTGTGACAAGAAGATTCCTCTGAGATTGAAGGGAATGTTTCATAGGATGGTTGTAAGAAAAGCTGTTATATGATAACGAAACAACTAGTATGAGAAAAACACAGGAGGTAAATATAGCAAAAATGAGAATGTTAAGATGGATGTCTGAAGTAACAAGGGAGGATAGGATTAAAAATTAGTATTTAAGATGATCAACAAAGGTAATTGAATTATCAAGGAAAATAAAGGAGGGAAGGCTTAGATGGTATGGACAACTGTTACGAAGAAATGAACATCATATTGGAAGACATACGAAGGGGATGGAAATTCACAGTTGGAGGAGAGGAAGACCAAGAAAGAGATGGTGAGATTGTGGCAGGGAAAATTTGCTATGGAAAGGTATTACTGAGAAAAAAAAGCACAGAACAAAAATCGATGGAGACGACTTATTCATAACGGCAACCCCACATAGAAATGGTTAAAGCTGAGAAGAAGTATCTATACATGAATGGAAATCTGTACACAAAATACTCTTCCTGATGATGTCACATGACCTATTAACTGCATGGTACAAAACAATTAACTAAACAACATACATAAGCTTACCTTTCAACAATATCACCTTGCTTCAATTCTGCTGCCATTCTTTCCCTGTTCACATATCTCATGGACTTTTTTGTTCCAGGAGTAGAGCGTGGCTCAACAAATAAAGCACCAGGATGAACATCAGGGCCATTTTTCACTAACTGTCTCATTAAGCCAATATTGTGTGCTGTTATTTTCTCAGGATATGACAATAGCTTTGCCACTTCTTCAGGAACACCAACCTAAAAACAACAACCATTTTAACTATATAATACTTTCTGAAGAATGATCAAATATGTGAAAATAGTTCCAGAAATATTCTCTTCATGCACTAAAACAATAGTTTTTACTGGAACTCAAAACAGACTTTAAAATAATCTTTGCAGTGTGAATACTAAGATAGACTTCATAACCCAGCTCATTCGGAATCATTTTGAAAATTTAAACAAACAATTCTCTTTTAACTTAGGCTTAGGTGAGGAAACCCTCAGCAAGTGAAGTATTCTTCTTTGACCACTATCTCTAATATAATAGAGACAGAATATTGCAAAATGTTTAGCTATGATAGGTTCTTTCTAAAACCCCCGCCTAACGTAACTTATTCAGCCTAAACAATATCTTTACATATTTCCATTCTACAATGAAATAACAGGCCTTCATTTTGTATAAATTGTACCCAGATCATAATTTATTTACTACCCCCAAATATTTTTTAAATTTTGACAACTTTTTTATCCAAAAACACTTTCCCCTTTTTCTCTTTTAAGTCCTTTATTGGTCCGACCCCCTTTTGGCTGTCACAAATTGTTGCCCATTTCAGAAAAATTCTCCCAATTTTTTATTTGTATAGTATATGTATATTTATATTTTCATAAATGTTCCTATAGGAGTTTTTGTATACTTATTCTTTAAAAATATTTTAATAATATAAAATATAACTGGTTGTTATTTAACTTTTCAGATGTTTTTAGCTTTCTTGAAAGTATTTTTTAGACAAGAAATATGAACCAATATAAAAATAAAAGATTTTTGACAATTTTTTTTTTTTTTAGCCGGGATTGACCTCGACCCAACTACACCAACCACACCTGAATTAGTTGGTGAAATCACATAAACTACCCAGGGTTAATAAGCCATTGTCAATTATAAAAAGTTCAGACAACAATAAGAATAGAAAAATGGATTTGACTGAAAGTGACTGTGAAACTGATAAAACCTTGTTAAAGACTTGAGTATAAAGAGGGCTGTGTATTTAAGAACAAATTTTAATTACAGCTATATATTAACAATTGTAAACACAGGTGACCGACTGAATAAGGTGCACAGATATGATTAGGATCTTTAAATTATAATGTTTCAAAGAAAAACAATATTGTGAAGTATTCTTTTTTTGAGATTTATACGGTTGCTTATTTACCAGTAGAATAAGACTTTCTATGAGATGAGAAAATACCTCATGTTTGGTTATATTTTTTCATAGTTGTTGTAGTTAATTAAAACATTTAGTGTAGAATTTATTGGATTATGACGCAGTGATATTAATTAGTTTGGCAGGTTTAGGTAAATATTAAGTGGTAGTATTTTTATTGCTCTGACTGTGTAAAATATGATCTTTTCACCTGCCATATAAGTGAATACGTAATGGAATAGTTATTATCAAAATAGATACGTTTAGGCCTTAGATAAATATTTTAGGTAAAACTGAATTTATGTGATTGTATATCTGTATGTAGATAATTAATAAGTAGAAGTGTGTTTTATTCTAGTCCACAGTTACTCCAAAGCCACATCAGCACTGGCACTGGGGGGCACTGGGATAAGGTAGCCTTAGCTACCAGCACCCTCAACTAAGTCACAGAGGTCGAGGGCCTACCTGAAAGACCTAAGGAGGCCTAAGCCTTCCTTAAGTCAAACTCATTCTCGACAGTCTGCAAGGCAACCGGAGAAGAGCCTCCAACTTCCAATAGGATACAGTAATCAATGGGGGGAACCTCACACGCCACTAAAACCTGAAAAGCTCGCAAACAGATCCGAAGACTCTTCATTCCTGACCCATACTCTCCAGGGACCGATCCAAGAGCGGCTGCCCAAAAGCAGCGGTAGAAGTCATACTTAACGAGGGAACAAAAAAGATGAAAAATTTCCTCAGTGTGTTCTTGAGCAGTATCAAAAACCATAATAGAGAAAGCTTAGCCACGACCTACACTGGCAAAAGAGAGAGGGTGGATCTATAACCAGTTTAACCATAAACCGATTGCAATATCAACCCTTTCCCTGGCAAGCACATATTTCCTTCACATCCATAACAAACAGCAACAGCCAATATTCACTTTCAGTAAGAGAAATAAAAACATCAAAATTTTGGTAAATCACAACAGTATGCCTAGACTCTTTGGCCCAAAAGGCAAAAACAGTGAAGAACTTCTGACAGGTGGGGGGCGGGGCTACTCGCTCGCAATCACCACCTGTCGTTAACTAGCATGTTAACGAATTCAACAGCCACTCCAGCTCTGCTGAAGTCATGTTCCTTATTTCAAAGGACAAAAAGTTTGTACGGTATAAACATAGGAACTAATAACTCCATGATCCACCATGTCGCATTAAATATGCAATTCATTTCTAATACAGTATCTTGTCTTTTTTGTGCAAACTTCAATACAACATAATTTTCAATAAGTTTAATTCCAACTGACAGAAATTCCTAGAATGATCTCCTACTCACATAGTTGAATCTTTAAATTTAAACTTTTCAAACTAGGTGCAAATAAATTTTGACACTAAGTTGTTTAATTTTATTTTTTCTTGTTATTTCTTAAATATTTTTTCTTTATTGCTATATTTCTTTAGCTGTACTGGGTTGCTTTCTCATTGGAGGTTCTGGGCTTGTACCATCCCACTTTTCAAACCAGGGAATGAGACTATAGCATCACGCTTATTCTTTATGGTACATGAGACTATCCTAGCCTAGTATTAGTCCAGTCCTTGGAGATTACACAGCACATTCTCAAAAAAGTATTTTTGATAGGGGAAAAATGACAAATTCGTAGGTACTGTAATTTGTATTGTTCCTAACTATACAAACCTTAGCTATTTAATATGGGTAATTACTTTCGGCGTAGCTGAAATGACGAGCCATTAGAATTTTAATGAGGACTTCACGGGGGATAGGGCTGGCGAGCAAGTTTGATTAAATAGCTAAGGTTTGTATAGATAGGAAAAATACAAATTACCTACGAACGAATTTGTCATTTGATTCGTAACTGAAATACAAACCACGCTATTTAATATGGGTGACTCAACCCTTAGGAAGGGTGGTAAGTCCCGGCCAGTACTGGCTTTTGGCTTTGCCCGGGGACTCTGTATCTGAGTGTGTCAACATTCAACAATAAGCAGTCCCTGCACCTCACTAGAACCTTGCTATGCAAGGGCTGCGGCCTACGTAAGCTGTGTGTGAAGGTTTGAAGAGTGACTCGTCCTAGGAAGTTGACCTGAAGTCCTTTAGATGGAAACTTTAGGCTAGGACTCTCCAAATATCACCTCGTCAGGGTATGGGGACGTGACATTATTAACTTAATACTAGGAACACAAGGAAACATGGTTTACCTGCAGTGGTTTGAGATCAGCTGTGTAGAGAACCCAGGATACTGCTTTCCCCAAGAGAGGGGAGGATGAAGAAAAGAATAAGGGCCAGACATACCTTTTCATTCATGCAGACTAAGACCAGGTAACAATGCCCTCAACCCTCTGCTACTTGTCCATTAAGGAGCCTGAGGTTTAAACCAGCTGTTGTGCAGCCACCACAAGGCCGATAGAGAACGTATCGAGCCTCCTGTGGGTCACATCTTGCAGGTAGAGGGCTGTGAAGGTCGTCTGACGCTTCCACACCCCTGCTTGTAGAACCTGCGTCACTGAGAAGTTCTTTTTGAAGGCCAGGGAAGTAGCTACGCCCCTGACATCATGTGCTCTAGGGCGACGTGACGGAGGAGGGTCGGGATTCAGGGATAGATGGATTACCTTACGAATCCATGCCGAGATGGTATTCTTGGTAACCCTCCTATTTGTCTTCCCAGTGCTCACAAACAATGCCTGCACTTGGGGACGAACTGCAGCCGTTCTTTTGAGATATAGCCTCAGACTCCTTACTGGGCACAGTAGGAGATGGTCTGGGTCATCTGTTACAGAACGAAGACTCGAAACCTGGAAAGAGTCTTAGCAACAAACTCAGGGACGAATTTGAACGTTACCTCCCCCCATCCCCTTCAATGGGCGATGTCATATGAGAGACCATGAAGTTCACTGACTCGGTTGGCCGAGGCCAGAGCTAGTAGGAACACCGTCTTACAAGTCAGGTGGCGATCTGAAGCCTGGTGTAATGGTTCGTAGGGAGGTCTCTTAAAAGACCCGAGAACTCGAACTACGGTCCATGGAGGAGGTCTCACTTCCGACTAAGGCAGGCAAGTTCAAAACTTCGTATGAGTAGGGAAAGTTCCAGCGAAGAAAAAATGTCCACTCCTTTGAGCCTGAAGGCTAGACTTAAGGCTGAGCGATAGCCTTTCACTGCCGAGACTGAAAGGCGCATTTCTTCTCGCAAATACATGAAGAACTCCGCTATTGCTGGAATATGGCATCGAGTGGAGAGATACCCCTTCCACGACACCAACCAAAGAAAACTCTCCACTTTGCCTGTAAGACCCCTGCAGATGACCTTCGCAGGTGTCCAGACATCCTGTTCGCAACCTGTTGCGAAAATCCTCTCTCTGCGAGGAGATGCTGGATAGTCTCCAGGCGTGAAGTCGAAGCGAAGCTACGGCTTTGTGAAAGATGTTGGCGTGTGGTTCTTTGAGTAGCTGTCATGGAGGGAGTTCTCTCGGAAGTTCCGTTAGTAGTAGCAGAAGGTCCAGAAACCATTTCGCGTGATGCCATAGCGGAGCTATAAGGGTCATCGAGAGATTGACCGATATTCTGGTCTTGTTGAGTACCCTCCTCATCAGACAGAACAGGGGAAAGGCTTATACGTCGATGTTGTCCCACCGTTGTTGAAAGGCATCTTGCCAGAGTGCCTCGGGATCTGGGACTGGGGAGCAGTACAGCGGGAGCTTGAAGTTCAGCGCTGTAGCGAACAGATACACAGTCGGGGAACCCCACAAAGTCAGGACTTTGTTGGCTACTAGATTATCCAAAGACCACTCGGTACTCACTATCCGAGACGCTCTGCTCAGACTGTCGGCGAGCACATTCCTCTTGCCTGGAATGAAGCGAGACGACAGTGGAATCGAGTGGACTTCGGTCCATCTCAGTATCTACTGCGAGATGGGATAGCTGCTCTGAAAAGGTACCTCCCTGCTTGTTGATGTAAGCCACTACTGTGGTGTTGTCGCTCATCACCACCACAGAGTGACCCGCCAGGTATTGTTGGAATTGTTGAAGGGCCAGGAATACGGCCTTCATTTCTAGAAGATTTATATGGAGGCACTTTTCTGATACTGACCACAGGCCTGAGGTCCTGTGATGCAGAACATGGGGCCCCCACCCTTTCTTTGAGGCGTCCGAAAACAGCACCAAATATGGGGGGAGGACGAGAAGATCCACTCCCCTTCGTAGGTTCTCGTCTGTCACCCACCACTGAAGATCCGTCCGTTCCGCGGGACCCATAGGGATCATGACGTCCGGGGAATCGTGTCCTTGATTCCACTGAGACTTAAGTCGCCATTGCAGAGCTCTCATTCTGAGGCGACCGTTGGGAACTAGACGGGCCAGGGATGAGAGGTGACCAAGGAGACGTAACCACAATTGGGCTGGGAGTTCTTCTCGTCAGAGGAAAGGACTCGCGACCCTCCTCAGCCTTGCTATCCTGTCGACTGATGGGAAGGCTTTGTGGAGATTGGTGTCTATTATCATGCCTAGATATACCAGTATTTGAGTAGGAAGCAGAGAAGACTTCTCGAGATTTACCATGATCCCCAGATCTTGGCAAAGTCCCAGAAGTTTGTCTCGGTGTCGAAGAAGGGCTGACTCCGAGTCTGCTATGATCAGCCAGTCGTCCAGATAACGGAGGAGACAGATGCCGATCCTGTGTGCCCACGACGATATCATGGTGAACACTCTGGTGAAAACCTGAGGTGCTGTGGAGAGACAGAAACACAGCACCTTGAACTGGTAGATCTTGTTCTCTAGACAGAATCTTAAGTACTTCCTTGAAGATGGATGGACTGGGATCTGGAAGTACGCGTCCTTCAGATCCAGTGTACACATGAAGTCTTGCGGTCTCACTGCAAGTCTGACCGTGTCTGCCGTCTCCATGCTGAACGGGGTCTGCTTGACAAACCTGTTCAGAGCTGAGAGGTCGATGATTGGTCTCCAGCCTCCAGATGCCTTCTTTACAAGAAAGAGTCCACTGAAGAAGCCTGGGGACCCGTCGACGACCTCTTGGAGAGCGCCCTACTTCAACATGGTCTCGACTTCTGCCCGAAGGGCTTGCCCCCTTGCCGATCCCATAGCAAGGGAGCTCAACGACACTGGATTCGCTGTCAGGGGAGGTAGAGATGTTATGAACGGGACGCGATATCCTTGACTGATTACGGAAATCGTCCGGGAATCGGCCCCCGAGTTGCTGCCACCTGCTTGCGCAACTTTGTAGGCATCCCCCCACTGGTGGACATGCAGGGGAGGGGGACTGCCAATCCTAGCGTTTGCGGCCTCGGCCACTCCCTCTAGGATTTTTCCCTCCCCTGGAGGACTTTTTGCCTTTCTTGTCCTTGGCAGGAAAGGGCTTTGACACCGTTGTATTCGCTGGCGTTGCCGGTTTCATGGTCTTGGTAGGGCATGGTTGCTGGGTTGCTGGAGGTTTATAGGGCTTTGATGTTAAAGCCCTATGTAGGAGAGAGTCCTGGTTGGACTTCCTCTACCTCTCAGCTGCCTGCTCCACGTCCTTAGGCTCAAACAGATTCCTCCCCAAGATGGAAGAATGTCTGAGCCTGCTGATCTCGGTGCTGGGGACTTTCTGGTGAAATCTCTCAGACACCGCATCTCGACGCTTCAAGATGGTATTAGCCCACATGTTCGAGACTTGGTGGGCTAGAAACTCAATGGTACGAGTGCCTGAAAGTAGAAAGGTATCCATGGCCCTCCTGGTACTCTCCTTGGACAAGTCCTCAGATCGTAACAGGATGCCCAGAGACCCTAGCCAGATGTCCAGCCACGAAGCTGCCTGCATGGCACACTTCGCCACCTTCTCCTGGCTGAGGAACTCCGTAGCCAAGAAAGACACTTGCCGGGTGGAGAGTCTCTATAGAAGGACTACCCTGGTAAGCTCTTCCAAAGAGTGGTATAAAGGAAGAGCTAAAAAAGTCTCCTCCATGATGTCGAAGTACCTCCTCTGATGGACACGAGGAGGCGGGAAGAGTTTGTTACCGGCGTTGGACCGGCTGGAGGAAGCAAGCTCGGAGAGCTGGCCCTCGACCTTATCCCTGGCACTCTTAACCCCTTGGGACCAAGGCAAAGCCGCACTGGCCCTAGAGGGTTTTTGAGTGCCAAAGACTCGGTCCGAGACCGTGTCCTTGCCCTCACAAGGAGGAATCTCTGGGTCCGCAAACCCATTGAGATTCCCCATAAGGGTCAGAACCTCCCAGAATGCATGCTCTGACTCCTGAAGCTCTCCTCCTGAAGGGCTGGCAGCGAAGTCTCCTGTCCCCAAAGGCTCTTCTTGGGGGGACTCGTGGACGTTCTCCGAGCGCTTAGCTGGCTCTGGTCTAATCCTTGAGGATGACTTCAGAATCGTCTTGGAGTCCTTCGATTCCCTCCTTGGAGGGATACAGAACCCCAGCAGTGATGGTGGGCGGCTCTTCTCCACCCCTACCCGAGAAGACTTCTCTGCGCGAGGTGGGGTTTCCCTCATTGGTGCGATAGGGGAACGCCTCACCTCACGTGACTCCCGAGGACGGGAAATCTTCGTCCGAAGGGGAGGGAGAGAAAGTCTGCGGGGGGGGAGGAGGCCTTCCTCAAAGACTACCGAGGAGTCAACTTCGCCCTTGGAGAAGTCACCACGTCAGCTACTCCTCTCTTCCTCTTCAGGGGAGTCGAAACTGCCATTGATTTGTGTCCCAGCTCAGAGAGAACAGGCTTAAAAGCCTGTAGGACCGCTCTGACAAGGGACCCAAACCAGGGCTGCCGACTGACAGCTGTGCTGTCAGATACTCCCTCTGGAGGGAAGGGGATCGTTCGATCCCTAGGAGGAGTTACCAAAGCAAGGTCGGCCTGAAAAGAAGAAGGCGGCAAGTTCCTGGTCCTATCCGGAGCTCTCCCTCCCTACAGCGAGCGTACTGTTCTGCGCTGGGGGGGGGGGGGGGGAACGCGATGACGATGACCTGGCCGCGTGTTGTCCTGCAGCCTCGCGCTGGGCATCGCGCTGGGGCGATGGAATTTTGCCTGAATAGCGCGCGGGCGCGCGTAGGCGATGGCGAGGGCGTGCGTTGGCACGTGGGTGAGGGATGGCGCGCGTGGGCGATCGATGGCACAGGGGCGCATTATGGTGGCAGCAGCGGGCGCGCAGCAAGCTGAATAAGCGCTTGCACGTGCGAAGGCGATTGTTCACGCGCGTGCGAAGGCGATTGTTCGCTCGCGCGGGGGCGCAGGATCATGATGAGCCCGTGAGGGCGATAACGTTGGGCGCGCGTGCACAGGGGATATATCCCTAGCGCGCAGGCGCGCATGAAGGCGCACATCAGGAACAGCAACAGGAGGGCGCGCGATGGAGACTGCGCGCGATGGCGCGTAGGTGAAGGATGGCGCGCTGGCGAACGCTGGCGAGCAGGGGAAGAGATTACCTTCCCTTCTGCGCCCAGATCCGAAGATCGTGGGCGCGCAGGAGATCGTTGGCGCGCAGGAGATCGTTGGCGCGCAGGCAAGTGCTGGCGCGTAGGAGAGCGCTGGCGCGCAGGAGATCATGGGCATCAGGATGAGGGCGCGCTGGCGAGCAGGAGAGCGTTGGCGCACAGGTGAGCGCTGACGCGCAGGTGAGCACTGGCGTGTAGGTGAGCGCTGGCACGCAGGAGAGCGCTGGCGCGCAGGAGAGCACTGGCGCGCAGGAGAGCGCTGACGCGCTATCACAGGATCAGCTATAGAGCGCTTGCGCTCAATTGTGCACTGGCGCGCAGGCAAACGAAGGCGCGCAGGGGATACCTGGCGCGTAAGGGACTTAGTCACATTGTGAGAAAGTTCCTTGTGCCCCGAAGGGACCGATGCCCGTTTAAAAACAGGGTTCATAGGCGCCCACAGCGCACCAGCGGCCAGGAACGGCGACGGCAGGTCAGCAGGTCTGGCGGGTGAAAGGTCGGCGTGTCTTCTGTAAAGACGACCTTTCACCAAAGGAGATCGCGACCGATCTGTGGAGAGGTCCAGGGATGTAGCTGACAGGGTCGGTGATCGACGGCGAGGTTCCTCTGCGGCGGACTGCGGGGATGACGAGCCGAAGAGGCGCCTCCTAACACCCTTGTGAGGTGAAGGAAGTCCTCTACGGCAAAGAGGAAGGCGGGGTTTACGCCTTATACGCCCTCTGGGGGCCGTGGGGTCAGCAGGCTGACCAGCAGTCCTCCGAAGAGGAGTCTGTGTTAGTGAACTCCCCCGAGGGGGAGAATCACCGGCAGGAGAGACCGTTGGACTTAGTTCCTCCCTTGAAGGATGTTTGGAGGGGGGAACTAAGCCTTCAGCTACATCAGGAGCAGAGGTTTTATACAACTCATCAGAAGCCTCTGCCACAACAACATCGACGATAGACAGAGGATCGACCTCTGCTAGAGTCGGCGATTGTTTGACAGCTGCTCCCAATTTGATCATGTCAAACAAGGCTTCCTTGGAAGGCGAACCCTGAAGCCCCAAGGAAGCCCAAAGCTGCAACAAATCATGATTAATTACATTGATATTAGACATTAAATCCTCCCCCGGGGGAGGAGGAGGAGCTGCCTCGCTATGGAAGGCAACTCCCTCTCCCAAACCCCGAAATCAGTCAACAGAACTGCGGCCTACGCTACCGCTCAACAGTTTCTCGAAAGAAACCGATCGAGTGGGAGCTTCGGAGGAGGTTTGGGGCACAGAAGAAGAGCCCTTGGGATTTTCTCCTTTCAAAGAAATCTTCGAAGGAGAAATATCCCGCCTGGACTACTTCTTCCGGCGCCGGGAAAACCTCTCCCACTGGAAGGTAGACCACTTCCTACACTCACCACATACGATACTCTCACCACACCGTTGGCCCCTACAGTAAGGACACAAGGTGTGTGGGTCTGTTTCGACCGCCGACATATAAGTTCCACAAGGGCGGTCAGGTAAACCGGGACACTTACGCATCGCAGAGGCCAACTTCACAAACACTCTGTCAAAAAAAAAACCAACAAAAGATTAGTAATGGCTGCCAGAGAAGGCGAGGGTGACAGCGGACACGTCCGTCTAGCACCCGAGCCGAGAGCAATAGTGAGCTCAGCACAGGTGTGTGTGTGTGGGGGCGGGGGGGTAGCAAGCTACCCTCCCTACCCCCCCACTAGTAAACCCTCATTAAAATTCTAATGGCTCGTCATTTCAGCTACACCGAAAGTAATTACCCATATTAAATAGCGGGGTTTGTATTTCAGTTACGGAACAAACTTATTTTTAGAGAGGTGCAGTATGGTCTACAAGACCCCCGCCTCTTCCCTGGAGACATTTGATTCTCACTGAGTATAGAAGATGGCAGCTTAGCGCTAAGTAGCACGAAAGTAGCATTGTCTCCAGTTTTAGCATTGGTTTTCATTGATAAAGTCATCAGTTACCAGACAGTTTTCAGCATTAGATGTGCTGTGATGGGTTCAATAGAGTCTGAACCTATGGTTTCACTTGTACACACTCAGTCCATGCTTTACGCATTGAAACACTGGCCCTAGAATAGGGAAGACACTATATCTTTGGTATTTTTATGTTGAATTGGATTCCCTGTTATAGCCATTACAGGTAAATCTTTGGATATACTGTATCTCCCGAAAAATAGGTTTTTCTTCATCAAAACCCCTTTTTGTGTAATCCTTCTAACAAAATAATAAACATTCAATAGAACAAATAAATAAAACTAAAAGCATAATATTGTTACAGGTAAAAAAAATATATCCACAGTACTTTATCCAGTAGATATTAGAACAACAGTACTTAATTCATTGATTCTGAGAACAAATAAACCAAACTAAAAGCATAATCTTGGAGTTAATAAATATTAAACAAATACCACTGTATTTTTTCATTATTATTATTATCATTAATTATCAATAATTAACTATTAATCATTATAATTATTATTCTTATTATTATTATTTGCTAAGCTACAACCCTAGATAGAAAAGCAGCATGCTGTAGGGCCAAGGGGGTCCAACAGGGAAAATAGCCCAGTGAGTAAAGGAAATAAGGAAATAAACAAACTACAAGAGAGGTAATTAACAATCAAAATAAAATGTTTTCAGAACAGTAACATTACAATAAATCGTTCATATATAAACTATAAAAACCTAAAAAAAAAAACAAGAAGAAGAAAAATAAGATAGAATAGTGTGTCTGATTGTACCCTCAAGCAAGAGAACTCTACCCCAAGACAATGGAAGACCATGATACAGAGGCTATGGCACTACCTAGACAAGAGAACAATGGTTTGATTTTGGAATGTCCTTCTCCAAGAAGAGGTGCTCCCCAAAGCTAAAGAGTCTCTTCTACCCAAACCATGAGGAAAGAAGCCACTGAACAATTACAGTACAGTAGTTAACCCCTTGAGTGAAGAAGAATTGTTTGGCAATCTCTGTGTTGTCAGGTGTATGAGGACAGAGGAAAATATGTAAAGAATAGGCCAGACTATTTGGTGTATATCTAAGCAAAAGGAAAATGAGCCATAACCACAGAGAAGGATGCAATGTAGTAATGTCTGGCCAGTCAAAGAACGGATGCTTGGTGCCCTAGCCAACCTACTACTTACAAAGTAGATATTAAAAGTACTTACCTCATTGATCCTGAGATTTGGGTCAGGTGATATCACAGTTCGACTAGAAAAATCTACACGCTTTCCAGATAAATTTCCTCTAAAACGTCCCTGTTTTCCTTTCAATCTCTGGACAAAACCTCGAGAATTCTTTTTGGCCTGAGGAAATACAAAATGTATCAAATGGGAAAATAGCCTAACAAAAATATCATATAATTATTGAACTTTTAAACAGTATATTCATAAGATCATAAAGCATGGTTTTAAAATCAGCTGCTTAAAACCTATTTCAATAGTCTACTTCTCAAATTTTTTTGACAAACAATTCTCTAAAATAACACTAAATAACAAATCCAATAAACTCAATAAAAAATTTAACATGAATCATGTATGGATTTCAAAAAGCCTATACCACATAGGCCTACTTAGATAATAAAACTACTAAAGATGCCTACCCCTGGAATTTGATTCTTATGATAATTCCATATGGACACTATTCATAAATTTATCCCATTAGGTGATACCACACTATCATTTTAAATATGAAGGCACCATACATTTTGAAAACACACCAAAAGCAAAACATTCTTCAATAGATGCTGAGATTTCCATACAGCCACACTTACAAACACTAAACTACCCTAAAAATATTAACAAAAAATTTATAACTTTTTAAATCACAAATTTTAGGTAATTTGTATTTTTCCTAACAGTACTTGCCTCAAACTACTTTCTTAGCAGGATCTGGGATCTCCTCAATAACCGACCAAGAATTTTGCGTAGTTCCCCCTCTCTCCGTTACCTTGTCCGGGCGCTTCAGGGCGGAGGGATACTCGCCCTGGGGAGCCCCGGGGTCAGCGCGTGAGGAAACGCTGCTAGGTCGTCAGTAAGCGTATGTTTTAAGTCCTCCTCGAACTCCTGTAAGATACTCGGGGTTGGATGGGTGGGCCATAACCCGAAAGTAGTTCGAGGTAAGTACTGTTAGGAAAATACAAATTACCTAAAATTTGTGTTTTGTTCCAACACGGAGTACTTACCTCGAACTACTTTCTAAGGAGACTTATACTTTAGGAGGGAGTGGCTTACAGGCCGGAATATCCCAAAACATCCTGGGGCACGAGACCTAGATAGGAGGCTAGGTCTAGACGACCCAGTGGAGAGGGAGGAGAGCAGGGGAAAGCACGCAAAAGTCTACCTTATGTACAACTCACCTTTTTATATAATCCGGACATGGTGTTCCTCAACGTCCATCTCTCACATGGAAGGAGGATAGGAAAGGGAGGGAAGGGAGAGGGTAGCAAGGAAGGGGGGAGTAAGGAGGAACTTGTGTCGCTTGCGATTACTTCCCA
Organism: Palaemon carinicauda; assembly: GCF_036898095.1. Classification (NCBI taxonomy): domain Eukaryota; kingdom Metazoa; phylum Arthropoda; class Malacostraca; order Decapoda; family Palaemonidae; genus Palaemon; species Palaemon carinicauda. The sequence continues at coordinate 143,018,993 of NC_090732.1, read as the reverse complement.
CGGCTACCCGGGGCCCAAAAATCACTAAACATGTTGCATGGCCGAAATTACTGGCCCAATGGAGAAGGCATCCAGGGACTTTCTCGTACAATCCTTCAGGTAGTGGGCTGTAAAGGTGGATTGTCTGGTCCAAGTACCTGCTCTTAAGATTTGGCCCACTGCCATGTTGGTGTCAAAGGCCAGGGACATGCTAAGGGCTCTAATATCATGGGGTCGCGGGGTCCCAGGAACCGTGGAACCATCACTTTCGTACGCTCTTTTGATAACCTGCCGGAGCCAGAAGGATATAGTGTTCTTAGAAACTGCTTTCTTGACTGGGCCTGAGGATACAAACAAACTTTTGATAGCTGGTCTCAGTTTGGATATTCTACCGAGATATTTCCTGATAGTCCTCACGGGACACAAAAGTAGGTCTTCCGGTTTGTCCGAGCGCGGAATAGCTGGAATAGAGAATTCCTCGAACCTAGGATCAGCAATTGCTGGGTTCTGGGTCTTGGCCACGAATTCCAGCAAGAACCTAAAAAACATATCCTTCCACCCTTTCGAGTGTGAGACTTCGAAGGACAAGCCGTGGAGTTCACTCACCCGTTTGGCTGAGGCAAGACCTAGCAAGAATACAGCTTTGAGGGTGAGGTCCTTGTCTAGGATGTCTTTAAGAGGATCGAAGGGAGGCCTCGAGAGAGCCCTGAGGACCTTGGCTACATCCCACTGGGGAACCCTTGAGGAGCGAGGGTCACAAGACTGTTCAAAACTTTTGATGAGCATGGAGATGTGGCGAGAAGCCCCTAGGTTGATGCCCCTGAGTTGGAAAACCTGTCCCAGTGCCGCACAGACTCCTTTGATGGCTGGAATGGAGACTCCAAGGTCATCCCTCAGGTGAACCAAGAAGTCTGCAATACTGTACTATGGACCGACGTGTCTAAGGGCCGCAGATTCTGTGTGGCACACCATTTAACAAAAGTGGCCCACTTGGCTTGGTACACTACGCACGAGGACTTCCGGAGATACCCCGACATCCTGGAAGAAGTCTTATCCGAGAATCTCTCTTTCCTTAGCAGGCGCTTGATAACCTCCACGCGTGTAACCTCAGGCCCAGGGGGTTTTCGTGTAGCCTTAGAAACTGAGGTTGACTTAGCAGGTCTTCTCTTGCTGGAAGGGGCCACGGAGGAAGGGTGGACAGGTCCTGTAGATCCGTGAACCACTCCCTCTCCGGCCACCAGGGCACTACCAAAGTCATCTTTGTAGACCTTGACTGCCTTAGCCTGTTGAGCACCTGCCTGATGATCCCGAAGGGGGGAAAGGCGTAAATGTTGTGATCGTCCCACGAGTGTTGGAAGGCGTCTTCGAACGCTGCTGTCGGATCTGGTACCGGGGAGCAGAATACGGGTAGCTGTGCATTGAGCCTTGTGGCGAACAGGTCTATCACCAGGGAGCCCCAAAGCTGGAGAGCCTCCTGTGCCACCAGCAGATGAAGAGACCATTCCGACCCTACTACCTGTCCTGTCCTGCTGAGGCCGTCGGTCAGGACGTTTCTCCTTCCCGGAATGAACCTGGCTATGAGCAGAATGTGGTTCATTTCGGTCCATTCCAGGATCTGAGCTGTGAGGTTGCACAGTTCCCTTGATCTTAGGCCTCCTTGTTTCTTGATGTACGCCACTACCGTGGCGTTGTCGCACATGAGTGCCACCGAGTTTCCCCAAAGAAGAAGGGCGAATGTCGCCAGGGCCTTTTGTACTGCCATGAGCTCGAGCAGATTGATATGTCGGGTTCTTTCCTCCATTGACCACTTTCCCTCAGCTGTTTCTTCGAGGAGATGAGCTCCCCACCCCTCTTTTGATGCGTCCGTGAAGAGCAGCATCTCCGGAGGAGCGGAAGCAAACGGTATCCCACCAGAGGAGCATGCCCTTGGAGGACGGGGACACCCTGACTACCTTCTGCAGGGACTCCTCCGCTGACCAGAGGTCCTTCAGGTTCCACTGTATTGGTCGTAGCTTGAGCCTCCCTTGCGGAACCAATTTCTCCAGCGAGACCAGGTGTCCCACGAGTCTCTGCCAATCCTTGGCTCTCATTGGAGTGTCTGCTAGAAACGGGCGAATCACTCGGTCTAGGTTGTCCAGCCTCTCCTGGGAGGGAAACGTTCTCGCCCGCTGGGAGACCAGGACCATCCCTAGGTATGTCCTCCTGGTGGCTGGGACTAACTGGGACTTTTTGAGGTTGATTGTAATCCCGAGTTCCCTGCAGAACTGTACAAGTTGTGTGCCCTGATCCTTTAAGACTGCCTCTGAGGCTGAAAGCAGCAACCAGTCGTCGAGGTATCTGATCAGCCTGATGCCCTGTTTGTGTGCCCAGACTGATACCAGGGTGAACACCCTCGTGAACACCTACAGAGCTGTTGACAGGCCGAAGCAGAGGGTCTTGAACTGTAGGTACTGGGAACCCCACCTTACTCTGAGGAACTTCCTGCTGGAGGGGTGTACAGGGATTTGAAAATATGCATCCTTGAGATCCAGGGACATCATGAAATCCCCTTCTCTCAAGGCCGCCAGCACTGACTTTGGCGTGTCTATCTTGAAGGAGGTCTTCTTGATAAACTTGTTCAGAGCCGAGAGGTCGATGACTGGCCTCCAGCCTCCCCTAGCTTTCTCTACCAGGAAGAGCCTGCTGTAGAATCCTGGGGAAGGTTCGTGGACGGGCTGTAGAGCTCCCTTGTTCAACATGGCCTCCACTTCCACTTGCAGGGCTGCTCTCTTCTCGGTGTCTTTGGGTGCTAGCCACTCTGCTCGATGTTTGGGGATCAGAGGGGGTGGATCTGACAGGAAGGGAATTCTGTATCCCTCCCTGAGGACTGTCACCGTCCATGGATCCGCACCGTTGTCTTGCCATGCTTGTCAATATCGTTTGAGGCACCCCCACTTGAAGCGTGGGAAGGCGTAGGGGGCCTCTCTCCCTATCTCCTTCTGGGGAGACGGTTAGAACGGACTCTCCTTGAGCCTGACTATTTAGGTCTAAAGGAGGCCTGGGTTGGGGCACCGCTCCTTCTGGAGGGCCGTGGGGATTGGTGCCAGAAAGAGGAGGAGGCCTCCTGCCTAGCCGGAGGCGTAGGCGGGTAGGCCCCCATCCGCTGACGATCTTCTATGTGAGGGCCGCCTTGACACCTGCTGCCTGGGCTCGGCCAAATTCTTTAATTTTCCGACCCTCCCTAGTGTCTCCGCAACTACCTGAAGGGGCAACACGGTCTCGCCCCAGACAGGGGAGTTCCTTAGGAATTATGCTTCTCGCTCGGGGAGCCTACAGGGCAGCCTGTTCAGCACCTTGTCCCTTCTTCTCAGAACCCAGTTCGCTGTCTGGGTAAGGGACTGGAAGGTGAGAAACTTCATCGCCTTGCCCCCCAGCGGATTAGTTCTTGTAACAGGGCCTGGTTCTTTGGAACTGATAGGTCGTGCGCCAGTTGAAACCCTGCTAGGGTGCACACCCACCAGTTCAGCCATGAGGTTACGTTAACTATATCCTGGGCGGTGTCCTCCATCATGGCGGCCTCTGCTTGTGAGAACATCACCGGTGCGTTAAGGCTCCGCTCATCGGTGTTGCCCTGGTTCAGGGTAGCGACGGCCTCTTCTAGTGTGCGGGGCCCTGAGTGTCGCCCATCTGGTACATAAAACTTCTTTTGGGTTCTAAGTCTCGGCAGGAATTTAAAGGAACCCTGGGCTCTTAGCGGGTTTTTCGGGCCTGACACAAAACGATCTACATGCTCCATCCACAGAGCAACATCGGGCACTAAGGGTAGGATCAGGGATGGTTTCTGTTGGACAGCATTGTCAACCACCCTGCCCAGACCTGACAGCCAAGCTTGTTCTGACGAAGGCTGAGGCTCGTCCAGCCTATGGTGGTGACGAATTAGGGCCAGAACCTTCCTAAATGACGAAACCTCTTCCGGGGAGCACTCGCCTGTGTCCAGCAACTCCTCTACTATCTGCACCTCCGTGTCGGAAGCATCCTCAAACACGGAGGGATCCGTGGGAGCGGAAGCATCCTTTCCCTCTTGACAGGTTGGTGGAGCGGCTGCCTCCGTCGCGGATAGAGTCGCCGGGGCAGGGGTAGCTGTCGTGGGTCTACCCCCTCCCGGGGAAATCCAGATGGCGCTGCTTGATGGTCGTGGCAGTGGCAGGTTCCGTAACTTGGACGGAGCCGCTGCGACGAAGTGGCTGGGGGCCGAGCCGCCGGGTCTCATCCGCGGAAGTTCCTGTCGAGCGGATGGAGCCGATGACTTGCCGGGTAGGGGTAACTGAAAGTGTGCCAACGGATGCACCCGACGAGCAGGCGGAGCCGAAGAGACACTGGGCACGGGCACGGAAGCGGCTCCAGCGGCCACCAAGGAAGGCATTGGGACGGCAGCCGTCTTGCTCGACCCACGATGGTGGGGAGCCACTCTAACAAACCTCTTCCTCGAGGAACTCTTCTTCTTATTCTTCCTTCTCGAGGATTTCGACCTCTTCCTAGCCGGGCTGGCATAGGAGTTAGCTCTTCTTCTTCTGGACCTCTTCCGCTTCTTTCTGGCGTCCTGGCCGCTGGAGTCCTCCGATGAGAAAGAGCTGTAGGTCGAGAAGCTGTCCGAGGAGGAAGAGCTGTCTGAATCCTCTGACTCTATCACGAGTCTTCTAGGGCCCTTGGTCTGGATACCGCGGTCAAGGGTTCCATGAAGTCCGGCGGAAGCATAGCTGAGGGCGCCAGGGGCGTGCGGAAAGCGGCTCGAGAGGGAAACCATCCCTCGGACTCCTCTTCCTGCCGCATAGGGGACCTGAAGGGCATCCTAGGCGCTGTCCAAACAATGGAGTCGGGGTCCGAAGAACACGTGGTCCGCTTTTCTTTGTCCCGACCGCCCCGGAACCCACTGAACCTGAAAAACACTGCCACGATGGGGGGGGGGGTTAGGCGCTGTCTCGGGCTTCCCACACACCGGGTCTTCACTTGAGACAGGTCCTGCAGGCACCAGGCCTTCGTCCACAACACAAACTTCCGCCACAATAGCAGACCCCCCACTCATCTGCGTAGGCCCCTCTTTAACAAACTCCCCGACATCAGACTCATGGGGAACGGCAATGGGCCATTTCCCCGCAACGGACTTACCTCGTCCCCTACTCTGGGTAGGGGAAGGTGAAGGAGAACCTCTCTCCGAAGGCGCTGAGGGCAACGTTAGCGGCGAGGTGATGCCCACCTTTTTGAGAGATCTCTTGGGTGCCTTTTTCTTCTTCGTGGCGAACAAGGACCACTGAAGTTCTGGCCAGGAGTCGCACTCCGGGCACATGGAGGAAGGGGAACACTTATTTCCTCGACACGAGGCGCACAGCGTGTGCGGGTCTACATCCACCTTGGACAGCCATGCCCCGCAAGACTTACCAGCTTTGGGCCCAGGACAACGACGCTGGGATTCCATAATAATGAAACGCGAACACGCAAGCAACACAAGAACACAAGGGAAAGCTAAGGAACACAAAGGGAACACGTGGTGCACAAGGGATGAGGAACACAAAGGAACACGTGGTACACAAGGTGATCGGACGGGATAAGTGAGAGAGAGCGGTGAGATGATATCTACGCCGCGACCAGACGCTTACTGGCGACCTAGCAGCGCTTCCTCACGCGCTGAACCCGGGGCGCCCCAGGGAAAGTATCCTTCCGCCCCGACAAGGTAATGGAGAGAGGGGGAACTACGCAAAATTCTTGGTCGGTTAATGAGGAGATCCCAGATCCTCCTAAGAAAGTAGTTCGAGGTAAGTACTCCGTGTTGGAACAAATGATTTTTAATTACAAAGCACACGCACATAGTACTTACCATGGAGAGATCATGTGGGACTGATATTTCTGAATTTATTAGGAATGCAACATGTAGTTGTAATGCTTCCCAAGAATCTTGGATGCTTTGTACCTTTCCTGCACTACGTTTATTCAAAAGATTGCTCAAAAATACAATTTCTGCCAACATAACTGTGATATCGTCCTCATTTCTAGAAAAAAAAATATCTATTGTTATTTTCATATCATTTGCAAAATAAATTAAGTTTTGAAAAATAATTCCATTAGAGTATGAAATAAACATGAAATATATATAAATGCACATGTTCATAATGTATAGCAGTCAAAATAAAATATGTATCGAAGTAGTAAAACCAGACCAAGTAATATACAAAAACACAGTTTGCTTTAATAAGTTTCATAATTGAATCACAAGAAATTGTAAGTTTTCAGTTATAATTTATAAGTTCAGGAAAACAGGACACAATAGATAACATTTTAACAGATTTTACCCTTACAAAACTGCAGAAATTCAGATTCAAACATGTTCAGGTAACTGTATTTCTAGTAGTGCAAATCAATAATTAAACTTACGTTCCTGCCTTTAATTCTGATATCACTGATGGACGTATGCAGTTAGGAGGAACCAACAATCTTGTTAGAATTAAATCTTTAGGGTGAGAAAAACGCTGATCCATGCACAATAATGGAAGATCAACTAGAGGAATCTGAAATATGTATAAAAAAAAACTCTGAAGAAATCACAAACTTTTCAAACTTTTCAATTAAATTCTTAAAAGCTAGGCAGTATTGCTCTCCTAGGTATTTACCCCACAATAATATTTTACTACACAAATATGAGGTTATACAATATTGTGCATGAGAAACCTAAATGAGATTGCACTTGTAATAATTTATTATTTCTGCTAATATCATAAATTTTTAAAGTAATTTGTATTTTTCCCAGCCATATTTCAATTAGGGAGATTGATTCAGCGCGAGCTGGATACGGTCATTAACATTTGATTATAAGAGGTTACTGATATCAGCTGGTGTTTGTGTGTGGGGCGAATAACCCCATTCCCTTTCCAGCCAGAGAGCCTTCACTTTTGACCTTTTGGCTCAGGAAGGAGAGGGATGGTTGAGGAATGAAGTTGGCTTAAAGGACTAAAGTTTGTATGGTTAGGGGAAAAACACAAATTACTTGAAAAATTTGTGATTTGTTCCTACGTGGCGTATAAACCCTCGTCCCTTAATTAGGGAAACTCACTGCTTAGTGAGTTGGAAGTCCCCTTGTAACCTAAATGGGAAGATTCATTTTCTTCCCTGCAAATGATCACCATTTGATTTGTGCCGAAGGAAAGCAATGACCCCAACAACCTCCTACTTGACTTCCATAGGGATGAAAGGCTGATAGGACCTGGGCTTGCATGTACAGTACCCAGTCAAACATATCCTTCCATCGAAGTGGATATTAATTGAAAACACACCTTGTATGATGATTAATGGGTTGGATCTACTATCACCCAGCTCGTTAAAGGGGAATAGGAGAAATACTTCTTTAGACCTAAAGAATGAAACTCTGAAGCATAACTTACCAGCATCAGGTACATCTAGCATGTAACGTTTCGAAAGCTTGGTCCCCAAGAGGGAAACGGAAGAATGAAGAAGAGCAAGTTATACTACCGTTAATTCCAGAATTACATCTACAGATTATCATAGACAAAATGCATCCTAGTCACGTGTGGGAGCTGGGTTGGTTACGCAACTACTTGAGCTGCCACCACAGGTCTAAGCATAAAGGTGTCAAAGGACTTGTGGATATACTGTCGCAAGTAAAAGACAATGAAAGTAGTCGGTTTTTTCCAGACACCGGCCTTCAACAATTGGCCTAATGACAGGTTTCTTGGCAGGTTTTCTAATGAAGGCAAGCGTAGGGCTAATACCCGACTTCATGAGCTCTGGCCCTAGTTAGTGCCTCGGCCCTTGTCAGTCGAGACGTATGCTCTACGGATCGTCTCACGAAGCCAAAAAAAAGACAGTATTCTTAGACACCTCTTTCTTGGACTTACCAGTGCTAATGAAAAGCCTCTGACACTCAGTCTTAAGATGTTGGGTCCTTCTCAGACAGCATCGCAGAGCCCTCACAGGACACAAGAGCATCTCCTCTCGATCACCACCAGATGCCTCACGAAGAGAGGGCATGGAAAAGGATTTTAACCTGGGGTAACGCACCAACGGGTTACGGGTTTTGTACATAAAGTCAGGTACGAAACTGAAAGAGCCCTCCTTCCACCCCTGTGTGTGGGTGCCTAAATAAGAGAGACCACACAACTCTCTTTGCCGATGCTAAAGCTAGCAAAAAGACAGTCTTGAGACTCTGATCCCTGTCTGACAACCTCCTCAAAGGCTTGAACGGGGTACATGGAGAGCCTTGAGGACTAAAGTCACGACCCAACTCAGGGGCCCTAGATTGAGAGGTGGACAAGACAGCTGGAAGCTCCTCATGAGCATAGATAACTCCCAGTAAGTGGAAAATTCTATATCCTTCAGTCAGAAGACTATACTCAAGGCTAAGAGGTACCCTTTGACAACTTCGAAAGCGAGGTGCTTCTCTTGGCGAAGTTAGATGAGGAAATTGACAATCAGTAGTACAGTTGCTCCGACTAGAGAAATATCACTACTACGACACCAATCACAGATGATAACCCACTTAGCCTGGTAGGCAGCTGTAGAAGACCTCAGAGGTATCCAGACATCTGTGCAGTTCCCCAATCCTCCTTTGACGCATCTGAGAACAGTTACATGTCCAGAGGCAGAGAGTTGAGTGGAAATCCAATGGTGAGGTTCTTTTCATTGAGCCAACAGGACAGATCGGCCCAAACCTCTTGCCCAAATGAAACAGGATGGAACGGGGAATCCCTGTCTGCTGACCAGTGGTCCTTCAGACACCATTGAAGGGATCTCTGATAAAGGTGCCCTTGTGGAACAAGCTCCTCCAACAAGGAGAGGTGACCGAGAAGACATTGGCAGTGCTGAGCTGGTACTTTTGTCTTGGACAGGACCAATTGTGTAACCTCCCCAAGAATGCTGATGTAATAGTCTGATGAAGAGACTCTCCCTCCTGTCGTATCTATCAGCAGGACCAGATACTTCAAACTTTACTTGGGTATGAAATTTTACTTCCCCCTGATCTCAATCCTGTAGCAACTGCCTCTTTGAGGAGGCCAGTATCAACCAATTGTCGAGATACATAAATAGAAGTATCCCTCCAGAATGGGACCAAGCGGCTGCCAAGACGAACACACGAATGAACATCTGTGGAGCCGTACACAGTCCGAAGCATAGAGTCTTGAATTGGTACACAGTACTACAGAGGAAAAAGCAGAGATACTTCCAAGAGGACTAATAAACGGGTACTTGAAAGTATGCATCATTCAGGTCTACCGAATGCATGAAATCTGTACTGTTTCCATCCTGCATGTGCTCGAATACACCCTGGAATGGTATCATCCTCTTTACCAGGCTGAGTGACAACTGATTGGTAGAGGAAGGAACAGTCGCCCAGTGTCCTGGATAGAAGGGAGATGGAGGTCGCCGAAGCTCATTCATCAACCTTGGAACAGAAAAAGTACAGAGCCATAGATTTCTGTCACAGCCAGTTACCCAGCCGGCTGGGGCTACCAAGGTAGACAAGGCTTCCAGAATAGCCGGGCTATGGCCTTGCATCGGCTACCTCAGTAGCCCCAGAAAGCCAGTTAGCTGTCACAAGGAGCCCTATCCCATTGATTATGGCTGGCCTTCCTGGACTTCTTCAACCTCTTGCTCTTCTTCTTCAACTTAGAAGAGTCAAAATCAAAGTAGGAGGAAGAGGAACGGCATGCATACTTTTTCCTCTCGCTGGCTCTGCAAGCAGAGCGGTCGAGGTCTTAGCAACCAACGACAATGACACTCCCGAGGGGAGAAACGGCACGGATTGCTCTAACAGGAAGCACAACACTGGGGCATATTGTCACAGGGGAAAGGGTAGGAACACTCACAAGGCTCTGCAACCCCACCACAAGCGGGGCCAAAGGCACAACCACAGACACAGAGGGAGGAGGAACTGGCCCCGGGCAAAAGGGTCGGGGTGACGGACACAGGGGAAGGGATCGTAATCACTGGGTCCAGGTCGAACTTCTCGGTACTGGCACCTTGCCTGCTAAACTTGGAGCTATCTTACCATACTTACCACTCTTCTTCAGCTTGGATGGGAAACCACCAGCCTCCCTGACATTGGGAGAACCACTATGCCCTTCACCACTGGCACACTTGGGACACTTGCAAACGGGGTACCAAGGGAAAAGTGGCCTTGGCTCCTAGCTCCCTCAATAAAGTCATGGAAAACCTACCTAATAAGACGTGAGTAAGCAAGACTTTCTTACATCAAACTCGTGGTCAACAGCCTGCATGGTCACATGCAAAGAATTTTCAGCCTCCAAAGGGGGGCAGCATTCACTCAGGGTTTCCCATACACCAGTGAAATCTTAAAAACTCACCAATGTAGATCCAAGGGCTCCAAGCTCAAGCAGCGCACATCACGGCGACAGATCTAAGAATAGCAGCAGCAGTCGCATCCCCAGAGGAGACCAAAGCCCAAAGCAGCGAAAAACTTAACAGGAGTCTTCTTGGGTGTAGCTCAGAACAACCCCGATAAACGCTTTGTACTTTTCTTCCCCTTGAGATCACATGCCTACCACTGCATAGGAAGCCATGGCCTATACTCACCGCACAGGGATGATTGCAAATAATCATGCCCCCTACAAGAAGCACAGGAGTGTCAAACTACAGCCAGTTTAGCCATAAACTGGTTGCAGCGTCACCATTCCTCCAGCAATCACAAACTTCTTGCTTCCATTCCATCACTTAAACAACCAAAACACTTCATGATAAATAGAAAAATGACAAATTTGTAATCATTTATGTTTTTCCCAACATACAAACATTTCACTATTTATATTGGCCCGGTGGACGTTGTTTGACGTTTCCCACGCCCGATCGTCTTCCATATCCAGGAGGAAATGGAATTCCTCGTGACCCTCCCCTTGACCTTCCCTGTGCTGACAAACAGTGCTTGTACACGGGAGCGATATGCTGCTGTTCTCTTAAGGTAACACCTCAGACTCTCTATCATGAATGGACTGAACCTAGGGTCCAGCACACCCAGATTTTGAGTCTTGGCAATGAACTCAGGGGCGTAGCTGAGAATTACTTCTCCCCATCTCTTTGAGTTGGAGATGGCAGAGGATAGACCGTGGAGCTCACTAACTCTTTAGGCTGAAGCCAAAGCGAGTAGGAACACCGTCTTCCACATGAGGTGGCGATTTGTTGCCTGGCGTAATGGTTCGTTAGGTGGACCCTTCAGGGACTGAAGGACCAGAAGCACGTTCCAAGGAAGAGTTCTAAGTTCCAACTGGGGACAAGCAATCTCATAACTCTGTCCCTATGAATAATTAAAGTTCCAACGAGGAGGAAATATCTACTCCTTTCATTTTAAAGGCAAGACTCAAGGCTGCGAGGTAGCCTTTGACTGCCGAACCCGAGAGAAGCATTTCTTCCCAAAGGTGTACAAGGAACTCCACTATGGTTGGAACAGTGGCATCTACTGTGGTGTTGTCGTGCATCAACTCCACAGAGTGCCCGGTCAGGAACTAGTTGAACTGTTTGAGAGTGAGGAAGGCTGCCCCATTTCTAAGAGGTTTATATGTTGATACCTTTCAGATTCGGACCACTGGGCGGAGGTGGTGTGGCGCAGCATGTGCCCCCCGCCCCCCTTATTTTGATGCATCTGAAAAGAGCATCAATTCCGGAGGGAGAATGAGTCAGTCAGCCACCATCTGAGGTCTGTCCGTTCCTCTTGCCCTATGCGGCATAGAGTCTCCCTGGAATCGGTGATCTGATTTCATTGAGATTTCAGCCACTATTGAAGAGATCTCATCCGGAGGCAGCTGTTGTTAACTAAATATACCAATGAAGAGAGGTGACCAAGCAGAGGAACCCAGCTCTGCGCTAGGAGCTCTCTCTACCTGAGGAAGGGCCGTGCTACCTTCCTCAGCCCCTTAATCCTTTCGTCTGACGAATATGCTTTGTGCCTTGCGGTGTCCAATAGCATGCCTAGGTATAACAGTTTTTGAGAGGGATCAGATGAGACTTTTTGAGGTTTACCATAATCCCCAGATCTTGACAAAACCTTAGAAGCTCATCTCGATGACGGAAAAGGGCAGCCTTTGAGTCTGCCAGAATCAGCCAAACGTCCAGACATTTTAAGAGACGGATGCAGAGTCTGTGAGCCCATGCTGACACAAGGGCAAACACTCTCGTGAAAGCCCGCGGTGCTGTGGAAAGACCGAAACATAGCAGCTGACACATGGGCAAACACTCTCGTGAAAGCCTGAGGTGCTGTGGAAAGACTGAAACACAGCACCTTGAACTGGTATAATTTTTGTTCTAGGGAGAATCTTGGTTACTTCCTGGAAGACGGATGGATTGGGATCTGGAAGTATGCGTCCTTCAGATCCAGAGTCCACATGAAGTCTTTCGGTCTGATAGCAAGTCTGACCGTGCCGGGAGTCTCCATACTGAATGGCGTTTGCTGGACAAACTTGTTCAGGTGGAAGAGATCAATGACTGGTCTCCAGCCTCCAGATGCATTTTCTACAAGAAAGAGTCGACTGTAAAAGTCAGGAGACCCATCGCAGACCTCTTGGAGAGCACCCTTCTCCAACATGGTCTGGACTTCACCCCTAAGGGCTGACTCCTTTGCGGATCCCTTCGCATAGGAGTCTGATAGGAGAGGCACTCGAATCAATGGAGGGAGCGATAGCACGAATGGGACGCGATACCACGAACAGATCATCTCGACCGTTCAGGGTTCGTCCACATGGTGAAGCCACATCTGCCATCAGCTGTTCAGGCATCCTCCCACAGGTGGACATATGGGAGGACTACCCGTCCTAGCGGGGTTGGCCTCGGCCAGACCCCTGCTTGCCTCTGCCTCCATGGAAGGATTTTCCTCCTCGAAAGGTCTTATTGGACATCTTGCGACACTGCTGTTTGTGGTCTCTAACCATTTTCTTCGGCGGTCTAGGAGCTGGATTCCTTTGTGGTTGAGGAGGGTGAGGGCTTGAAGTCAAGACCTTGTGAATAAGAGTTCGTATTGGACTTCCTCCACTTCTCTGCCACTCGCTCGACGTCCTCTGGATTGAACAACAAACTCCCCTCGAAGGGAGCATTCCTGAGCCTTACTACCTCGGCCTGAGGGAGTTATCTATGGAACTTCCCTATAATGGCAGCCCATCTCCTCAAGATGGTGTTGGCCCAAAGGTTTACCAGCTGATGAGACAGGCAATCGATGGCCCAAGTGCCAGATTATAGGAAAGTCTCCATAAACTTCCTTGTGGACTGTTTGGACAAGTCCTGAGACCAGCCCAATTGTCCTATAGATCCCAACCAGAAATCAAGCCAAGAGGTAGCCTGCATGGCATACCTCGTGATCTTTTCCAGTTTCAGGATTTCGGAGGCCGAGAACAAGATGGGTATTCCTGTTAACTTCTCAAAAGGTGTGCCCTTCGAGAGTGCCTCGATAGAATGGTCTAGAGGCAAAACTAGTAGCTGCTCATTGAGAATCTCATATTACCTCCGCCTCCACTGCATGATAAAAGGCAGCAGGAGGAGTTTGGAGGAGGAGCTGGTGCGAAGGAGGAAGAAGACCCAGTCACCTGGGACACAGACTTCTGCTTGGCACTCTTCAACACCTTTGACCAGGGAAAAACTGCACTGACCTTCAGGGGTTTCTGAGTGTCATAAAACTGGTCTGGGACATATCTTTACATTCAAAAGGGGCGGCCGATGGATCTGGCAGCCAATCGATGCTTCCGATGCAGGCTAACACCTGCCAGATGGCGTGTTCCCTCTCCTTTTTCTCTGCCTCCGTCATTTTAGGGCTAGCGGCAACTGGCAATATGTTGTCTTCGTAATCATTTTGCTCATCCACTTCCGAGATCTCTTCAATAGGAACCCGGAGTGAGCCAAGGTCGTAATCAAGATCGACAGAGGACTGGACAATTTCCAGTGACGTACTCAGTTCTCTCTTTGTCTCAACTCAAGGTGAGGGAGGCCTGGCCGAAGATTTAGGGACGATAAATAAATCTTTCGGCTCTCTGCGCTGTGGCAGAAGTTCCTTCATCAGTGTAGGCCTTGCAGCTTCCACTGACCTGCAGGAGAGATGGGACTCCACAAGGATAAGAACTGCCTCACACCGAGAAAGGTAAGGTGCCTCCATTGGCACTACCTCGGCTGGAGTTAAACGGAACGAACCCGTACAGGAAATCGTCCGGTCCTTCTTGGGAGGAGAAGGTCTAATCCTCTTCCTCTTCCCTTTGGGCCTTGATTGTGGAGACTTGAACTACAATGGACTCCCCTACAGTTCTGGAGCCCTCTCTTCCCTGGCTCTCCTCCTCGTGCGAAGGCTCTGCCAGAGCAGAATCCTTAGAGTTTCCCCTGAAGTCAACTGGGGGAGAGGGGCTTGGGAAGAGAGGAGGCAACAGGGGAATCCTGGGAGTGCCGCCCAAGAACTGAGAGCGGGGACTGACCCCGTCACAGCTTGCCGCATTAAATTGTAAATGAAAGACTCTTTAGGGAAAATACAAAATCTTTTAAACTGTTTTATTTGTAATTGTATTGCTTTACTTTTTATTACCGTAGATTGTTTTAGGAATTTAGTTAGCTCATGTCCATTATCACTCAAAATTCCTTTATTTTTATTCTTAACAGGTAGCTGGCGACAGGTCACTACACTCAGTAGGGCTTCAAAAGATCAAGTAGATTTATAACAAAACTAGAAAAACTGTAATATCAGGAAGAGCTGTCACCTGGATACTGAGATCATTGTTTCCTGGGGATATTTAATGTTATTTACTGGACATACCCAACACCTACAAGTCTGATGTGGTGCCATTGGCTTGGGTTAACAACAATGTCAGATCAAGATAGGGCATAGTGGAATTAATGATCCCAACAGGAAATCCTCACTCGATAGGGGTAGAAAATAGCCCCATAGTAGGGTGATATCCTTTCTGATTGAAAGTGTTTACCCACTGACTGTACTCTTGAATCAATTCAAGCTGCTCTTTATAAAACACAAGTGATCACAATCAAGAGACATATAATTTCCATATAGGAGTGTAGTTTATAATGAGCAAAACTTAGAGAGAGTTAGCTTCCGTGGAATGTCTGTGCTGTCAGTATACAAAGCAAATAACATACAAGTACAATTGTTTTTGAGTGCCACATGAAGCATTTTGCAGGCATTTGAATTTTCATATTGGCAGAAATTCCCAAGTGCAAAGGGATGTGACAAGGCAAAACTATTGTGAATTAGCCTGGCTGTGATGAAATGGTGTTTGTGAAGAATATTCATTCTTCCAGTAGGTGTATAGGAGAAGGAGGACAAATCTATGCTGCACACACATATGTTTTAACAATATTGAACTTTGGTGAGTGAAATTTTTTTCACAAAATGAATATTAAATGAATCACCTGTTTCCAGGGACTTTGTACTGTATTCCTATGGGGGTGTCCAAAATGTGAACTTTTCAATATTAATCTTACCCGATAATCATGTAGCTGTCAACTCTGTTGCCGACAGAAATCTACGGTAGGGATACGCCAGCGATCGCTATACAGGTGGGGGTGAACACCACAGCGCCATCTGTGGTCAGGTACTCTAGTACTTCTTGTCAACACCACCTCAATTTTTCCTCTGTCGTGCCTCCGGCTAGACCTACATGGATACGCTGTTGATTCTGGAGTTATTGCTCACGATTTGGTGATGTATTTGCTCTAGAGTTTAGCCTTCGCTATTCAGGAAGCTATATCATTAGCTTAGCAAGTTTTTGGAATTAATTTGATTTAATTTTTTATTTAATTTTGGTACGAAGAGAGTATGAACTCTCTTTCACTTTTAAATGGCCGACCCTTCCCTTAGACGGAAGTGTTGGTGTCGAAGAGAGTATAGACTCTCTTAATTTTGCTTAACAAAGTTATAGATTTATTTTATATCTCTCCGCCTTTTATAGGCCTCTTTGATTAACTTCCTTTTATTATAAACTTATTAAAATTAATTTTTATATTTGTTTATATTCGACCTTTCCTAATAGTAGGCGGTCTTTTCTTGGAACCGAAGTTAATTAACTTTGAGCCTGTCATTTCGTTTTTACCTGTTAACATATTATGCCATTTTAATGTTTTTGAAAGAATTTCTTTGATAGTCTTGTACTGTTTTCAAAGTTGAACTAACGTTTTGTTTTGTCTCTGCAGTTGTTGACGTTCAGAACGTTCAACTTGCGCTCTATCGTTACGATAGAGAGAGAGTCTATCACGGTGTCACGTTGCAGTAAGAGTAAACCGATTCTAGCGTTTTGTTCATTCTTTCTTAGCTTAAATGGTTCTATTCTAATAAAGGAAATTTTTATTTGGGAAACCTTTCAGTTTTTTTTTCCTTTAACAATAATATGTTTTAACGATATATATAATTGGGCTCTTCTCTCAGGTGCTAAGTCAAGAGAGAGAGAGAGAGAGAGAGATAGAGACGGAAGGAGAGAGAGGAGGATAAACGTTTCGTTCAAGCGGGTAACGTTGTTATCGTTTTTGCTCTTCTCCCTAGTCTCTTTAGGGGAAGAAGGTAAACGTTTCTAGAGTTTTATTCTTGTTCTCAGACTTTATGCGGTGAGAGATTTTAAACGTAGTTTATTTGATCTAGTGTTTAATCTCTTTTCCAGCCACTGAATTATTTATCTTTCATTATGTTTTTCTGTTACATTGTAATACTGTTTTCGCAATTACTAACTTTTAATGAAGGATAGAATTGCGTGTTTCAGGTACAAACCACTTAAAGTTTCGAGTTCAGTGAAATAAGTGCAAACAGAAAATCAAAAGTGATAAAGTGATACACGCAAAGTGTTACAGTGTTGCGTTCGAGGGTTCGTCTGTTCGTGCCAGTTGTTCGCCTAGTCTGGGACCTCTTACAAGCTCCTAAGCCCAGGGGAGAAGTAATGTCGAAGGACTTATGGGTTCAGCAGGCCTTGATCGACGAACAGACGTTTCCCTCCGTGGTTTCGGGTGTAACCAACTCACGTAGCCGACGTGATCACCCCACCCACACAAAGACGAGAGAGCCCATTTATTCCTCGTCTGTGGAAGAGGTTTCTCGCAGAAACCATGGACCAAATCTTGCAGCTTTTAAGTGCAAGTCGGTCCCTTCCACGCAAGTCCAACTCCTAGGTGGTGCCATTAGCACTGGGTCAGTTCGGACTTGCTGCAGTACGACAACTGCACACCTCCCAGAGAGGCACGGTGGTATCGCAACAGACAGTAACTCCATCTGTTGCCGCACCAGCTGTTTTAGAACCTCAGTTTCAACGGACAGTAGCTCCGTTTGTTGTTGTCTTTCTCTAACTCTAGTGGTCTATGCTGCTGACAATACAGTCGCAGCTTGCGGTGTTGATGCGGGAGTTTCAGGCAGAGAAGGTTAATACACCTCCTCCTGCGAGCGCTCCTCCTCCTCTGCGCAGTACAATCTGCCAGACGTATGAGGTTGAGGTTCCTCAAGCTACCTCCATGCGTGAGCTGCCGCGTTGGGAGTTGCCAGATACCAGCGCTGTGCAGCAACCTCCACTTTCCTTGAGGCAGGAGCCTCTTACCACGCAGCAACCTCCTCAACAATGGGGGCAGGAGCCTTATGCCTTACAACCTCCTCTACCCTTGAGGCAGGAGTATCTTGCATTACAACCATCCTCGAGGCAGCTACCTCTTGCGGTGCGACAACCTCCACCATCCTCGAGGCAGCAACCTCAACTCCACCTCTGCGCAGTCCACCCTGCCAGACGTATGAGGTTGAGGTTCCTCAACCTACCTCCACGCGTGAGCTGCCGCACTGGGAGTTGCCAGATACCAGCGCTATGCAGCAACCTCTTGCGTTGCGGCAACCTCCACCATCCTTGAGGCAGCAACCTCAACTCTTGCGGCAGCCACCTCCACCATCCTTGAGGCAGAAACCTCAACTCTTGCGGCAGCCACCTCCACTCTTGAGGCAAGAACCTCAACTCTTGAATGGGCTCTCGTGGCATGGTTGGTTTCGACCTGGCCTTTCATTAGAAGGGGCTAGCATTCGATCCCAAGTATGAGGTAGAAATTTATTTCTATTTGAACACGATGTTGTGTTGATATTTATCCATATTGACTCATTAGGGGTAATTTGAATGAATTACTACCAATTGTGTCACGTGGTGGCCCGGGGAAATCTGGTAAAACTCGCTGGTACAGAGACTGATGTCTCACCAGGTAAATCCTCGGACAGCTAGATTAGTGTCAGGTTCAGATTTCTTTAAAAAATCCTCCTCTACCCATCAGGCAGCCTCATGCTTATGAGGAGCCTCATGCTATGCGGCATCCTCCTCAAACCATGAGGCAAAAGCCTCATGCTATGCGACAACCGCCTCAACCCATGAGGCAGGAGCCTCATACTATGCGGCATCCTCCTCAACGCATGCGGCATAAGCCTCATCCCTTGCAGCTTGAGCCTCATCCCATGCAGCATGAGTCTCATACCATGCAGCATGAGACTCATCCCATGCAGCATGAGCCTCATCCCATGCAGCATAAGCCGCACGCCATGCAACATGCTCTGCTTACCTTACAGCATGCTCTACATACAGCATGCTCTGCATACCTTACCGCATGCTTCTCAGTCACACATCTTTGGTTGTTGCCAACTCACTAGACTGTCAAGCAGTTTCATAACGTTGCCTTCTAGTCTGCTGCTTTTGCACCAGTGAAACCCTCACTGAGAGAACTTAGCTTTTCTCGGATATGGTTCCTGTAGATGAGAAAGTGCTATTCTCCCTCCTTCTGATTTTCCCTTGAGGACTCTGTCATTTGGAGAGGAGCCTTTAGCTGCTTAGCCTCCTATGGACTTTTATTTAAGCATAGCATGCTTCCAGGGAGGGTAATGGTTCCACTTCAGTCGCTATCCCCGTCTGTTACCACACCTGCTCCCATAGACCTTGAGCTGTGTTGCAAGACATGCAGTCCAAGCTTAGTCCTTGTTAGAGGATTTTTTGTTTACGGAGTCAGTGTGTCACTGGGAAGACGTTCAACAACCAGCAGAAGTGTCTTGTTGTGACGCAGTGCGGCAACCTCAGCAACCCGATAAGGAGTTGTCTGTACGACCCAGACAGTCTAGACAGCTTCGGGTTGTCACTGTACTTCCTCGCTTCCCCATGGTTGACAGTTCACAGACTGTGCAGCAGTACCATGATCTTGTGTCCGGCTCCGTCAGACGACTAGCTTTTAAGAGCTCCCACAAGTCGTCGCTGTCTGGAGATTCTCAGATGGACTATGGATCTGACCAAGGAACTGGGCCTCCTGGTCAATTTTGAGGAGTCCCAGCTCGTCCCATCCCAGACCATTGTCTACCTGGGTATGGATCTTCAGAGTCGAGCTTTACGGGCTTTTCCGTCGACCCCAAAGATATACTAAGCCCTAGATTGCATCCAGAGCATGCTGAGAAGGAACCGATGCTCAGTCAGGTAGTGGATGAGTCTAACAGGGACACTTTCATCGCTGGCACTGTTCATCGAGTTAGGGAGACCCCACCTCCCCCCCTTCAGTATCATCTAGCGGCTCACTGGATAAAGGACATGACGCTAGAGACGATCTCAGTTCCTGTTTCCGAAGAGAGGAGGTCTACTCTCACGTGGTGAAAGAACAGCTTTCTTCTCAAGGAAGTCTACCTTTGGCTGTTCAGAAACCCGACCGCCGTCTCTTCTCTGACGCATCAGACACGGGCTGGGGTGCGACTTTGGACGGACAGGAATGCTCGGGAACATGGAATCAGGAGCTAAGGACACTTCACATCTATTGCAAGGAGCTGTTGGCGGTTCATCTGACCTTGATAAACTTCAAGTCCCTCCAGCTTAACAAGGTGGTGGAGGTGGACTCTGACAACACCACAGCCTTGGCTTACATCTCCAAGCAGGGAGGGACTCATTCGTGGAAGTTGTTCTAGATCGCAAGGGACCTCCTCATCTGGTTAAAAGATCGAAAGCTCACGCTGGTAACGGGGTTCATTCAGGGCGATATGAATGTCATGGCAGATCGCCTTAGCCGGAAGGGTCAGGTCATCCCCACAGAGTGGACCCTTCACAAGAATGTTTGCAGCAGACTTTGGGCCCTGTGGGGTCAGCCAACCATAGATCTGTTCGCTACCTCGATAACCTAGAGGCTCCCGTTGTATTGTTCTCCGATTCCAGACCCAGCAGCAGTTCACGTGGATGCTTTTCTGCTGGATTGGTCCCATCTCGACCTGTATGCATTCCCGCCGTTCAAGATTGTCAACAGGGTACTTCAGAAGTTCGCCTCTCGCAAAGGGACACGGCTGACGTTGGTTGGCTCCGCTCTGGCCCGCGAGAGAATGGTTCATAGAGGTACTGCAATGGCTGGTCGACATTCCCAGGACTCTTCCTCTAGGAGTGGACCTTCTACGTCTACCTCACGTAAAGAAGGTACATCCAAACCTCCACGCTCTTCGTCTGACTGCCTTCAGACTTTCGAAAGACTCTCAAGAGCTAGGGGCTTTTCGAAGGAGGCAGCCAGAGCGATTGCCAGAGCAAGGAGGACATCCACTCTCAGAGTCTATCAGTCTAAAGGGGAAGTCTTCCGAAGCTGGTACAAAGCCAATGCAGTTTCCTCATCCAGTACCACTGTAACCCAGATTGCTGACTTCCTGTTACATCTAAGGAACGTAAGATCCCTTTCAGCTCCTACGATTAAGGGTTACAGAAGTATGTTGGCAGCGGTTTTCCGCCACAGAGGCTTGGATCTTTCCACCAACAAAGATCTACAGGACCTCCTTAGGTCTTTTAAGACCTCAAAGGAACGTCGGTTGTCCACTCCAGGCTGGAATCTAGACGTGGTCCTAAGGTTCCTTATGTCATCAAGATTTGAACCTCTCCAATCAGCCTCTTTTAAGGACCTCACATTAAAAACTCTTTTCCTCGTGTGCTTGACAACAGCTAAAAGAGTAAGTGAGATCCACGCCTTCAGCAGGAACATAGTTTTCACATCTGAAACGGCTACATGTTCCTTGCAGCTCGGTTTTTTGCTAAAACGAGCTTCCTTCACGTCCTTGGCCTAAGTCGTTCGAGATCCCAAGCCTGTCCAACTTGGTGGGGGACGAACTGGAGAGAGTACTTTGCCCAGTTAGAACTCTTAGGTACTTTCTAAAAAGGTCATAACCTTTACGAGGACAATCAGAAGCCTTATGGTGGGCTATCAAGAAGCCTTCTCTTCCAAGGTCTAAGAACTCAGTTTCTTACCTATTCAGGCTCCTGATTAGGGAAGCACATTCTCATCTGAAGGAAGAAGACCTTGCTTTGCTGAAGGTAAGGACACATGAAGTGAGAGCTGTGGCTACTTCAGTGGCCCTCAAACAGAACCGTTCTCTGCAGAGTGTTATGGATGCAACCTATTGGAGAAGCAAGTCAGTGTTCGCATCATTCTATCTCAAAGATGTCCAGTCTCTTTACGAGAACTGCTACACCCTGGGACCATTCGTAGCAACGAATGCAGTAGTAGGCGGGGGCTCAGCCACTACATTCCCATAATCCCATAACCTTTTTAACCTTTCTCTTGAATACTTTTTATGGGTTGTACGGTTGGCTAAGAAGCCTTCCACATCCTTGTTGATTTGGCGGGTGGTCAATTCTTTCTTGAGAAGCGCCGAGGTTAAAGATTGTGATGAGGTCCTTTAGTATGGGTTGCAGCCCTTTATACTTCAGCACCTAAGAGTCGTTCAGCATCCTAAGAGGACCGCTACGCTCAGTAAGAAAGACGTACTTAATAAAGGCAGAGTAATGGTTCAAGTCGTCTTCCTTACCAGGTACTTATTTATTTTATGTTATTTTTGAATAACTAATAAAATAAAATACGGGATACTTAGCTTCTGTGTTAACATGTATGCTGGTCTCCACCCACCACCCTGGGTGTGAATCAGCTACATGATTATCGGGTAAGATTAATATTGAAAAATGTTATTTTCATTAGTAAAATAAATTTTTGAATATACTTACCCGATAATCATGATTTAATTGACCCACCCTTCCTCCCCATAGAGAACCAGTGGACCGAGGAAAAAATTGAGGTGGTGTTGACAAGAAGTACTAGAGTACCTGACCACAGATGGCGCTGTGGTGTTCACCCCCACCTGTATAGCGATCGCTGGCGTATCCCTACCGTAGATTTCTGTCGGCAACAGAGTTGACAGCTACATGATTATCGGGTAAGTATATTCAAAAATTTATTTTACTAATGAAAATAACATATTTCTTGTTTTTTTCATAAAAATTTTTTCTTTTATCCTAGTAATTGTGGGACTGAAGTGAAGAAGGATGCTGTACTAGTTTTTCCCTTACAATATAAATATAGTTATTTGATTAATTTTTCTTATTAAATAATCTTTATAATCTTCTTTCAATACATTCCCTCCAAAAGGGTGACTCACGTTCCAGCCTATAAATACATCAAGAATGTCATTTTTTTTCTCCTAATGTTCTTAAGGCTTACCTAAACTTGAAAAAAATCCTACCTGGAAAGTATACTGCTTTATTTACTTAGAACTCGGAGCAGAATACAGTGGAGAGAGACGGTATACTCAAGAAAAAATAATAGCGAAGTAAGGCACTTGTTAGGTCCCCTTGCCCAGTATAAAATCAAGGGCTGGTACCCAGTGCCCAGTTCATCCTTGATTGTTTACTTTTTTCCCCAGATTCCTGGATATTCCACCGTTTTATCTTTTAATATAGTGAACTTTGGAGTGTGGTCAACATTCAGACACTAGGCAGTTTGCGTGCTACCCTTGACCACAGTCTGCAAATCACTACATTAAATAATGCTATAATCCATGGGGGATGCAAGCTCCAGATGTGCTGGGAGGGAGGTTCTTAGGGCGGCGTGCATCCCTAGGCTTAAGTAACTCAACGGATACCTTAGCCCTCTTACTGAGGGGTATATCGGAACAGGCTTTCTCATTGGGAGAGAAACTGGGCGTTTTCGGGTGGACGACTGGTGCTTTGGGGTGGAGGCCCACGAGGCTGGAGGGACTGGTGGGAGTCTCTCTTAGTAAGAAGTTTACCCTGGGAAGGGAACCCTCCTGCAGCCAGAAAAGGTGACGGAACCTAGTCCGAGGCAAGGGTATCACTGGAGCGGGGCGAGACGGTTTTCACAAGGTTGGATTTTCACAAGGTTGGAATTTCACAAGACCGATCTCAGCGTGACACTGACACGTTACAAGAAGCTCTTTCACGCGATGCTGCCACGTCACAAGAAGTTCTGTTATGCGACGCTGCCATGTCACGAGAAGCTCTCTGTCATGCGACGCTGCCACGTCATGAGAAGCTCTCCGTCACGTGACGCTATCACGTCACGAGAAGCTCTCTGTCACGTGATGCTGCCACGTCACGAGAAGCTCTCTGTCACATGACGCTGCCACGTCACGAAAAGCTCTCTGTCACGCAACGATGGCACGTCACAAGACACTGCTTTGTCACGAGACACTTTCAAGTCACGCAACTCTGGTCTGCCACGCAACGAGGCAAGACCGAGCAAGAGCAAGAGGGCTAGACCCAGGGGAGGAACTACTTTGGATCGTGAATCCATTTCACGCAACCCAGAGGGACCATGGTGAAGACAACCCAAAAGAAATCACTCTGCGGAAAACCCTAGGGTTCACGCGACGAGGACTCTTTCAAGAGCCCGAAGGCTCATAGTAACACAAGTCAGGAGAGCCCGAAGGCTCGTCGTACGATAAGTCACGAGAGCCGAAAATTTCCTCGCAACATTGGTTACAAGAGCCAGAAGGCTTCGCGTGATGGGGGACCAAAGTCTCCCTGTCACAAGAGCCCGAAGGCTCACCATAATGGCCGGCCCTTTTGCCCAGGGGCTCAACGAAACTGGGGTTGAGCAATCCCGAGGGATCAACACAATGAGAAACCGAAGTTTCTCTGCTACAAGAGCCCGAAGGTTCTGCGTAGCGGGAGGCACAAGACCCCGAAAGTTTTCGTAGCCTGGGTTGCGAGAACCAAAGGGAGCTGCACAACAGGAGATCGAAACCTCCCTGTCATGTGAAACCTGCACATCAGCGTGACGGTTGGCACGAGAGCCTGCTGGGTCAACGTAACCAACGTTGCGAGACCCCGAAAACTTAACGCAACTGGAACCAGGGGGTTCCGTGCCGCGAGAACCCGAAGGTTCAACGCAACGAGGATCCGAAGGTCCTCCAGTGTCACGAGATCTCGAAGGCTCAACGTGACAGGAATTCGAAGACTCCTGACCACGCAGACCTAAAGCGTGTTGGTCATGAGACCCCGAGGGGTCAACGTGACTGGAACCCTGAGGTTCAAAAAGGTGCCTCCTGACCGCTCTAAGAGGAGTGCCCTGAGGATGGAGAGGGGTGACAAATGTCTCCATCCGACAGACCTCCATAGAGGAATGTCCAACAGGCTCCTCCCAAGGGGAGTCTGGACAAGTACACATGGGACAAGTCACTCACACGCACACACAATCTGGAAAGAAAAAGAAAAAGCGAATTATCAAAGCCAGTTAATTCGGGAGAGCGTGGGCACTAGACCCATCTCTACGGAGCCAAGAAAGCAAAGCGGTTACTAAACCCAGGTGTGTGAGTGAGCGGGGTAGCAAGCTACACCCACCCACACCACCTAACTAGCGGGTGCAATAGTTATCCCTCAATAAAAATCATCATGGCTAGTTCAGCTTTGCTGAAACAATAAAACCTATATACATAGTAGAAGGTTTGTATTTATGCAGAAACAATTAAATGTTATTGAAAGGAGCTGATTGTACGTGTGTAAGTGTCAGCTGGAAAGGAGGTGTGGCTACTCACCACCTCAGCAGCTGGATAACCACTTGTTCTCCAACTTTAACGACCGACTTCAGCTTGAGCTGAATCTCAATAATAAAAGGGCGAGGTATGTATGCCATGTAGGATCAAACGTAATATGTAAATTATTTGAACAGTAAATGAATAATAAAAAACATAAAATATCTTAAGATCAGTAACAAAGTTAAAATAGATAGATCTGTCATATAAAAACTATGAAGAGAGATTTAAGTCAGTATGTTCAACATAAAAACATTCACTGCAAGTTTAAACTTCTGAAGTGCCACCAATTAAACTATGAGAATAAGAAGGACATTCCACAACCTGGTCACAGCCAGAATAAAACTTCTAGAATACTGCATAGTGTTGGGCTTTATCATAAAGTAGGCAAGACTATTAGAATTAACTGCATACTTAGTACCACATACAGGATGGTACAGTCTGAGAAGATCTGAATGCAAAGCATGGTCAGAATTATGAAAAACGTTATGCAACATTGATAAAGAACTAACTGAACAACAGTATCAAAGAATAATATCCAGATCAGGAATATGACAAATTCGTAGATAATTTGTATTTTTCCTAACTATACAAACCTTAGCTATTTAATAGGAGTTATTACTTTCGGCGTAGCTGAAATGACGAGCCATTAGAATTTTTTAACGAGGGTTTACTACCCCACCGCTAGTTAGCGGGGGGTGGGGAGGGTAGCTTGCTACCCCTTCCCCCCCCCCCCCCCCAACACACACCTGTGCTTGACCTCACTTTGTTCCGTAACTGACATACAAACCACGCTACCTAATAGGGGTGACTCACCCATTAGGAAGAGTGGAAAGTCCCGGCCAGTACTGGCTTTTGGCTTTGCCCGGGGACTCAGTATCTGAGTGCGTCAGCACTCAACAATAAGCAGTCCCTGAACCTCGCTAAAACCTTGCTACACAAGGGCTGCGGCCTACGTAAGCTGTGTGTGAAGGTATAAAGTGTGATTCGTCCTAGGAAGTTGACCTTTAGTCCTTTAGATGGAAACTTTAGGCTAGGACTCTCCCAATACCACCTCGTCAGGGTATGGGGACGTGACAGTATCAGCTAAATACTAGGAACACAAGGAAACATGGTTTACCTGCAGTGGTTTGAGGTCAGCTGTACTGTACAGAGAACCCAGAATGCTGCTTTCCCCAAGAGAGGGGAGGATGAAGAAAAGAATAAGGGCCAGACATACCTTTTCATTCATGCAGACTAAGACCAGGTACAGTAACAATGCCCTCAACCTTCTGCTACTTGTCCATTAAGGAGCCTGAGGTTTTAAACCAGCTGTTGTGCAGCCACCACAGGGCCGATAGAAAACGTATCGAGCCTCCTGTGGGTCACGTCTTGCAGGTAGTGGGCTGTGAAGGTCGTCTGACGCTTCCACACCCCAGCTTGGAGCACCTGCGTCACTGAGAAGTTTTTCTTGAAGGCCAGGGACGTAGCTACGCCCCTGATGTCATGTGCTCTAAAGCGACATGACGGAGGAGGGTCTGGATTCAGGGACAGATGAATCACCCTACGAATCCATGCCGAAATGGTGTTCTTGGTGACCCTCCTCTTAGTCCTCCCAGTGCTCACAAACAATGCCTGCACCTGGGGACGGACTGCAGCCGTTCTTTTGAGATATAGCCTCAGACTCCTTACTGGGCACAGTAGGAGATGGTCTGGGTCATCTGTTACAGAACAAAGACTCGAAATCTGGAAGGAGTCAAACCGAGGGTCCGGCACCCCCGGATTCTGAGTCTTAGCAATAAACTCATGGATGAATTTGAACGTTACCTCCCCCCATCCCCTTGAATTGGCGATGTCATAAGAGAGACCATGAAGTTCACCGACTCGCTTGGCCGAAGCCAAAGCTAGTAGGAACACCGTTTTCCAAGTTAGGTGGCGATCTGAAGCCTGGCGTAATGGTTCGTAGGGAGGTCTCTTAAGAGACCTGAGAACTCGAACCACGTTCCATGGAGGAGGTCTCACTTCCGACTGAGGGCAGGTAAGTTCATAACTTCGTATAAGTAGGGAAAGTTCCAGCGAGGAAGAAATATCCACTCCTTTGAGCCTGAAGACTGCACTTAAGGCTGAGCGATAGCCTTTCACCGCTGAGACTGAAAGGCACATTTCTTCCCGCAAATACACAAAGAACTCCGCTATTGCTGGAATAGTGGCATCGAGTGGAGATATACCCCTTCCACGACACCAACCACAGAAGACTTTCCACTTTGCCTGGTAGATAGATGCGGATGACTTTCGCAGATGTCCAGACATCCTAACCGCAACTTGTTGCGAAAATCCTCTCTCAGCGAGGAGATGCTGGATAGTCTCCAGGCGTGAAGTCGTAGTGAATCTACGGCTTTGTGGAAGATGTTGGCGTGTGGTTGTCTGAGTAGCTCGTGTCGCGGAGGGAGTTCTCTCGGAGGTTCCGTTAGGAGTTGCAGAAGGTCCAGAAACCATTCTGCGTGATGCCATAGCGGAGCTATAAGGGTCATTGAAAGATTGACCGATATTCTGGTCTTGTTGAGCACCCTCCTCATCAGACAGAACGGGGGAAAGGCGTACACGTCGATGTTGTCCCACCATTGTTGAAGGGCATCTTGCCAGAGCACCTTGGGATCCGGGACTGGGGAGCAGTAGAGCGGAAGCTTAAAGCTCAACGCTGTCGCGAACAGATCCACAGTCAGGGAACCCCACAAAGTCAGGACTTCGTTGGCTACTAGATGATCCAAAGATCACTCAGTACTCACTATCTGAGACGCTCTGCTCAGACTATCGGCGAGCACATTCCTCTTGCCTGGAATGAAACGTGCCGATAGTGGAATCGAGTGGACTTCGGTCCATCTCAGTATCTCTACTGCGAGATGGGATGACTGCTTTGAAAAGGTACCTCCTTGCTTGTTGATGTAAGCCACTACTGTGGTGTTGTCGCTCATCACCACCACAGAGTGACCCGCCAGGTATTGTTGGAACTGTTGAAGGGCCAGGAAAACAGCCTTCATCTCTAGCAAATTTATATGGAGGCACTTTTCTGATTCTGACCACAGACCTAAGGTCCTGTGTTGCAGAACGTGGGCCCCCCCACCCTTTCTTTGAGGCATCCAAAAACAGCATCAGATCCGGGGGGAGGACGAGAAGATCCACTCCTCTTCGTAGGTTCTCATCTGTCACCCACCACTGGAGGTCTGTCCGTTCCGCAGGTCCGGGGAATTGTAACCCTGATTCCACCGAGACTTGAGTCGCCACTGGAGGGATCTCATCCTGAGGCGACCATTGGGAACTAGACGAGCCAAAGATGAGAGGTGACCGAGGGGACATAACCACGATTGGGCTGGAAGTTCTTCTCGTCTGAGGAAAGGGCTTGCGACCCTCCTCAGCCTTGCTATCCTGTCGTCTGACGGGAAGGCTTTGTGGAGATTGGTGTCTATGATCATGCCTAGATATACCAGTCTTTGAGTGGGAAGCAGAGAGGACTTCTCAAGATTTACCATGATCCTCAAAGCTTGGCAAAGTCCCAGAAGTTTGTCTAGGTGTCGAAGAAGGGATGACTCCGAGTCTGCTAGGATCAGCCAGTCGTCCAGATAACGGAGGAGACGGATGCCGATCCAGTGTGCCCACAACGATATTAGGGTGAACTCTGGTGAAAACCTGTGGTGCTGTGGAGAAACCGAAACACAGCACCTTGAACTGGTAAACCTTGTTGTCTAGGCTGAATCTTAAGTACTTCCTTGAAGATGGATGGACTGGGATCTGGAAGTACGCGTCCTTCAGATCCAGTGTACACATGAAGTCTTGCGGTCTCACTGCAAGTCTGACCGTGTCTGCGGTCTTCATGCCTCCAGACGCCTTCTTTACAAGAAAGAGTAGACTGAAGAAGCCTGGAGACCCATCAACCACCTCTTGGAGAGCGCCCTTCTTCAACATGGTCTGGACTTCTGCCCGAAGGGCTTGCCCCCTTGCCGATCCCATGGCAAGGGAGCTCAACGACACTGGATCCGCTGTCAGGGGAGGTAGAGATGTTGTGAACGGGACGCGATATCCCTGACTGATTACGGAAATCGTCCAGGAATCGGCCCCGAGTTGCTGCCACCTGTTCGCGCAACTTTGTAGGCATCCCCGCACTGCTGGACATGCAGGGGGACTGCCAATCCTAGCGTTTGCGGCCTCGGCCGCTCCCTCTAGGATTCTTTCCTCCCCTCCCCTGGAGGACTTTTTGCCTTTCTTGTCCTTGACAGGAGAAGGCTTAGACACCACCGTCTTCGCTGCTGCTGCCAGTTTCGTGGTCTTGGTAGGGCGTGGCTGCTGGCGTGCTGGAGGTTTATAGGGCTTCGATGTCAGAGCCCTATGTAGGAGAGAGTCCTGGTTGGACTTCCTCCACCTCTCAGCGGCCTGCTCCACGTCCCTAGGCTCAAACAAGTTCTTTCCCATAACGGAAGAATACCTGAGCCTGCTGATCTTGGTATTAGGGACCTTTTGATGAAACCTCTCGGACACCGCATCTCGACGTTTCAAGATGGTGTTAGCCCACAAGTTCAAGACTTGGTGGGCTAGAAACTTGATCGTGCGAGTGGCCGAGAGTAAAAAGGTCTCCATAGCCTTCCTGGTACTTTCTTTGGATAAATCCTCTGAACGTATCAGGATACCTAAGGTCCCTAGCCAGATATCCAGCCACGAAGTGGCCTGCATGGCACACTTCGCTACCTTCTCCTGGCTAAGGATCTCCGTTGCCGAGAACGAGACCTGCCGGTTGGAGAGTCTCTCAAGAGGGACTCCCCTGGTAAGCTCTTCCAACGATTGGTGAAGGGGGAGAGGCAAACAAGTCTCCTGTACGATGGCGAAGTACCTCCTCTGTTGGACACGAGGACGTGGGAGGAATTTGTTGCCGGCGCTAGATCGTCTGGAGGAGGCAAGCTCGGAGTGCTGGACTTCGATCTTGTCTCTGGCACTCTTGACCCCTTGAGACCAGGGCAAAGCCGCACTGGCCTTCGAGGGTTTTTGAGTCCCAAAGACTCGGTCCAAGACCGTGTCTTTGCCCTCACGAGGAGGAATCTCTGGGTCAGCAAACCCATTGAGATTCCTCATAAGGGTCAGAACCTGCCAGAACGGGTGTTCTGACTCCTGCAGCTCTCCTCCTGAAGGACTAGCAGCGAAGTCTCCTGTCCCCAAAGGCTCTTCTTGGGGGGACTCGCAGACGTTCTGCGAGTGGCTGGCTGGCTCCGGTCTAAGCCTTGATGAAGACTTTGGTACAGTCTTGGAGTCCTTCGACTCCCTCCTGGGAGGGATGCAAGACTCCAACAACGACGGGGGTAGGCTCTTCTCCACCCCTACCCGAGAAGACTTTCCACCGCGAGGTGGGGTTTCCCTTATTGCCGCGATGGGGGAACGCCTCACCTCACATGACTCCCCTGAGGACGGGTAGTCTTCGTTCGAAGGGGAGGGAGAAAAAGTCTGGGGGGGTGAGGAGGCTTGCCTCAAGGACTTACGAGGAGTCAGCTTTGCCCTCGGAGAAGTTACCATGTTTGAAACTCCTCTTTTCCTCTTCAGGGAAGGAGAAGCTGCCAAGGATTTGTGGCCCAGGTCAGAGAGAACAGGCTTACATGCCTGCATGACCGCTCTGACCAGTGTTCCAAACCAAGGCTGCTGGCTGACGGCTGCGCTGTCAGATACTCCCTCTGGAGGGAAAGGGATCGATCGATCCCTGGGAGGAGTTACCAAAGGGGGGTTCGCCTAAAAATAAGAGGATGATGGAGAAGAAATGTCTCTGGACCTTTCTAGAACCTTTCCCCTTGCCGGTGAGCGCGCTGTTCTGCGCTTGCGGGGGGGGGGGGGGGGGGGAATGCAACGATGATGACCTTGCCGCGCGTTGTCTTGCAGCCATGCGCATGGGGGGGTATTGGCGATCGCGCTGGTGTTCGCGCGATGGGGAATACCCTGGGGCGCGCAGGGTCAGGCTGAAGAGCCCATGCGGGCGATGATACCGTTGGGTGCGCGCGCGCAGGAGAGACATCTTTTGCGCGCGGGCGCACATGAGTACGCACGCACATCAGGCTGGGGAGATAGCCGTGGGCACGCAGGGCGCTCGTGCGCATCCTCGTGGGCGCGAGTGGGAGACTGCGCGTGAAGGCGTGCTGGCGAGGGATGGCGCGCAGGTGGAGATTGACGGCGCGTTGGCGAGCGCTGACGAGCAGGGGAAGTATTCATCTTCCTTACTGCGCCCAGATCAGAAGATCGTGGGCGCGCAGGAGATCGTTGGCGCGGAGAGCGCTGGCGCGCAGACGAGCACTGGACCGCAGGAGAGCGCTGGCGCGTTGGTGAGCGCTGGCACACAGGAGAACAATGGCACGCATGCCGCGCAGTAGCGCGCAGGTGAGCACTGGCGGGCTTTAGCAGGAGCATCATCGGCAGTAGATGAGCGCTTGCGCGCAGGAGAGTGCTGGCGCGCAGGTGAGCGCTGGCACGTAAGGGACGTATGTGCCAACTTGCGCATACTCCCTGGTTGCCCCGAAGGGACCGTTGCCTGTCTCACAACAGGATGTGTCGGCGCCCACAGCGCATCAGCAGCCAAGAACGGCGACGGCAGGTCAGCAGGTCTGACGAGTGGAAGGTCAACGTGTCCTTTGTAAGGACGATCTTCCACTGAAGGGGATCGCGAACGATCCGCACAGAGGTCCAGGGTTGTAGGTGGGAGAGTCGGAGAACGATGGCGAGGTTCCTCTGCGGCGGACTGCGGCGGAGATGATGAGCCGAAGAGGCGCCTCCTCACACCCTTGTGAGGTGAAGGAAGGCCTGTCCGGCGAAGAGGAAGGCGGGCTTTACGCCGTATGCGCCCTCTGGGGGCCGTGGGGTCAGCGAGCTGACCGTTAGCAGTCCTCCGAAGAGGAGTCTCTGTGAGTGAACTCCCCCGAGGGGGGAGAATCACCCGCAGGAGAGACTATTGGACTTAGTTCCTCCCTCGAAGGATGAGCAGAGGGAGAAACTAAGCCTTCAGCTACAGCAGGTTGATCAGGTGCAGAGGTTGGAGATACCGCATCGGAAGCCTCTGCCACCACAACGTTGATGATAGACAGAGGATTAACCTCTGCCAAAGTCGGCGATTGCTTGACAGCGGCCCCCAACCGGATCATGTCAAACAAGGCTTCCTTGGAGGGCGAACCCTCAAGCCCCAAGGAAGACCAAAGCTGAAACAAATCATTAGTACACAAATTAATATTCAAATCCTCCCCCGGGGGAGGAGGAGCTGCCTCGCTATGGGAGGCAACTCCCTCTCCCGAACCCCGAGTTCGGGCAACAGAACTATGGCCTACGCTACCACTCGACAGTTTCTCGGAAGAAACCGATTGAGCGGGAGCTTCAGAAGAGGTTTGGGCAACGGAAGAAGAGTCCTTGGGATTTTCTCCTTTCAAAGAAACTTTCGAAGGAGAAATATCCCGCTTGGACTTCTTTCTTCCGTCGCTGAGAAAACCTCTCCCACTGGGAGGTAGACCACTCCCTACACTCACCACACTTATTAGTTCTATCACACTGTTAGCCCCTACAATAAGGACAAAGGGTGTGAGGGTCTGTATCGGCCGCCGACATAAACGTACCACAAGGGCAGTCGGGTAATCCAGGACACTTTCGCATGATAGCAGAGGCCAACTTCAAACACACCTGTAAAAGAAAAAGCAAAAAGCATCAATGGCCGTCAGAAAGGCGAGGGTGAAAGCGGACACGTCCGACTACCATCCAAACCGAGAGCAAAGTGAGCTCAAGCACAGGTGTGCGTGAGGGGGGGGGGGGGGGTAGCAAGCTACCCTTCCTACCCCACGCTAACTAGCGGTGGGGTAGTAAACCCTCATTAAAATTCTAATGGCTCGTCATTTCAGCTACGCCGAAAGTAATAACCCCTATTAAATAGCGTGGTTTGTATGTCAGTTACGGAACAAAAGAAATTTTACAGACCTCAAGTGTTTCTCCAATAAACTAAGATGAGAGTCAGCAGCTGAATACCAGACAGGAGAACAATACTTGAGACACAGTAGAATGTAAGAATTAAAAAATTTCTTCAGAATAGATTGATCACTGGATATCTTAAAAGGGTTTCTCAATAAGCCAAATTTTTGTGCAATTGAAGAACAAACAGACTGAATGCATTACTCAAAAGTAAATTCACAATGAAGAATCATATTTAAAATTTTAAAGGAGTTGTATATAGTTAAAGAAACATTATCAATGCAGAGATCTGCATGTTGAAGAGGCGCTATCCTCAACCTCATTAGAATCATACTATGAATTTTGTTAGGGTTCAACTAAGCTAGAGAACATCTGTAATCTTGCTCCATGCTTTTGCTTTTTAATTGTTTTCTTGCTTTAATAAAGCTTTCTTTTCATATACTATTTTCCAACATTGAAATAGTTTTATATTCCAGCATTCTATTAACCTTTCAAAATTTTCCTTTCCATCTAATGAACCTGCTGTGAAATCTTCACCAAAGTATTATAGATAACCCCTCAAAAATTACAAGTTCTTTGTCTCTTTCTTACACTACTTTAGAACTTGAACCTTTTAACAACTTACCCTTTCAAAAATATCAAGAACTTGACTTGGGTTGAGAAACTCCACAACAGTTGATGACAACTGAGATTCAAGGTCTTTGTTGTATTCTAAAGCAGTATCAAACTGACCTGTAATGAAATGACAGAACATCAAATGTGAAATTCATAGCAATACCATATCTATTTAGATAACGATTTTTCTATAATACAAAACTGATTACAGTATTTCATAGCAACTCGTCACTTCTATAAGCCCCAATCATAGTCTTCACATGTCCTTGACACTACAGTCTTATGTCTAATAAAAAGGAGAAGAGAATTATTTACTTCGACTATGGGGAACTTGATCCAAAAGTACATAAAAATACCTGCCTCCTTTTTCATGAAGTCTAGATAAAGGCTGAATGATTGGCAGG
>NC_090732.1:142912746-142980246 GCF_036898095.1 Palaemon carinicauda | reverse complement strand
TCATACTCCAAGCGTCAACTCTAAACTGGCTCGTAATTTTTTGTATTGTGCCAAGTGGCAACCAGTGCTATTGCTTGACGATTCAACATCAGACAAGTATAATACTTGCACATTTATGGAACAACTCCTGTACAAATGTCCCGGTTCTTAACTGCTGCTTGGGTGTTCACGCGACTTTTTAGGGTAATTCACTTCAAGTATATAATGATGACGCATTATTATTTAGAAAAGATGACTGATAGATACACAAGGAACAGTAAAATCAAATAAAATTATTTCTGTTTTAGATTAAAACAAATTTCAGAAAAACTCACTTTTAGCTATAAGTTACTTAAATTCTCATTGTACTTTTTCTTTTTTTCAGAAAATCAGTATTATCATTATTAATCATTTTTTTTTCTTCTTTTTTTGTTTAGTGCGCCACTCGTAATCGTGCAATGCGCCACTGTTGGCGCATGCGCTATAGGTTGGCCACCCCTGCGCTAAGGTGTGTACATGTTTTGCACAAAGCTCTGTTCAACACTTGCCCTGAGTCGTATTTTAGCTTCTTGTTTCTCGCTTAGAATATCATTAAAAAGATATTAGTTAACCTTATGGAGAAACCTAAGTGATAAGAAACAGTACACTATGTCTGTCCCTAATTATTTCTGCTTCATATGTAAAACCACAGAGGGAGACCAGAAAAAATGGATAGGATGTGACTGCAATAGATTCCATCATGAGAAATGTGTGTATATAGTGACAGGCATCACTGGTAATGAACAAAAGAACCTAGATTGGTTATGCCCACTCTGCGTATGTGAAGCAAGACAAGCCAAGTTATATGTATCAAAATTGAAGGAAGATGTGAATATGAGAGAAGAGGCCTTGAGCGAACAAGACGCGTGAATAGCTGAATTGGGAAACAAACTTGCAGACCTTAGCGCACACGCAGAAAATTCCACCCAAACTGCTGACCTCACTGAGAAAGTTGATATTCTTGCTATGAATATTGAATCAATTAAGGCAACACTTCAAAAATTGATGGACCCAAAACTGGAGAAACCAAAATTTGCAGACAAAGTTAAGGAAAAATTTTGTTGGTAATCAAATCAACAAAAAAAACAACTAAAATCACTGAAAGAAAACGCGAGGTTAAACAAGCACTTAAAGACATTCCTATACTTAACACGAGGTCAAATACGAATGGAAATGTTGTTGTAAACTTTGCAAACAAAATGATCAGAGAAGAGGCTGCAAACAAAATTCAGACATTGGTTGCAGATACTGAAATAAGAAAAATGTTATTTTTATTAATAAAATAAATTTTTGAATATACTTACCCGATAATCATGTAGCTGTCAACTCCGTTGCCCGACAGAATTCTATGGAGGGATACGCCAGCTATCACAATACTAGAAGGGGGTGTACTTACCAGCGCCACCTGTGGCCAGGTACTCAAGTACTTCTTGTTGACACCTCCTCAATTATTCCTCGGTCCACTGGTTCTCTCTGGGGAGGAAGGGAGGGTCGATTAAATCATGATTATCGGGTGATTATCGGGTAAGTATATTCAAAAATTTATTTTATTAATAAAAATAACATTTTTCAATATTAAACTTACCCGATAATCATGTAGCTGATTCACACCCAGGGAGGTGGGTGAAAACCAGTGTACAAGATTAAAGGATAGCTAAGTATCCCATATTTCATATAACAGTTATCTCAAATAACAATGAAATAATAAGTACCTGGTAAGGAAGTCGAATAGAACCGTTACTCTGCCTCTTTATTTAAAGTTCGTCTTCCTTACTGAGCGCAGCGTTCCTCTTGGAGGCTGAATCAACCCAAAGGTGCCAAAGTACACGGGGTTGCAACCCCTACTAAAGGACCTCTACCAAACCTTTAACCCAGGCGCTTCTCAAGAATGAATAGACCACCCGCCAAATCCAAGGATGCGGAAGGCTTCTTAGCCTACCGTAACAACCATAAAAACAACAATAAAAGTATTCAAGAGAAAGGTTAAAAAAAAAGGTTATGGGATTAAGGGAATGTAGTGGCTGAGCCCTCACCTACTACTGCACTCGCTGCTACGAATGGTCCCAGGGTGTAGCAGTTCTCGTAAAGAGACTGGACATCTTTCAGATAAAATGATGCAAACACTGACTTGCTCCTCCAATAGGTTGCATCCATTATGCTCTGCAGAGAACGGTTTTTATTAAAGGCCATCGAAGTAGCTACAGCTCTTACTTCGTGGGTCCTTACCTTCAGCAATGCAAGGTCTTCCTCCTTTAAGTGAGAATGTGCTTCTCTGATCAGAAGCCTTATATAATACGAAAGCCCATTCTTGGACATGGGTCTCGAGGGTTTCTTGATGGCACACCATAAGGCTTCTGACTGTCCTCGAATAGGTTTAGACCTCTTAAGATAATATTTGAGAGCTCTGACAGGGCAAAGAACTCTCTCTAGTTCGTTACCTACCATGTTGGAGAGGCTAGGTATTTCGAACGATCTAGGCCAAGGACGTGAAGGAAGCTCGTTCTTTGCTAGGAATCCAAGCTGAAAAGAACATGTTGCAGATTCGGTTGTGAAACCAATGTTCTTGCTGAAGGCATGAACCTCACTGACTCTCTTAGCTGTTGCAAGGCAAACGAGAAAAAGAGTCTTGAGGGTAAGGTCCTTGAAGGAAGCTGACTGGAGAGGTTCGAACCTAGATGTCATAAGGAACCTTAAGACTACGTCTAGATTCCAGCCTGGAGTGGAAAGACGACGATCTTTAGACGTTTCAAAAGACTCGATAATGTCTTGAAGGTCCTTGTTGGAAGACAGGTCCAAACCTCTGTGGCGGAGAACTGAAGCCAACATGCTCCTATATCCTTTAATCGTAGGTGCTGAAAGGGATCTCTCATTCCTAAGATGTAGAAGGAAGTCAGCTATTTGGATCACAGAGGTATTGGTAGAGGATATTGAATTGGCTCTACACCAGCTTCGGAAGACCTCCCACTTAGACTGGTAGACTCTACGAGTGGAAACTCTTCTAGCTCTGGCAATCGCACTGGCTGCCTCCTTCGAAAAGCCTCTAGCTCTAGCGAATCTTTCGACAGTCTGAAGGCAGTCAGCCGAAGAGCGTGGAGGTTTGGGTGCAACCTGTCTACGTGAGGTTGACGTAGAAGGTCCACTCTTAGAGGTAGAGTCCTGGGGAAGTCGACTAGCCATTGAAGTACCTCTGTGAACCATTCTCTTGCAGGCCAAAGGGGAGCAACCAGCGTCAGCCGTGTCCCTTCGTGCGAGACGAATTTCTGCAGAACTTTGTTTATTATCTTGAACGGAGGGAATGCGTACAGGTCGAGATGGGACCAGTTCAGTAGAAAAGCATCCACATGAACTGCTGCAGGGTCTGGAACAGGGGAACAATACAGCGGAAGTCTCTTGGTTATGGAGGTGGCAAACAGATCTATGGTAGGCTGACCCCACAAGGTCCAAAGTCTGTTGCACACACTCTTGTGGAGGGACCATTCCGTGGGAATGACCTGATTCCTTCTGCTTAGGCGATCCGCTGAAACATTCATATCGCCCTGGATGAACCTCGTGACCAGAGTGAGGTTTAGACCTCTTGACCAAATGAGGAGGTCCCTTGCGATCTCGTAAAGGCTCCTCGAATGGGTCCCTCCTTGCTTGGAGATGTAAGCCAAGGCTGTGGTGTTGTCTGAGTTCACCTCCACCACTTTGCCTAGCAGGAGGGACTTGAAGTTCAACAGGGCTTGATGAACTGCTAGCAGTTCCTTGCAGTTGATGTGGAGTAATCCTTGTTCCTCGTTCCACACTCCCGAGCATTCCCGTCCGTCCAAGGTTGCACCCCA
This sequence comes from Palaemon carinicauda, assembly GCF_036898095.1. Classification (NCBI taxonomy): domain Eukaryota; kingdom Metazoa; phylum Arthropoda; class Malacostraca; order Decapoda; family Palaemonidae; genus Palaemon; species Palaemon carinicauda. Next base: position 142,976,407 of record NC_090732.1, on the reverse strand, counting down.
GCCCGAGTCCGATGCATCTGAGAAGAGATGAAGATTGGGGGTCTGAATGGCCAATGATAGACCCTCCTTGAGAAGGAGGTTGTGCTTCCACCACAGGAGAGTGGTCTTCATCTCTTGGTTGATAGGGATAGAGACTGCTTCTAGAGTCGAGCCCTTGTCCCAATGAGCTGCAAGATGGAATTGAAGAGGGCGGAGGTGGAGTCTTCCTAGCTCGACAAACAGGGCCAGTGATGAAAGGGTCCCTGTGAGACTCATCCACTGTCTCACTGAGCAATTGCTCCTCTTCAGCATGCTCATGATGCACTCTAGGGCTTGGCTTATCCTGGGGGCCGATGGAAAAGCCCGAAAATCCTGACTCCGAATCTCCATTCCCAGGTACACAATGGATTGGGAGGGAATGAGTTGAGATTTCTCTATATTGACTAATAGACCTAGGTCTCTGATTAAGTCTAAAGTCCAACTGAGGTTCTCCAGACAACGACGACTCGTGGAGGCTCTCAACAGCCAGTCGTCTAGGTAGAGGGAGGCTCTGATGTTCGACAAGTGTAGGAATTTTGCTACATTCCTCATCAGATGAGTAAAGACCATAGGAGCTGTGCTTAGGCCAAAACACAGGGCTTGGAACTGATAGACAACCTTTCCGAAAACGAATCTCAGGAAAGGTTGGGAGTCTGGATGAATGGGAACGTGAAAGTATGCATCTTTCAAGTCCAACGAGACCATCCAGTCCTCCTGTCTGACCGCTGCTAAGACCGACTTGGTCGTCTCCATCGTGAACGTCTGCTTGGTGACATACTCGTTGAGAGAGCTGACGTCCAGCACCGGTCTCCAACCTCCTGTCTTCTTGGCCACAAGAAAGAGACGGTTGTAGAAGCCCGGGGATTGATGGTCCCGGACTATAACCACTGCCTTCTTCTGCACAAGTAGCGACACCTCCTGTTGCAATGCTAGCCTCTTGTCCTCTTCTTTGTAGTTGGGAGAGAGGTTGATGGGCGATGTGGTCAGAGGTGGTTTGAGGCAGAATGGAATCCTGTAACCGTTCCTCAGCCAACTGACAGACTGTGCGTCTGCACCTCTCTTCTCCCAGGCTCGCCAGAAGATCTTGAGTCTGGCTCCTACTGTTGTCTGGAGAAACGGAGAGTCAGTTTTTTCCTTTAGATGTCCTGGATCCTTTCCTAGACTTGCTCCTGTGAGAGTCTGGACGGGAGCTTCCTCGGCTGGGGGCTCTACCACGAAAGGGCGGTATGAACCTCGTAGCAGGTGTATCAGCCACTGGGGAGCGATAAGTCTTGGGGACTGAGGTGGCAACCTTAGACTTACGAGCTGATGAGGCTACAAGATCGTGCGTATCCTTTTGTATCCGGGCAGCAGACAAGTCCTTAACTAGCTCTTCGGGAAAGAGGAACTTCGAGAGCGGAGCAAAAAGGAGTTGTGACCGTTGGCAAGGTGTAATGCTGGCTGAAAGGAAGGTACACAGTTGTTCCCTTTTCTTCAACACCCCTGATACAAACAACGACGCTAGCTCACCCGATCCATCTCTGATGGCCTTATCCATACAGGACATTAATAGCATGGCAGAGTCTTTGTCCGCAGGAGAGGTTTTCTTGCTGAGGGCCCCCAGGCACCAGTCGAGAAAGTTGAACATTTCAAATGCTCTGAACATCCCTTTCAGTAAGTGATCCAGGTCTGAGAAGGTCCAACAAACCTTCGAGCGTCTCATAGCAGTTCTCCGAGGCGAGTCCACCAGACTTGAGAAGTCAGCCTGGGCAGAGGCAGGTACTCCCAAGCCTGGTGCTTCCCCTGTGGCATACCAAACGCTCGCTTTCGAAGTGAGCTTCGTTGGAGGGAACATGAAGGAAGTCTTGCCAAGGTGTTGTTTAGACTGCAGCCACTCCCCTAAGATCCTTAAAGCCCTCTTAGAGGATCTAGCTAGGACAAGCTTAGTATAGGAGGACTTAGCTTGTTGTATGCCCAGCGAAAACTCAGATGGCGGAGAGCGGGGAATAGCAGAGACAAAGTGGTCTGGGTAAATCTCCCTGAGCAGAGCCAAGACCTTACGAAAATCAATAGACTGGAGAAAGCTTGGATTCGTCCACGTCTGATGAGGGATCAAGGTGTGCCTCCTCATCATCCGACACCTCATCACCAGAGTGTAGCGAAGAGATCGGACAAGAATGCTGAACCGCAGAGTCAGAACGGGTAGGAACAACAACAGAGGTTTCCTCTTCCAGTAACTGTTGAGGGAAAACCTGAGGCTCAGACTGCAAAGGCTGAACAACAGACGAAGCAGAAGGAAGGCGCATGGGTGAAGGAGGTTGACTCCTAGCAAGAGAGGTTGAACCCAAGGATTGCGCTTGCTGAGCGGAGGACGGAGGCGGAGTAGCACGTTCCTGTTCCTGTGATATGAGCGGAGCATGATGAGGTTGAGGCTGCGCAGAACAAGGTAAAGTTCTCGCAAGCTGAGGCTCCTGAGGCGCAAGTCCAGGGTGTAGAGGAGCTTGCCTAGAGGAGGGTTGAGCTCGCTGCAGCGATGGCTGAGCAGACTGACTCATGGACGGGAGAGGTTGTTGTACCTCAACCGAGAGTTGCACCACTGGTGGAGCAGCAAGGGGAGGCGGAGGAAGAGTGGAATAATCCTCCTGATCCCAAAGTAAAGGTTGCCTTAAAGAAGGCTGAGGCTGAACACCACTGGGAACAGCGAACTCAGAAAGTGGCTCAACATCGTACGCCTGGCAGATGGTGCGACCAGGCGGAGCGAGCGCAGGCGGGGCGAGCGCAGGCGGAGCGAGAACAGGCGGAGGGAGTGTAGGCGGAGGCGGAGGTGCAACACTCTCAGCCCGACACTCACGCATCAAGTCCGAAAGCTGTGCTTGCATGGACTGAAGCAGAGTCCACTTGGGATCGGCAGAAACGATAGTAGACTGAGGTAAAGCCTTAACAGTCGAGCTCTGTTGTGGCAGAACCTTACTCCTCTTGGGCGGAGTACAGTCGACAGATGACTGAGGCGAGTCAGAGCTGAGCCAATGACTGCAACCTGGCTGAGCACTCGCGGACTGGACTCTACGTTTAAGCGGTCTCGAGACCTGAGACCAACGTTTCTTCCCCGACAGTTGATCAGCGGACGAGAATAAGACGGGCTCAATCGTCTGCAGGTGGGAGTGACGGTCTTTGGAAGACACGCCCGCAACCACCGAGGATAGTTCTGTGCGCCTAACAAGGCCTGCCGAACCCTTATGCCCTTCGACATTGCTTCTCCCCTGGGCATGGGAGCTTGCAAGAGGTCCCGGACTGGGAGGACGACTGGCTCGCACAGAAAAATCCTCACGCACCACACTGGCACTAACACTAGCACTTGGCACTGCACCGACACTAGCACTCGTCACAGCACTGGCACTAACTCCACCCACTGCACTCTTGACCTTCAGTTCTTTAACTTCGGCCATCAGAGACTTATGGTCACTTACCACTGACTCTACTTTATCGCCTAAAGCCTGAATAGCACGCAAAACAACTGACATATCAGGCGGAGGGCACACAGTAGGTTCGGGGGTAGCCACTACAGGGGTAGGAAAAGGTAGGGGATCATGAGGTGAGGAAAACAGTGAAGAGTGAGAAGAACTCCTCCTAACTCTACCTCTCTCTAACTTAGTTGAATATTTTAAAAGACGGACAAATTCCAATTCCGAAAGTCCGGCGCATTCCTCACATCGATTTTCTAACTGACAGGGCCTGTCCCTACAGTCAGAACAAGCGGTGTGAGGATCTACCGAGGCCTTCGGAATACGCCTATTGCAAGACCTACATCGTCTATGGGAGGGGGCTTGCGAAATGTCAGACATCTTGTAATCCAAAGAGTTAGCCAAAGGGGGTTCCAAAAACAAGCAAAAATCGTTAACCGTTATATCAGAACTATATAAAAGCTATCTAGCTAATATAAGAAGGTTTCCAGTAAAGCGACAGCCGTTAATCTGAGAGAATACTTCACCAAATATCCGTGAATAAACTCGAAGACCATAAGCGTATCCCAGAACGTCTTGCCGGAAGCACGACAGAGGAATAATTGAGGAGGTGTCAACAAGAAGTACTTGAGTACCTGGCCACAGGTGGCGCTGGTAAGTACACCCCCTTCTAGTATTGTGATAGCTGGCGTATCCCTCCATAGAATTCTGTCGGGCAACGGAGTTGACAGCTACATGATTATCGGGTAAGTTTAATATTGAAAAATCAGAAAACTAAAAATCAAAAATAATGATAAGCAATGTGTATAATGATGATGATGATGTAGTAAATGCTTTGATTCAAAGAAATCGTAGCCTGGACCAAATCCAAAGTCTAAAAGTGAAGATAAGTGTAGTCCTGAAAAAAATGCTTCAGGTGGGACCACCCAATATGTGCTGAAATGTGATCCTGAAGTTTGGAGGGCTATTCATGATAATGGGGGCAACATTTCGTTACGATGGGGTACTTATAAAATAAGTTTTAGGTACCACGTGATCACCTGCTACACTGTCAGAGGTATTGACATCTTGAAAAAGACTGCAAGTCTAAGAATGATGATAAAGTCTGCAGGAAATGTTCAGGAAAACATTCCACCAAGGAGTGTGATTCGCAAGTGTCAAAGTGTATTAATTGTATAAAGTTAAACAAACCAAGTGACCACATAGTAAATTCTAGAGACTGCAAAGCTTATGACTTGGAATTGAAAAGACTTGCAGAAAATACTGATCATGGTTACTATGGATGTCATAAACTGTGGCTATGTAAATATACAATCTGTAGGTAATAAGACTATTCAAATTCGAGAATTGATAAATGAGAAATATTTGAACATACTAGCAATATCTTAAACATGGTTCAATAACTTGGACAAAGCAAAGATCACTGAAAGATACCTCCCACCCCTCCACACACCTTCTTTCACATACCGAGAGAGGGTAGATCTGGTGGGGGTGTCGGACTCATTATTCATAAAAGTTATTCCATGAGTCGTATAACAGTGACGATTTAACAGTAAATGAATAATACGTGACATGAAACATTAAATACTCTGAATGAACAAGGTAAAATGACAGTGGAGGTCCTGTAGAGAGTAGGGTTCCCCTGCTGTATGGGACCGGAAAAGCAGACGTCAAAGTAAAGTAAGTAAAGTAACTCCTGCCACTGCACTAGCCATAAATTGTCTCATGACTCAGTTCCTTTTTAGATGTATTAGCCCCAACATTAATACAGTAACAAAAGAGGAAATTCAATCCTTCCTAGTACCCAAGCCTACATTAAACAGCATTAGACCACTGCCATCCGAATCATCACACAACTATTTTTCAGCATAAGCTCATTTAAAATTTGTGTTCTTAGCACCATAACTAGAGTATAATACAAGAAGCCACTTTATCAAAGATTATGTAAAAGAAGTTACTCGTGTGCTTGCATCAGCGGGAGAGGGATATTTGGATCCAGACTTCTAACCTGGTCTTCTATTATTAAATCCAATGATCATAACGAGCTGACCAAATTTCAGAAAGATGAGGGTTTAGCACTAGAAAGGTCTGAAATAATTTGAGAGAGCGAGGCATGCAGAGAGGCTGTAGATTCTATAATGTGCTGCATACTATCAAAACCCTTACTAAATGGTATACTACAACCACTAGGCAAAACATAAAAAGTCAGCCTAGGGTTTAGATCATGACACGTTAGACTAGGGTCACTACCACCTCCCAAAAGCACAATAGCCTTCTCAAATTGCATGAAAATACAGTAGTAAACTTTTCTATGAAACATGAAAATTGTTTATTAAACACAGCACTATGAACTTTTGTATGTAATAGCCTGGGCAGTATTAACCAATCACTTCCTAAATCCATTAGTATAGTCTTCAATGGATACTCCCTTGAATTAAAAGAAACTTTTATGTTTAGAGTCCTTCTCACGTACTCGTTCAGACATATGTGTAACTCTCCTTCTTCTTCTTCTTTGTCTACATCTTTTCCCACTTCTATGTGGGGTTGATGTTTCTGTTCAGCTTTCTCCATCTACCTCTGTCCAACACCTCATCACCGGTTAATCCCTTTGATCGAAGGTCATCCTTGATAAAGTCCACCCACCTTCGCTTTAGTCTCCCTCTCCTTCTCGTTCCCTGTACCTCCATTTCCATCACTCTCCTCCCAATAAACTGTGCATCTCTTCTCATGACATGACCATACCACCTCAGTCTACTTTCTTGGATCTTATCTGATAGTTTTCTAACTCATGTGGTACCCCTAATTACCTCATTCCGTATCTTATCTCTACTTGTCACCCCACACATCCATCTCAACATTCTCATCTCTACCACATCCATCTTCTTCTCTTCTGTCTTCTTCATTGCCCACATCTCCGCTCCATACATCATTGCCGGTCTCACAACTGTCCTGTGTACTTTACCTTTCAACTTAACACCTATTTTCCTATTGCATAGTAATCCATGCACTTTATTCCAATTCTTCCATCCTGCTTATATTCTGTGGTTTATTTCTTCCCCCTGATCACCATCCTCTGCAACTGTTGATCCTAAATCCCTGAAATTTTCAACTCTTTTCAATCTCTCTCCTTGTAAACTAACTTCCCCATTCTCACCATTTTTCAATCTCAAATACTCTGTCTTTTTCCTGCTGATATTCAATCCCCTATTTTTCATTTCTCTTCTCCACTCCTCCAGTTTCTCTTCTACTACCTCTCGCCTAGTGCTACACAGTATAACACCATCAGCAAAAAGCATACAACAAGGAGACTGATCTCTAATACCTTGGGTTACTACATCCATGACCAGATCAAATAGGTAAGGGCTCAATGCAGACCCCTGATGTAGACCCACATTTACTGGGAAACTTTCTGTTAGGCCTATACGGCTCTTTAACATTTGCTTCTGCCCTTTCATACATATCTTGAGTGATTCTTACGTATTTCTCAGGGACTCCCTTTTCTCTCATACATCTCCACAGCTCCTGACGTGGTACTCGATCTTATGCCTTCTCCATGTCAATAAAGACCATATGTAATCCTTTCTGTTTCTCCCGATGTTTTTCTATCGTCTTCCTCAAAAAAGATATTGCTTCTACAGTCCCTCTTCCAGGCATGAATCCAAATTGTTCCTCACCAATTGTTGTTTCATCTCTGAGTCTCTTTTCAATGATCTTCTCCCATATTTTCATAGTATGGCTTATCAGCTTTATGCCTCTGTAGTTGCCACATTCCTGGATGTCTCCCTTCAACCTTATAGATGGGAATGATTAGGCTTCTTCTCCATTCCTCTGGCATCTTTTCCTGATTGAAGATCTTCTGCGTCAGGTCCCATAAGATATCTATGCCTTCCTCTCCACGACTCTCCCATACCTCTACTGGTATATTATCCGGTCCTGCAGCTTTACTATTTTTCATCTTCTTTACTGCTTGTTCTACTTCTCTTCTAGTCACTCCTATGGTAACTGTCTCGTTTCAGAGTCCGTCTTCAAATACTGTTCTTGGGTTCTCCTCATTCAATAGTCCTTCAAAATAAGTTTCCCACCTTTTAATTTCATTCTCTTCTGCTAGAACTATACCATTGCTATCTTTTATTTACTTTATCTATGTCAGGTCTTTAGATACAGCATCTCGGGCCTTGGCAATTCGTAATATTTTCTTCTCTCCTTCTGGTGTTTCCATCTCTTTATAGACTTCATTCACTGAGGGGGGTAAGCCAGCCTCAACTTGGTGCTGGTCCCAAGCCCGGGTAAATGAGGAGGGTTGGCGGCAGGAAAGGCATCCGGCCATGAAAAATTAGCCAAAACAACTATGGTCAGACATATGTGTGACATATTCTTCAATAAGAGGAACTGTTAAGCTAACACATTTAGAACATTGTTGCCATCAATGAGTGTCACAATGGGACGGAGAATCCCTATCCTTTAGCAACAAACCCCTTACACAATTAACACACAAACACATATCAAAGCCAGAAGATGACAACCTCAATTAGGCTAAAGCTAAAAAATACTTTGCAACAAAAACTCTAAATCTGGATTTGTGGAGCAAAAAGCTATATGTGTGACCTTATCACTAACAAGTAGACTGAAATGGACAGCACAAGCTACTGCCCTTGCCATATGTTGCCATATAGGCACAATACACGGCTGATGAGTAAGGCTATTGAAATGAGAGAAAATAGGAAATTTCTTAATTTTAGCATGGACATCAACATTTAGCATATGAACCTCAGGAGAGTATAAAAATTAATTCTATTATCAAAATTCTGTTTTTTACATTATCGTTTATCTAATTTTCTGTATCTGAAGCACCAGATTTCATAGGCTTCAAAAAGAAACCATATGTACTAAAAATCTTTTGATAACGCACACACAGTACACTCAGTACAGTGAACAAGTATACACATTCAATAAAGAACACAGCGAATAAGGTACTATTTTTGTAAAAATTAGCCTATTCAATTTACAATATACACACCCTGAAGTTATATTTTCTATCTTAACAAAAGACTGAACTAAAAAAAGGACCTAGCTTTGCAGCCAACACTTAAAATGACCGCAGTAATATAAACACTGCTTCAATCAATTCTGACAAAAGGAGAATGAGAAATCGATATGGTACCTGTTGAAGGCGGAGGATGTTTACACATGCACAGTATTCCCCCAAAAAAACCTTTCTGGAAGGAGTAAAGGTTTTGCATATAATGAACATCTTTATAAAAAAAAAAATATTCCTCTTTACCAGGGTTGAGCTCTTTATTGAGAGAATAAACAGTACAAGAATTTCAGGAAGTTTCACTAAAATAAAGTTTTTACTTGCTTCTCCTAAGATTGTTCTACGTCCAGAAAAGTTTTAGAAAATAACAATCTTCCCTCAATAAGTATTTATTTTTCTCTTGATCAGCACTAGAATGAGGAGATTTAAAGGCCAGAGACTCAGAAACCCAACAGTAAGAGGTGCGAATGGCCTGCAACTCATACACGCACAAAACATAATGTCGTGAATGGCACAAGATTTGGAGGCAGATCACTATAAGATTCAGAGGCAAGATGAGTTCAAGACTCAGAGGAGCTATCTGAAAGATAAAGAGGAGAAAATAAGTTATATTAGCACAAAATTAAAAGGTGCTATAGGAGCGATCATCACTTGATTCAGAAGCACTACTAACAAGATGATCATGCAATTCAGTGGGAAGAGACATGCAGGTATTACCAGTGTAAGTTTCCTCTGCCTTATAAAGCCCAGCACAAGAATCTGAGGCACAAGATTGTCAAGCGCTATAATCATTAACATACTGTAAAGTAGTGCAATAAACACTGCTGTTGCTACCCCATATATTTTAAGCATTGAAGAGTGGCACTCTCATAGCAGCAAAGAGTGTACGGGGTTTAGTGAGATTCACTAGCCTTGAAATTTCTCTTAAATGATCCAGAACTCACCAGAGGAGCTTCAGAACTAAAGGATGATTTACCTGAACAGTACAGTAGAAGCATAACTTACTCCTTGAAAAGTAGAAATTAGCTTCAAATACTCTCTATTCTGATGTTCTGATATCAACTTTCAAACAAGCACCATCCACTTTTGCTACTCTAACTTCACAAGTACATTTTACTCTATAGACACCATCCTTCTTAACTGAAAACCCTCCAAATTGTCCTTCGATGCATAAGTATTCTGTATATTACTTTTGCTTTGCAAATCAAGATTAGTTATCTTCAATCCAGCATGCACAAGTTGAATGTCTTTAATGACCAGCATGCACAAGTTGAATGTCTTTAATGAACAGAGAATTAGACTTTTCTAATCATTCTTCTCTTTTAAAGGAGGTTTGAGGTATGTTTACCTCACACTCAATGAGGTTATCTTACTTGGTAACACCTACAAAACTGAAATGTCTAGACATTGTTTCTACCAAAATACTGGATAAATCAGAAGATCTACAGTCTATTCAGCTTTGAAATGTTCAAATTCTAAATGTGAAAAGCCTGGTAAATCATCTGGAGGAGGACAAGTAAAGGACACTTGAGATGGAAAGGGAGAAATGGAAGCCCTATAATGAACAGATATCATCACAATAACATTAAACAGACAAATTCGTAGACAATTTGTATTTTTCTTAACGATACAAACCTTAGCTATTTATTTAAGGGTATTACTTTCGGCAAAGCTTAAATGATCAGCCATAAAAATTTAGCAAGGGTTAACTACCCATACCGCTAGTTAGTGGGGGTAGGGGGGTTAGCTTGCTACCGCTCCTGCTCACACACCGGTGATTTAGCTCACTTTGCTTGGAAGTAGGACTTCAAAGGGGGATAGGGCTGGAGGGAAAGTTTGTATAAATAGCTAAAGTTTGTATCGTTAGGAAAAATACAAATTATTTACGAATTTGTCATTTGTTCCGTAACTGGAATACAAACCTACTCTATTTATTTAGGAATGACTCACCCATTAGGAAGGGTGGACGTCCCTACCAATCTGGCTTTTGGCTTTACCTGGGGGCTCCTTATTTGAGTAGGTAGGTACTAAAAAAAATAAGGAGTCCCTGCGCCTCGCTAAAACCTTGCTACATCCGCGGCCTACGCAAGCTCTGTGTTGAAATATCTAAAAGTGTGACTGTCCAGGTAAAGTTCTTCCGAGTCTTTTTGTAAGAAAAACTGTTGTTACCAAGACTTTCCCAATACCACCTCACCAGGGTATGGGGACGCCAACAGGATTAGCTTAATACTAGGTACACAAGGGAGCATGGTTGACCTCCAGTGGTTTGAGATCAGCTTATGCAGAGAACCCAGGATGCTGCTTTCTCCAAGAGAGGGGAGGATAAAGAAAAGAATAAGAGCCAGTCAAACCTTTTCATTCATGCAGACTAAAACTGGGTAACAGTGCCTTCAACCTTCTACTACTTGTCCAATGAGGAGCTTGAGGTATACAGCCAGCTGTTGTGCAGCCACTACAGGACCGATAGTGATCGTATCAAGCTCCTGTGGGTCACGTCTAGCAGGAGAAAGGTTGTGAAAGTCACCTGGACCATTCACACCCATGCTTGTAGAACCTGCGTCACAGAGTAATCTGCTTAGAAGGACCAGGGGCATAGCTATGCCCCTGACATCGTGGGTCGATGTGTTGTATAAGGATCTGGATTCAGAGCGTAATTAATGACTCTGTGAATCCAGCACAGATGATGTTTTGGTGATCCTCCTCGTCTCTCCCAGTGCTGACGACAAGAGAAGGGACCCGGGTGGGCTGTTGCCGTTCTCTTGAGGTAGAGCCTCAAACCTCACCCCAGGTACAGTAACAGATGATCTGGATCGTCAGTTACTGTCTAAGGATCCGTCACCTCTGGAGACTGTGTCTGGCAACAAACTTAGGGACGAAACTGAACGTTGCCTTTCACACTTCTCATGAATGGGCGATGTCAAAAGAGAGACCAGAAAGTTCCTTGACTCATTTGGCTGCTGTCTTCTAAACCAGGTGAAAATTTGTTGCCTGGTGAAGTGGAACATAAGGAGGTCTCCTCAGAGACCGGAGAACTCGAACCATGTTCCGAAAAGGAGGTCTCAATTCCGACTGGGAAAAGGCAAGTTTGTAAGTCCGCATTAGTTAGGAAAGATCTGGCGATGAGGGGATGTCCCTTCCTTTCAGTTTGATGGCAAGGCTCAAAGTTAAGTGACCGTCTTTACCTGCTGAAACTGAAAAGGGGGTCTTTCCTCCTGCATATACTGTACTTGAGGATTCCACTATTGCTGGAATAGAGGTATCGAGTAAAGAGATACGCTTTCTCATGACACCAACTACAGAAGACGTTATACTTTGCCTGGTAGACTGATGCTGAGGAATTCCTCAGATATCCAGACAACCTCTTCGCAACTTTTTGCGAAAAGCCTCTCTCAGAGAGGAGGTACTGGGTAGTCTCCATGTGTATAATCATAGCGAAGCTATAGCTTGTGGTAGATGTCGAAGTGTGGTTCTCTGTGACGTGGAAAGGGCTCTCTTGGAGGCTCTATCAGGAGCTGCAAAAGATTTGGAAACCGTTCTGTGTAATACCATAGCAGAGCTATGAGAGCCCTTGAGAGGCAGACCAATGTTCTAGCATTGTTGAGTACCCTTCTCTTCAAACAAAAACAGGGACGAGACGTAAACGTCATTGTTGTACCCACCGTTGTTGGCATGCTTCTTGCCAGAGCCTTGGGGTCTAGGACTGGGGGGTAGCGGAAGCCTTTGGTTCAGGGGCATTGCGAACAGATCCAAAGTTGGAGGACCCCGTAAAGTCTGGACTTTGTGAGCTACAAGGGGTTCCAAAGACCATTCGGTACACCTTATCTGAGATGCTGTGCACAGATTGTCAGCGACCACATTCCTCCTGAAGCGGGCTGATAGTGGTACCAGGTGGACTTCGGCCCATCTTAGTATTTATACTGTTAGATAGGAAGCAGCTGCGAGCAAGTTCCTTCTTGCTTGTTGATGTGAGCCCCTATGTGGTGTTGTCGCTCAACACACCACTGAGTGGCTTGTTAGGAACTGATGAGGCTGTTGAATCTCTCTTTAAGAGATTTAAGTGAAGGTACTTTCGGATTCTGCCCAGAGGCCTGAGGTCGTGTGGTGCAGCACTATGGTCCCTCCTACCTTCTTTTGATGTGTCTGAGCACAGCATCAAGTTCGAGGGGTGGGGAAGGATGAGAAGGTTACACCACTTCGTAAATTCTCGACTGACACCCATCCCTTGAGGTTTGTCCAAGCTTCTGGTCCCATGGGGATCAGAATGTCCGGGGAATCAAAGGCCTGATTACAATCGGACTCAAGCCGCCACTGGAGAGAACGAATCCTTAGGCGGCCGTTAGAGGCTAGACAGGCCAGGGATGATAGGTGTCCGAGGAAAAATAGTAACTCTGGGCTGGGAGTTCTTCTCGTCTTGAGAAAGGGTCTTGTGACTTTTCTAAGCCTGTCTTTGATGACAAGGTTTGGTGGAGATTGGTGTCTATAATCATTCCCAGATATACCAGTCCTCTGAGAGGGAAGTAAGGAAGACTTCCAAAGGTTTACCATGATCATCCAATCTTGGTAAAAAGACTTCAGAAGTTCCGGTGCTAATGCAAGATTGCCACCGAGTCTGCTAAGGTCAGTCAGTCGTCCAGAAACGGAGGAGACGGAAGCCAATCCTGTGAGCCCAGGATGGGTGCTGTAGAGAGACCAATGCACTGTGCCCTGAACTGGTGTTTCTTGTTTGTCTAGACTGAATCTCCAATATTTCCTAGAAGATCGTTGGTTTGGGCCTGGGAGTATGCGTCCTTTAGGTCCAGCGTGCACATGAAGACCTGTGGTCTTAGCCCTTATCCGAACTCCTCCAACATGGTGTGGACATCGACCCAAAGGGACAGCTCCTTGCGGATCCTTTCACATGGGAGATTGTTGATGCTGTGATCTTGACTCGTGGCGGAAAGGATGGGACATGATACCCTGTGTCAGGATTCTTTCCTAGGAGAGAACTCCTTTAACTGATAGAAGTAAGGCAACGCTTGACCCTACCATGTCCCCTGACTAGATTGATGCTATTCCTTAGAACAGCATCGGTCTGGCAAATGTTAATCAATGGTTAACGGCTGGGTATCGTGGCTACTGTGCAGTTGGAGAGTGCTGATGGGGGCTGTCGATTGGTGTGATGGCGAACGGCGAATAGTGAGAAGTGTGTTTTTGCCTTCCGATCCAAGGAGCCACAGGCAGAGGTTGACTTAGTAAGTCTGAGTGACGAACTTCTGGTAAACGGCAAACTGGCGATAATCGGTGAATCGGCGATCTGTGAGCCGAAGATGGTAACTGACACGCAGATGAAGGCTATCTGGTCAGTCAGCGATTAATGAGTTGGTGATCGGCTTGGAGAGCCCTGAGAGACAGAATGGTTTAATGATCGTCAGTTGATGATTGGTGTCATTGACGATCAGTGCTGATCAGCGCTCGATAGCGGACTGGCGATCGGCGAGCTAGAGATCAGCAAACTGATGATTAGCTGGTCAGAGATCAGCGAGCTGAGGTTGATGATTGAAGAAAGACGAGCTGGCCATCGGTGATCTAGTGATCAGCAAGCTGATGGCTGGTTATTAACTAGCAATCGGTGATCGGAACGGTAGCAATCGCAGTTCGTTAGCAGTTGACGAGACTGGAGGTCAATGATCACAGAAAGATGAGCTGGCAATTGGCAATCTGGCGATCAGCAAGCTAGTGTTCAGCAAACAGCGATTCAGCGATCAGTCGGTGGATGATTTCTCGTTGGTGGAAGATTAGCTAGAAATTGGCGATTAGTGAACGGCGGTCAGTGAGCTAGTGATCAGCATTCTGGCAATTAAAGATTTGCAACGCCCAGATCGTGTTTGCCGACAGTGGAACTGTCAGAAAAACCTCCTGAAGAGAAAGGGACCAAGGGCTCCCTATGAGGAGTCTCAACCGATGGTAGATGCGGTTGATTCGCCTTGGAAGATGGAACCTTCGGGATCTTGAACCCTTCTGTGAAGCCTCTTTTCCCGGTGGGCATGCTGTAATGCGTTTGCAGGGAGGGGAGTAGGGCAATGGTGACTTGTCAAAAAGTTTTCCCTTTTGTTCTTTTTGCCTCTCGCACGAGTCCGCAGGAGAGTACTGGAGCGTTGGCGATCCAGGGAGCGCTGGCGCGCAGGATGATATTGGTGCGCAGCTTCCCCGGAATGCGCAGTGCACAATTTCCGGTGAATGCGCAGTGCTGGCGCGCAGGAAAGCGCTGGTGCACAGGTAAGCGCTGGCTCTTTGGCAAGTGCTGGCGCATTGGTGAGCGTTGGATCTGAGAGCGCAAGTGTGCAGGAGAGCGTTGGGGCACCAGAAAGAGCTGGCGCGCAGTAAGGTGCTTTGAAGGGTGTTGCGCAGTCTCCCTAGAATGTGTGGGAGAGCACGGGTGGGAGAGCGCGGGTGGGAGGACGCGTGGGCGCATAGTAAGACGCTACGCAGGGTGTTGCACAGTCTCCTTAGAATGCGCCGCCGTTCGACACTGCACAGGAGGTTGCTGGAGAGCAGCTACTGGAGAATGTAAGTGCACAGGTGAGCACTGGCGAGCCGGAGGTTGCTGAAGAGCTGGTGAAAGCTTCGGCGCTCTACAACGCTTCGGCGTTCGCCTGACTTGCAGCCTTCTCCTGCTCGTCCTCAGCGCCCTCCAATGCCCCAGTGATCTCCCAATCGCCGGCACTCTACAGCGCAGCCTCACCATTCCAGTAAGTTTAAAGACAAAAATTAATGGCAGTCCATAATAGGCGAGGAGGATGAGCGGTAACAACTGGTCTCCATCGGAGCCAAAAGTAAAGGTGAGCTAAATCACCGGTGTGTGAGCGGGAGCCGTAGAAAGCTAACCCCCCTAGCCCCGCTAACTAGCGGTATGGGTAGTTAACCCTCGCTAAATTTTAATGGCTTGTCATTTCAGCTTCGTCGAAAGTAATACCCCTAAATAAATAGCGTAGGTTAGCATTCCAGTTATGGAACAAAGGTGAATTATTTGCATACAGAGCAAGGAGTAACACTGACCAAAATATGGCCCCTAGCTAAGCTATCATATGACAAATGGAAAAAATCTCACTTGATTCTCTGGTTTTCCATAGTGCTCTCATCTGTCCCGATGTTCAACATAATCTCACAATATTTGTTTTGGGAAATACCTACACTCGTCCCATCTATCTTGAACTACACAATCTTTGCTTTTACAAGGAATACATATCTTATGTGGGTCAAACTTAGACCTGTACATACAGATCTTAGACATTATTTTTTAACAATCAATTAGCACAGTCGCATTTGACTATATATTAACACAACAAAAACACAAATGGTAAAAGACAAAACTTAAACATAACAATGAAGCTCCATTGCTACAATCATAATCTAATTTTCCATAAATAATAAAAAAAATTATAACTTAAAACAAAGAATACTTACAAAAATAATTGGTAATCATTGGATCTCCTTTTTTGACGGACCTGAACTTCTCATGAATGATTTTCAGAGGTGGAAGTTTCTTGACAACACCATTTTGAGCATTACAATAAGGACAGAGAGACATTTTTTTACAGAGTTCATTAATACGTTTGTAAAGAGCCTTCTTTTGCAAATACGACACTGTTCTCTTTGCTTGCTCACAGAGTTGTGTTTTATCCTTCGGTTTTAATAACACATAAGCACATGTCTGGAAAAAAACAGAAGTTAAATAATAAAATTAATAATTTTGATATTTACAGGGGAGTTACATAGATAATATCTACGAAGCACAAGCTTCTTGGCTTTAAAATCATATTCAATAATTTTCTCTCTCAACCACTATACTGTATCTCCTTGCTCTGAGAAAATAACCAGCCTGATGTCATACTTATATTACCAAGTACCATATTTGACGGCCTATAAGACGCATTTTTTCCCCAAACTTTTAACTAAAAAATTGCCCTGTGTCTTACACATCGTAGGTAAAGTTTGAGACCTACCGTAGGCTTAGGCTAATCAAACCCAGCTTATGCTAATTACTTTTACCTGCACTAAACTCCATGCATCCTTAGTTTATTTTTACTGCTGGTATTATTGTATTATTACCGGTGCTTTAAAAATGACTTCGTTAAAATGAAAGCAATTTAAACTGAAATACTGTGACTTTCGTTTATAAACATCAGCTGACAAAATCTAAACATCGAGTTATAGTTGCGTTCTCAGCAATCTTTTAACTTTCTCTTTCCTTAGCCTTCAATAATTTCAATGGTATCGTTAATAATGGTAGTAATCAAATTTAAGTTAGCATATTTATTTCTATTAAAAATCCACAATGATTCGAATTATCCTCACTCTTTCTCCAATCAAGCACCATCTTCTCTGTTACATCATGCTGTCATTAGCAGTACTTTGTTATTGTTAACTAAACACAAACAAAATGGCTTTTCTGTTATGAAAAGAGTAGAAATATTTAGGGACATGGTAGGTAAAATATTTGTAATAACATGTTTACTAAAAGCTCTTAGTATTGTTAGTTATTGCTTGAATGTGTAAATGCATTTGTTTGTTTATTATGATCGGCGATGAAACGTAAACAAAACGACGTTATTAGTAAAAACTTGATATAGAATCACTCTTATTTCAATTATTTTTAATTACTAAGGATAAAGTAAGTAAAACAAAATTAATAACATTGTTATTTCATAACCAATACTTGATAAGATATTTGTTGCTGCAAAAGCTAACTTATACACATACTATATGTGTAAATACGTTCGTTTGTTCGTTATGATTAGTGATGAAAAAAAAAATAAAGCAATGCTTTCGGGTTTTATGTTGCATGTTTAGCAAAAGCATGATATAAAATTATCTTTATTTACCATAATTCATTTTGGATTTTTAAGTATACAACAAAAGCTAGCCTATGCACTAATGATCGTCTTATGCACGGAAATATACAATATTTTTCTGCTTGTGCAATGTACAGCTAAACGATTTTCAACAATATATGCTTAAATACACTAAATACTGTTTTCCTAAATCTGACCTGCTGAAATAAGGTTGTGTCTTATATGCCCGTGGGTCTTATAGGCCATTAAATACAGTAGATACCCTGTTCGTAATACACATACTGTAAACCATTCAAGCTCACGACTCTTTCTATCCAAGCCGTTAAAGGCCTGTACTAACTCAGATATACCTTATGACTGTAAGTTGAGAAGAAGGCAGAAATTAGGTTGCCCTATCAGTTAGTAGGAAAGGAATCATAATTAACAGAAGCAACAGAGGAAGATTGAAAAAAATAAAAAAATTGTTCCATAATTGAATAAAATTATAATTTTAAACCAGAAATTTCTGCCTTTACATCCAAATTCTCCCTAAGTAAACTAAAAACTTACTATTTGTTGGGGTTAAATTACAGATACAAGCAATTGAGAAAAACTACAAATATGATGCAAATTTGTAGGTAATTTGTATTTTTCCTAACTATACAAACCTTAGCTATTTAATAGGGGTTATTACTTTCGACGTAGCTGAAATGACGAGCCATTAGAATTTTAACGAGGGTTTACTACCCCACTGCTAGTTAGCTTGCTAACCCACCCCCCTCACAAACTGCTGTGCTTGAGCTCACTTTGCTTAGAGGTAGGACTTCAAGAGCGAGATAGGGCTGGCGGGCAAGTTTGATTAAATAGCTAAGGTTTGTATAGTTAGGAAAAATACAAATTACCTACGAATTTGTCATTTGTTCCGTAACTGACATGCAAACCACGCTATTTAATAGGGGTGACTCACCCATTAGGAAGGGTGGAAAGAACCGGCCAGTACTAGCTTTTGCTATGCCCGGGGACTCAGTATCTGAGTGTGTCAGCACTCAACAATAAGGAGTCCCGGCACCTCGCTAGAACCTTGCTACACAAGGGCTACGGCCTACGTAAGCTGTGTGTGAAGGTATGAAGTGTGACTCGTCCTAAGAAGTTGACCTGTAGTCCTTTAGATGGAAACTTTAGGCTAGGACTCTCCCAATACCACCTCGTCAGGGTATGGGGACGTGACAGTATTAGCTTAATACTAGGAACACAAGGAAACATGGTTTACCTGCAGTGGTTCGAGGTCAGCTGTGCAGAGAACCCAGGATGCTGCTTTCCCCAAGAGAGGGGAAGATGAAGAAAAGAATAGGGCCAGACATACATTTTCATTCATGCAGACTAAGACCAGGTAACAATGCCCTCAACCTTCTGCTACTTGTCCATTAAGGAGCCTGAGGTTTTAAACCAGCTATTGTGCAGCCACCACAGGGCCGATAGAAAACGTATCGAGCCTCCTGTGGGTCACGTCTTGCAGGTAGTGGGCTGTGAAGGTCGTCTAACGCTTCCACACCCCAGCTTGGAGCACCCGCATCACTGAAAAGTTTTTCTTGAAGGCCAGGGACGTAGCTACGCCCCTGACGTCATGTGCTCTAGGGCAACGTGATGGAGGAGGGTCTGGATTCAGGGACAGATGGATCACCGTACGAATCCATGCCGAAATGGTGTTCTTGGTAACCCTCCTCTTAGTCTTCCCAGTGCTCACAAACAATGCCTGCACCTGGGGACGTACTGCAGCCGTTCTCTTGAGATATAGCCTCAGATTCCTTACTGGACACAGTAGGAGATGGTCTGGGTCATCTGTTACAGAACGAAGGCTCGAAATTTGGGAGGAGTCAAACCGAGGGTCGACACCCCTGAATTCTGAGTCTTAGCAATAAACTCAGGGACAAATTTGAACGTTACCTTCCCCCATCCCCTTGAATGGGCGATATCATAAGAGAGACCATGAAGTTCATTGACTCGCTTGGCCGAAGCCAAAGCTAGTAGGAACACCATCTTCCAAGTCAGGTGGCGATCTGAAACCTGGTGTAATGGTTCGTAGGGAAGTCTCTTAAGAGACCTGAGAACTCGAACCACATTCCATGGAGGAGGTCTCACTTCCGACTGAGGGCAGGTAAGTTCATAACTCCGTATGAGTAGGGAAAGTTACAGCAAGGAAATGTCCACTCCTTTGAGCCTGAAGGCTAGACTTAAGGCTGAGCGATAGCTTTTCACCGCTGAGACTGAAAGGCGCATTTCTTCCCGCAAATACACGAAGAACTCCGCTATTGCTGGAATAGTGGCATCGAGTGGAGAGATACCCCTTCCACGACACCAACCAGAGAAGATTCTCCACTTTGCTGGGTAGACAGATGCGGATGACTTTCGCAGGTGTCCAGACATCCTGACTGTAACTTGTTGCGAAAAGCCTCTCTCAGCGAGGAGATGCTGGATAGTCTCCAGGCGTGAAGTCGTAGTGAAGCTACGGCTTTGTGGAAGATGATGGCGTGTGGTTGTTTGAGTAGCTCGTGTCGCGGAGGGAGTTCTCTCGGAAGTTCCGTTAGGAGTTGCAGAAGGTCCGGAAACCATTCCGCGTGATGCCATAGCAGAGCTATAAGGGTCATCGAAAGATTGACCGATATTCTGGTCTTGTTGAGCACCCTCCTCATCAGACAGAACGGGGGAAAGGCGTACACATCGATGTTCTCCCACCATTGTTGGAAGGCATCTTGCCAGAGCGCCTTGGAATCCGGGACTGGGGAGCAGTACAGCGGAAGCTTGAAGTTCAGCGCTGTAGCAAACAGATCCACAGTCAGGGAAACCCACAAAGTCAAGACTTTGTTGGCTACTAGATGATCCAAAGACCACTCGGTACTCACTATCTGAGACGCTCTGCTCAGACTGTCGGCGAGCACATTCCTCTTACCTGGAATCAAGCGTGCCGATAGTGGAATCGAGTGGGCTTCGGTCCATCACAGTATCTCTACTGCAAGATGGGATAGCTGCTTTGAAAAGGTACCCCCTTGCTTGTTGATGTAAGCCACTACTGTGGTGTTGTCGCTCATCACCACCACAGAGTGACCCGCCAGGTATTGTTGGAACTGTTGAAGGGCCAGGAATACGGCCTTTATTTCTAGCATATATATATGGAGGCACTTTTCTGATTCTGACCACAGGCCTGAGGTCCTGTGTTGCAGAACATGGGCCCCCCACCCTTTCTTTGAGGCGTCCGAAAAAAGCATTAAATCCGGGGGGAAGGATGGGAAGATCCACTCCCTTTCGTAGGTTCTCGTCTATCACCCACCACTGAAGGTCTATCTGTTCCGCAGGACCCATAGGGATCATGACGTCTGGGGAATCGTAACCCTGATTCCACCGAGACTTGAGTCGCCATTGGAGGGATCTCATCCTGAGGCGACCGTTGGGAACTAGACGAGCCAAAGATGAGAGGTGACCGAGGAGACATAACCACGATTGGGCTGGAAGTTCTTCTCGTCTGAGGAAAGGGCTTGCGACCCTCCTCAGCCTTGCTATCCAGTCGTCTGATGGGAAGGCTTTGTGGAGATTGGTGTCTATGATCATGCCTAGATATACCAGTCTTTGAGTGGGAAGCAGAGAGGACTTCTCGAGATTTACCATGATCCTTAGATCTTGGCAAAGTCCCAGAAGTTTGTCTCGGTGTCGAAGAAGGGCTGACTCCGAGTTTGCTAGGATCAGCCAGTCGTCCAGATAATGGAGGAGACGGATGCCGATCCTGTGTGCCCATGACGTTATTAGGGTGGACACTCTGGTGAAAACCTGTGGTGCTATGGAGAGACCGAAACCCAGCACCTTGAACTGGTAAACCTTGTTGTCCAAGCTGAATCTCAAGTACTGTACTTCCTTGAAGACGGATGGACTGGGATCTGGAAGTACGCGTCCTTCAGGTCCAGTGTACACATGAAGTCTTGCGGTCTCACTGCAAGTCTGACCGTGTCTGTGGTCTCCATGCTGAACGGAGTTTGCTTGACAAACTTGTTCAGAGCAGAGAGGTCGAAGACTGGTCTCCAGCCTCCAGATGCCTTCTTTACAAGAAAGAGTCGACTGAAGAAGCCTGGGGACCCGTCGACGACCTCTTGGAGAGCGCCCTTCTTCAACATGGTCTGGACTTCTGCCCGAGGGGCTTGCCCACTTGCCGATCCCATGGCAAGGGAGCTCAATGACACTGGATCCACTGTCAGGGGAGGTAGAAATGTTGTGAACGGGACGCGATATCCCTGACTGATTACGGAAATCGTCCAGGAATCGGCCCCGAGTTGTTGCCACCTGTTCGCGCAACTTTGTAGGCATCCCCGCACTGCTGGACATGCAGGGGGACTGCCAATCCTAGCGTTTGCGGCCTCGGCCGCTCCCTCTAGGATTCTTTCCTCCCCTGGAGGACTTTTTGCCTTTTTATGTCCTTGACAGGAAAGAGCTTAGATACTGTTGTCTTCGCTGCAGCTGCCGGTTTCGTGGTCTTGGTAGGACGTGGTTGCTGGGGTGTTGGAGGTTTATAGGGCTTCAATGTTAGAGACTTATGTAGGAGAGAGTTCTGGTTGGACTTCCTCACCTCTCAGCCGCCTGTTACACGTCCTTAGGCCCAAACAAGTTCTTCCCCATAACGGAAGAATGCCTGAGCCTGCTGATCTCGGTATTGGGGACCTTTTGATGAAACCTCTCGGACACCGCATCTCGACGTTTCAAGATGGTGTTAGCGCACATGTTCGAGACTTGGTGGGCTAGAAACTCGATCGTGCGAGTGGCCGAGAGTAAAAAGGTCTCCATAGCCTTCCTGGTACTTTCTCTGAACTAATCTTCTGAACGTAACAGGATGCCTAGGGTCCCTAGCCAGATATCCAGCCACGAAGTGGCCTGCATGGCACACTTCGCCACCTTCTCCTGGCTAAGGATCTCCGTAGTCGAGAACGAGACCTGCCGGTTGGAGAGTCTCTCAAGAGGGACTCCCCTGGTAAGCTCTTCCAACGAATGGTGAAGGGGGAGAGCCAAACAAGTCTCCTCAACGATGTCAAAGTACCTCCTCTGTTGGACACGAGGACGTGGGAGGAATTTGTTGCCGGCGCTGGATCGGCTGGAGGAGGTAAGCTCGGAGAGCTGGGCTTCGACGATGTCTCTGGCACTCTTGACCCCTTGAGACCAGGGCAAAGCCGCACTGGCCTTCGAGGGTTTTTGAGTCTCAAAGACTCAAAAATCTTTGGATCAGCAAACCCATTGAGATTCCTCATAAGGGTCAGAACCTGCCAGATCGCATGTTCTGATTCCTGCAGCTCTCCTCCTGAAGGGCTGGCAGCGAAGTCTCGTGTCCCCAAAGGCTCTTCTTGGGGGGACTCGTGGACGTTTTCCGAGTGCTTGGCTGGCTTCGGTCTAAGCCTTGATGATGACTTCGGCACAGTCTTGGAGTCCTTCGACTCCCTCCTAGGAGGGATGCAGGACTCCAGCAACGATGGTGGGAGGCTCTTCTCCACCCCTACCCGAGAAGACTTTCCAGCGCGAGGTGGGGTTTCCCTCATTGGTGCGATGGGGGAACGCCTCACCTCACGTGACCCCCCTGAGGATGGGATATCTTCGTCTGAAGGGGAGGGAGAGAAAGTCTGGGGGGTGAGGAGGCCTTCCTCAAGGACTTACGAGGAGTCAGCTTCGCCCTCGGAGAAGTTACCACGTTCGAAACTCCTTTCTTCCTCTTCAGGGGAGTAGGAGCTGCCAAGGATTTCTGGCCCAGCTCAGAGAGAACAGGCTTAAAGGCCTGCACGACCTCTCTGACCAGTGTCCCAAATCAAGGCTACTGGCTGACAGCTGCGCTGTCAGAAACTCCCTCTAGAGGGAAGGGGATCGACCGATCCCTAGGAGGAATTACCAAAGGGGGGTTCGCCTGAGAAGATGATGAAGGAGAAGAAAAGTCCCTGGACCTTTCCCGAACCTTCCCCCCTCCCGGCGAGCGAGCTGTTCTGCGCTTGTGGGGGGGAGGACGCAACAATGATGACCTGGCCGCACGTTGTCCTGCAGCCTCGCGCGTGGGGAGGGGGGTGATTATCACGCTGGGGAGTGTGCTGGCGCTCGCGCGATGGAAAATGCTCTGGGTCGCGCGTGGGCGAATATTGGCGCGCGGGCGAATATTGGCGCGCGGACGAATATTGGCGCGCGGGCGAATATTGGCGTGCGGACGAATATTGGCGCGCGGGTGAATATTGGCGCACGAGGGTGATGGCGAGGGTGCGCGCGGGCGAGCAATGGCACGAGCTAGAGAAAGCAGAGGGTGCGCAGGAGGAGGGTTGAGCGCTTGCGCGCACGGGCGCACAAGATCCAGCTGAAGAGCCCGTGCGGGCGATGATACTGTTGTGCGTGCGCGCGGAGACACATCTCTTGCGCGCGGGCGATGATACCGTTGGGCGCGCGTGCACAGGAGACACATCTCTTGCACGCGGGCGCGCATGAGTGCGCAAATCAAGCTTTGGAGATGGGCGTGGGCGTGCAGGGCGCGCATGCGCAACTTCGTGGGCGCGCGTGGGAGGCTGCATGCAAAGGCGTGCTGGCGAGGGATGGCGTGCAGGCGGAGAACGATGGCGCGTTGGCGAACGCTGGCGCGTTGGTGAGCGCTGGCGCATTGGCGAGCAGGGAAGAAATTTAACTTCCCTACTGAGCCCAGATCAGAAGATAGTGGGCGCGCAGGAGATCGTTGGCGCAGAGAGTGCTGGCGTGCAGGTGAGCGCTGGCGTGCAGGAGAGCGCTGATGCGTAGGTGAGCGCTAGCGCGCAGGAGAACAATGGCGCGCAGCAGGTTGAAGGCACGCAGTAGCGCGCTGGTGATCAGGAGAGTACTGGGGCGCAGGTGAGCACTGACGCCCAGGTGAGCGCTGGCGCGCTTCAACAGGAACTTCCTCCATAGAAGAGCGCTTGCGCGCAGGAGAGGGCTGGCGCACAGGTGAGCGTTGGCGCGCAGGTGAGCGCTGGCGCGTAAGGAACGTATGCACCAACTTGCGCATACGCCCTTGATGCCCCGAAGGGACCGTTGCCTGTTTTACAACAGGATGCATTGGCGCCCACAGCGCGTCAGCAGCCAGGAATGGCGACGGCAGGTCAGCAGGTCTGACGGGTGGAAGGTCAGCGTGTCCTTTGTAAGGACGACCTTCCACCGAAGGAGATCGCGAACGATCTGCAAAGAGGTCCAGGGTTATAGCTGGGAGAGTCGGAGAACGATGGCGAGGTTCCTCTGCGGCGGACTGCGGAGACGATGAACCGAAGAGGCGCCTCCTCACACCCTTGTGAGGTGAAGGAAGGCCTCTACGGCGAAGAGGAAGGCCTCTACGGCGAAGAGGAAGGCCTCTACGGCGAAGAGGAGGGCCTCTACGGCGAAGAGGAAGGCCTCTACGGCGAAGAGGAAGGCGGGCTTTATGCCTTATGCGCCCTCTGGGGGCCGTGGGGTCAGCGGGCTGACCATCAGCAGTCCTCCGAAGAGGAGTCTCTATGAGTGAACTCCCCCGAGGGGGAGAATCACCTGCAGGAGAGACCGTTGGACTTAGTTCCTCCCTTGAAGGATGAGTAGAGGGAGGAACTAAGCCTTCAGCTACAACAGGTTGATCAGGAGCAGAAGTCTGAGATACCGCATCGGAAGCCTCTGCCACCACAACATCGACGATAGACAGAGGATCAACCTATGCCAAAGTCGGCGATTGTTTGACAGCGGCCCCCAACCGGATCATGTCAAACAAGGCTTCCTTGGAGGGCGAACCCTCAAGCCCCAAGGAAGCCCAAAGCTGAAACAAATCATCATTAGACATGTAAAGATTTAAATCCTCCCCCATGGGAGGAGAAGGAGCTGCCTCATTATGGGAGGCAACTCCCTCTCCCGAACCCCGAGATCGGGCAACAAAACTATGGCCTACGCTACCACTCGACAGTTTCTCGGAAGAAACCGATCAGGCGGGAGGTTCGGAGGAGGTTTGGGCCACGGAAGAAGAGCCCTTGGGATTTTCTCCTTTCAAAGAAACCTTCGAAGGAGAAATATCCCGTCTGGACTTCTTCCGTCGCCGAGAAAACCTCTCCCACTGGGAGGTAGACCACTCCCTACACTCACCATACTTATTATTTGTATCACACCGCTGGCCCCTACAATAAGGACAAAGGGTGTGAGGGTCCGTATCGACCGCCGACATAAACGGGCCACAAGGGCGGTCGGGTAATCCAGGACACTTTCGCATAACAGCAGAGGCCAACTTCACGCACACCTGTAAAAGGAAAAGCAAAAAGCATTAAGTGGCTGTCAGGAAGGCGAGGGTGAAAGCGGACACGTCCGACTACCACCCGAGCTGAGAGCAAAGTGGGCTCAAGCACAGGTGTGTGTGAGGGGGGGAGGGGGGAGGGGGGAGGGGGTAGCAAGCTACCCTCCCTACCCCCCGTTAACTAGCGGTGGGGTAGTAAATCCTCGTTAAAATTCTAAGGGCTCGTCATTTCAGCTACGCCGAAAGTAATAACCCTATTAAATAGTGTGGTTTGTAGGTCAGTTACGGATCAAACTATAATTGATGCAACTTTAATGGCACTCCCAGACCTCTATACATTATCTGGGGGGGTTCCCAAATCAGGAGTCAAAATCCTCATTATTTGGGGTCATAAACAGGTCATAGGGTTGGTCGGGTCGCTGAGGTACCACAAGGGAATGAGGGTACGAAGCATCCAAGTAGGGGGTATAAGGTATCATGTTAAATTCAATGCTTCGTATTTCAATAGTTACTAGTACAGTACTCCCATGGAAAAAATCTAATAAATGTTAATTGTT
Organism: Palaemon carinicauda; assembly: GCF_036898095.1. NCBI lineage: Eukaryota > Metazoa > Arthropoda > Malacostraca > Decapoda > Palaemonidae > Palaemon > Palaemon carinicauda. The sequence goes on along the minus strand of NC_090732.1, from coordinate 142,950,275 downwards.
TTATGTCATAATTAAAATTATCACCATATAACTATAGGTGCCATATTATTGTTAAAGTAAGCCTATTTATTTTGCATTATTATCTGTTACCTAAGACAGATTTCCTCATTGCGCAACAAAAGTGACCTTTAGGGTGAGAATGTAATAAAGCCTGCTTTAAACAACTTTTATGAATGATTTACAGGTTAACTATTTCCTAACCATATCCTTGAAGCTGTTGATGATGCAACTCAGCAATAATACCATAATAAGATGCCTCCAAGGTATTGCAGCAGACCTAAAAGAACAAATTTTAAAAGATTTCAGAAATTCCACATGGACGGCCCTTGCAGCAGACAAGTCAAGTGACAAACAGCACAACCACAAATTGTGATCAGTGAATGGTTTCTGAAGCGCTTCGTAATTGAGGGACTGTTTCCTTGAATTTCACTTGAAATTACAAGAGTTGATTGATTGATTTACGGTTTTCAGGAGGATATTTTTAATATTATAGATAAGTTCTTCACTGAAAACATCCTGGATTGGAGTGAAGTAATTGAATATAGTAATGATAGTGCCCCATCAATGAAAGTACTGAACAAGAATAGTGGAGTACATGAAATTCTATCAAGAAAAATCCTTAAATTGAAACAAACCACTGTACTATCCATTGCCAGAGTTTTTATTCTCTGATGTGATGTTAGTAGTTATTTCCCTGATCAATTATGAGAAAGATATAGACCTGAATTCTCGCATGTTTAAACACTTATGCATCACTGAAAATTCCAATAACCAAACGCTCCTAATGTACACTGTTGTCAGGTGGTTGTTACGAGGAAAAACTCTGGAAAGGGTTTTCTTTTTTTGCCATGAACTGACCATATTCTTGCAGGATCAGAGGCACAAGAATACTTGTTACTTTCATGATACACGCTTCCTTGCTCTCCTTACACTTCAGACTGACATTTCTGAGCATGTTAATAAACCCAACACCTAACTTAAAGAAAAAGGGAAATGGGTGTTTGACCTACAAAGTGCAATTAAGTGTTTTGCCAGCAAATTGCAGGAACTATAAAAAGAACCTGAAACTGATAGTTACTGTAATTTCCATCACTACATGGAATTTACAACTGCAAAGGATATTGATTTTCATGGAGCACTGGATCTCCTAGGAGAGAAATAGGATTTGCTGGGTTACTTGCAGACTCTGACAAGGAATATGAATGGTATATTTCAGGAGTTGCTAACGGAATCTTTGGGCTTTGCGCATTTTCCATTCAAAATCAATACGAAGCCTTGTGGGTCTATTGCACTTGAAATGGCAGAATTATAAGAAGACAACAAAGCAAGAGTGGACTTGGATGTGTATAAGGACATAGCAAAGTTTTGTATTAAGTTAACAAATACTGTAAGCATATAGCCGTAAAAAATTAAGATTTGTAGGTTCTCATATAATTTAGAACCATTTATGTTTATGAGGCAGCAATCCCATCAATAGTGTTCAAAAAAGGGATTTTGACGTAGGAAAAATCTATTTCTCGGCGAAGGACCTGTGCCGCCCAGTGAATAAGCTCCATTTAAGCACTTATTCTTAGGTAATTTACTGCTAAATATACCAGAGAAAAAATGTAAAGGAGTGCTAGGTTAACTAGCTCGCTCACCTAATGGTGTCGGTATAAAATTGGGCGTATAATCCAGAGGTCCCGCACTATTTAGATTAATCCACGACAGAGAACCCCAATAGAGGAGAGCCGTTCAACCTCACTCGGTACTACTACAATGCATCCGCTCAGAACCCAACTCCTTAGCACCCAAAGTTTGGGGACTCCAAGGGAGAGGAGCTGGGAGGGTTCACTGGGCGGCACAGGTCCTTCGCCCAGAAATAGATTTTTCCTACGTCAAAATCCCTTTTCTGGGCTCGAACCTGTGCCGCCCAGTGAATCTATACAAGAGAAAAATGTCACCAAACTTGCAAAATAAAGGAAAAAACATAAGCGTAAGAGAAATACAGGATGCTTTAATCAGGAGAAATACAGGATGCTTTAATCAGAGATGAGTACCAAAAAACAATTATAAGGGTATCTTAAATATGAACATAAATCCAATAAGGTAGGTATAATAATGCCGTGAGTGATAATATATACAGATACTCAGGAGCATAAAATTTACAAATATAATAACAGTATTCAGGTGCGAGACCAACGAATACAATAGGGTATAAATGAGGCAGGTAAGAGGGAGAGATAAAGAGTCAAGGCATTAACCTGTGAGTTACTCGGGAGTAACTACGCTCCCTGCGGCTACTGTAGAAAATTTTAGGGCTTCCAAATGTTTAAGGTAGTGTTTCTTGAACACTGACGGTGATTTCCACCCTGTATACCTGGAAAGGTCTGTAAAATTCATGTGGTGAAAGAAGTTCACCGAGGTGGCAACCGCCCTGATATCATGTGCAAGAGGAAAAGAGTCAGGGTTAGCTTGTTTAATAAAATACAAAATTTGTTGCCTGATCCCTTTAATAGTAATGGTACCGCCTTGTTCTCTAACGAATAGAGGCCCCGAGGAGTTAGAGGAGGTCCGGGATAGATAAGACCTAAGAGTAGTGACAGGGCACAGCGACGGATCTTGCGTGAGGGGAACAATTTTCCAGGAGGTCCATCTGTTTTGAGGGTCTTCATTCTTAGCCAAAAAGAATTTGTTAGGAGAAAGAAGGACCTCTCCTGAAGGCAGAAAGTCAATATGACCCGGGTCTCTCGACAAGGCTGCCAATTCAGAAATTCTTGCCCCGGAAGCCAAGCTCACTAGGAAAAGTGTTTTCCTGAGAAGGGGCATGTAATCACAAGAACTGTTAATGGTATCAGAAGCCAATTTGAGTACGTCATTAAGGAACCAGGTCACCGGGGTAGGACGAGTAACCGGTTTCAGTCTGGCACAAGCTTTCGGAATTGAAGCTAACAAAGAGTCGGTTACGTCTATGTTAAAACCCACTAGGAAGATCTTTTTCAGAGCCGATTTAATAGTGGTGATAGTATTGGCTGCCAGACCTGATTCTAATAAAGATCTAAAGAAAGTGACTGTAAGGTTCAAGTTCATACAGTTCACGTCTGAGTCTATTAAAAATTTTGCCAACTTTTTAACTGCAGAGTCGTACTGACGGATGGTGGAATCCCGTTTATCTGATTCTAGGAACAAGGTGTTTTGAGGATCAATATTGGCACCATGCATAGCCGCAAACTTCATAAAGTCCATAAAGTTAGGGCGCTCTGAATGTTTGAGAAAGCGTACACAACGCGTGTTTGTACTATCTGAGACAGAACCGGATTGGGTATCGGGTGAGGGTATAGTCTCAACTCCCGCAGGAGAGGATACCAGTTGCTCTTGGGCCAGTTGGGTGCGACCAAGGCTACTTGTCCCTTGAAGGATCTCAGTTTGTCTAGAACTTTCAGCAAAAGATTCACCGGGGGAAAGAGATAAATCTTTTCCCAGTTGTCCCAATTCTGTGACATGGCGTCTGTGGCGTAAGCCTGAGGGTCTAGATTGGGAGCCACATATACTCTCAATTTGTGGTTGGATTCCGTGGCGAAGAGGTCCACTTGGAGGCCGGGAACCTGAGAGAGAATCCACCGAAATGACTTTAGATCGAGTGACCATTCCGATTCTAGAGGGGAGGTCCGGGACAGGGCGTCTGCCACTACATTCCGGACTCCCGCCAGGTGGACAGCTGAAAGATGCCAACGGTTCGAGGCTGCTAGGGAGAATATGGCTACTAGAACATGGTTCAGAGGCCCTGACTTTGACCCGCCTCTGTTGAGGCAGCGGACCACCACTTCGCTGTCGAGGACCAGACGAAGGTGTTGTTTCTTGGGAAGAGCGAGACGATTCAGGGTTAGAAGAACTGCCATGGCCTCTAGCACATTGATGTGAAAATGGCGGAACAAGGGAGTCCAAAGACCTTGAACTTTCTTGAGCTGAGAATAGCCGCCCCAACCTGATAGGGATGCGTCTGTGTGAATGATTAATTCCGGGGGCGGAAATCGAAGGGGAACTGACTTTGACAGACTGTTTGCTCTTGTCCAAGGAAGAAGTCTTTCCCGTAGAATGGGAGGAAGGCGGACTTTCCTGTCCCGGAGCTTCCGGTTCGCCCTCGAACGCCAGACACGATTGATATCTTTCAATTTTGCCTTCAGAAGAAGATCCATCACTGAGGCAAACTGAAGGGACCCCAGAATCTTCTCTTGAAGCCGTCTGGAACTTACTTTGTCTTTGAGAAAGCGTTTGGTGTTCCTTGCAATCTCTAACCTCTTGGGTCTGGGAAGACACAGAGTATAAGATATAAGATCCCATTGCAGGCCGAGCCATTGGAACTTCGATTTTGGAAGAAGACGGGACTTCTTGAAGTTGATCTGGAAGCCTAGAGATTGAAGATAATGGATGACTTTGTGAGTGGCTTTTAGGCAATTTTGGGAGGTGTCTGACCAAATGAGCCAGTCGTCCAGATAGGCTACTACTTGAATCCCTTGATTCCTGAGTTCCTGAACAGCGACTTCTGCTAGCTTTGTGAAGATCCTTGGGGCAATGTTGAGCCCGAAAGGCATCACCTTGAAGGAGTAACTTTTGTCCCCTAAGCGAAAGCCTAGGTACGGACGGAAGTGTCTCGCTATCGGGACGTGATAGTAGGCGTCTGTAAGATCGATAGAGGTGGTGACGGCCCCATGGGGAAGTAAGGTCCGCACCTGCGAGACGGTAAGCATTCGAAACTTGTCGCATTGAATGGACAAGTTGAGAAGGGATAGATCTAGAATCACTCTTCTCTTGTCTGAATCCTTCTTCGGGACACTGAACAGCCGACCTTGAAACTTCAGATGTTTCGTTTCTTGTATGGCATTCTTTTGTAAAAGATCCTGGACAAATTCGACCAGGTCCGGGGTGGAATGTTGACGAAATTTGTTCGGAGGAGGAGGTCCTTGAATCCAACTCCACCCTAGTCCCTTGGAGATGATACTGAACGCCCAGGGACTGAACCTCCATTTGTTGCGGAAGGCATAGAGCCTCCCCCCTACCTGCTGCACCTCAGTATTGGTTTGAGGAGTTGCCTCCACGTCCGCCTCGGAAGTTCTTTCCTCTGCGAAAGGCTCTTCCCCTGCCTTTGTTCTGGTTAGAGCCACGGTGGTAGCCTCTACCTCTACCATAACTCTGGGAAGAGCTATGAGCCTCGTAGGACTGGTTAAAGGCAGGGGAAGTGGCGGAGGCACCAGAAAGCTGGCTCTTAGGTAGCAGAACGGTGACATAGTCATCCGAAGGAGCCCGAGAGGTGGAGGGCTGCGCAGGGGCAACAGAAGATGGAGGAAGAGGCAGCCGGAAGTTGGATGAAGCACTCTGTTGTTGCCTGAACTGGGTGGAGGTATATGGTCTAAGCTTCTTCCTACCCCGGGCTTGATAATTTGCGGGGTCATACTTGCGTTTAGGGGTCAAACCCCAACGGGCTTTAAGGCTCTGATTAACCCTAGTGGCCTCCGCCAAGACTTACTCTACGAGATCCTCGGGGAAGAGATTTGAACCCCAACAGGAGGACCGGATGAGTTTATTAGGTTCATGCCTAATCGTCGCCTCAGCTAGAACATGCTTGCGACATCTGCGTTTAGCAGTAGCAAAGTCATACAAGTCATAATATAACGACTGTAACGTAGCCTTGTTGAGAGACTTAAAAATACTCTCCGTATCGTAAGTCAAGGCTATCGACTCCGTGGATGTGGCCAGGTTTAGAGTACGGCCCACACGTAGGCGGGAATCATATTCCTGTTTAATGAGAGATTCCGGGAGACGGGGAAGCTTCTCACTAAACAAGACTGAGGCACAGTCTGCTACAAGCTTGCCGGAGGTAAAGGTGGTATGGACGTTGTCCCAACACTCAATACCTGAGGGAAGAAGGAGGGAGATTGGATCCACCTCTCGGATGGGAGGCAAGGGCTTCTCCTCCAGAGCATATTGAAAGGCAAGCTCTGCCACCTTATTGACGCATGGAGTCAAGGTGGTCTTGTCCATTAAGAACATCGTAAAGGAGCTTTTATGAGGCGTCAGCATGGTGTTAGTGCAGCCGATGTCATTCAAAAATCTGGCCCAAACAGATTGGGCTTGCTCCTTCGGGAAGATGACCGTCTCTTTGGGGACCTTGTCTAATCGGACTAAAGCTTCCTCGGTAAGTCTGGCATAACCATGAAATGGAAATGCCAGACCCGGAGGAAAGAATTCAAAGTCCTCTAGAGGACGAGTGCCAAGGCCCTCCAGAGTCAACATTCCGTCTGAGAACGGGGAATGAAGAGCCATCCGCCAGGGGTTGTTCTTGGCAAACGGCGGGAGCTTAGAGGCATCCGGTATGAGAGAGCTTTGGACTCTCTCCGGAGCTCCTTGCTCTAAAGCCCCAATTCTCTGACCGAAGTTAGAGAACATCGTGTCCATCCTCGACTGCATCTCCGAAACCAACTTTTCCTGCATCTCCGACACGATGCGAAGCATAGCTGATTCGGAAAGGCCCGGGCTAGCAGTAGGAGGGGCGGAAGGAACTCCCGGGTCGTGAGACTTAGAGGAGGAACCAGAGGTCTTTGAAGACGGGTTCGTACCATGTTTAGAGCCATGAGAAGTCTTGTGAGGCTTGCGAGCTTTGGGTAAGGTCCTTGAAGTAGACTTATCCTTAGGGGGAACCGGGTATGAACGTTGAGACGAATCACGGTCCCCAGAATATCCAAGAAAGGAAGAGCGATCAGAAGAAGAAGAAAGAGCGGGGCTGAGGATAGGAATCTCAGCGCCGGACACACCTGCCTCACTTACCACCCTACCTGTATCCGGCTTGTCTAGCAACATTGGTTCGACGTCCAGGTTCATGGAGGCAACATTGTCCTCCAGACCTCCGGGGGCGTCCGATGGATCTTGCTCTGGGTCGATGAGACCCGTTATAGTGTCATCAATGTGGGCAATGATGGGAGCTGCCACATGCCTAGCCACAGCAGCTGAAGACTTGGCGTTGGGGTAAACCATGGTGCAGTAGTCCTCAGATAGGACGTACGGCCGCTTAGACTTTACATTCCGGGCAAACCCACCAATCCACACCTTCAGTGTGGCCCGAGCCGCAGACTTTTGCTCCGGGGATGCCTGAAATAATAGGGGCAATTATAAAAGGGAGACTCCCAATGGTCCTTCAAGACCATAGATATCTTACTAATAGTAAATAAAATAAGAAGGCAATATAGCCAACGGGACTCACCGAGTCAGATCCAAGGGTAGTGATGAGGTCGAAGCAAATCACACAGTTATCCGGGTGCCATACCACAACGTCTTCCAGTTGAACCCCACAAGGGGCGTGAGATCGGCAGACGGAGTGGCCACAAGGCTGGTGCAGAACAGCTGCACAGGCCGGCGTCAGACAATGCACCATCTGTAAAAAGAATAGTATATGAGAAACTGTAATTCTCTTAATTAGGGGCGGGTCTGGAGGACCCGGGCCTAACATAGGTCTAACACAAGATTAGAGCTTAACTGTACTATTCTTTAAATGGCCTAACATAGGTCTAACACAAGAAAAGAGCTTAACTGTACTATTCTTTTAAGTAGGGGCGGGTCCGGAGGACCCGGGCCTAACATAGGTCTAACACAAGATTAGACTGTAAAAAATAAAATAATTTTTTTTTTTTTTTTTTTTTTTTTTTTTTTTTTTTTTTTTTAGGGGCGGGTCCGGAGGACCCGGGCCTAACATAGGTCTAACGCAAGGTTAGAGCTTAACTGTAATATTCTTACATAGGGGCGGGACCGGGGGTCCCGGGCCTAATCATAAGTCTAACTTGAAACTAAAGTATAGCCATCCATTCCGGTCAAGCCGGGAGCATAAAAAAGGATGCAATAACAAGGAATTAAGACACATAGTGTCTGATTTCCCGGGGTGGGGTAGACCCCGGGCCGGGAAATAAAGGTATATTCAATACCAATTCCTTTAGAGACTCCGGGGTAGTGATCTGTCATATATAATCATCATAGGAAATGTTATAAAATAATAGGGGGGCGGAACTGTAACTAAGAACTGCCAATCGAACCCGGAGGGTTTCGTATAACATAAGCCAGAATGAAAAGTGAATATAAAATAGGGTGCACCGGGATCCAACTCTGTTGACCGGTGGCCAACCAGACTAGACAGAGACTAAACCGCCGGGCCACCCGGAGGACAAAGTCCATAAACACTTAACTACCCCCTCTAAAAGGAGGGAAGGCAACGGTCCCTTAGTGGAGGGGGGAGAAGCCTAGCCTACCACCTAGCTAGAGGGGGAGCGTGGGGGAGGATCACGTGATACGAGGCAGCAGGGCTACCAACTGACGATCCCCAACAGACAGATCAAACGGAGTAATGGAACAAATATTCATTATAAAATTAATAATAGCGTTAAATATATGAATAAACACATAGAAAATTTTTGGGCAAGGCATGCAACATAAATAATTAAATCACAAAAGACACACCTGATGGCTAAAATAACATTGCCGCCTTAGCACGGTCGGCAGCCATAGCGATACGTAAATGATATCGGCCCAAAAATTGAACCACGAGGATTCTAAACGCTAAATAATGAATATTCACAATAACAAATAATATTTGATAATAAAAATAATACACATAGTAACACCGCAAGTGAAAATTAAAAGCTCTCAAAAACAGGAGTACCAACTGTAGTGAAATCAAGCAAGATCGGTATGAACGAAGAGAATAAACTCCTATAATATAAATATTAAACGATCTAGGTTGCTCAAAACACAGTAAAACCCAGCTTGGTACTTAACTTAGACGGTGTCTCCTGGGAAACCGACGAAGAAGCCATAATTCACTAGAAAATATCCAAAAATCGAGAGCACTAGAAAAATGCGGGTTACTGCACAAGTCGTGCTAAACGGAGTTGGGTTCTGAGCGGATGCATTGTAGTAGTACCGAGTGAGGTTGAACGGCTCTCCTCTATTGGGGTTCTCTGTCGTGGATTAATCTAAATAGTGCGGGACCTCTGGATTATACGCCCAATTTTATACCGACACCATTAGGTGAGCGAGCTAGTTAACCTAGCACTCCTTTACATTTTTTCTCTGGTATATTTAGCAGTAAATTACCTAAGAATAAGTGCTTAAATGGAGCTTATTCACTGGGCGGCACAGGTTCGAGCCCAGAAATTAATATCGTAGCCGTATGACAAGCATCAACTTGGAAAATTATATGAAGTGTTGCATAACAACATACACCCCAATACATACCCCCGCCAGATGAATAATTTTTACTAACGGGTACGCAGGTAAAGGTGAAACTCAGTCTGAATTGGTTTAAGCCCTCCCAAGAAGAGAAACTACCATGAAGCAATATAAGTTACTCATCGAGATAAATATCTCTCTGATCGGAAGAGCAAAAACAACAATCTAAAGGAGGGGGGTGGGGCAGCTAATAGTCACTCTTCACAAGGGTACACAGCCCATGGGGTTTCAAAGGTTGCATCCTCATAGGGAAAACTTTCACTTCACAAGCTTAGCATTCTATGTGCTTCCGCTTACGAGATGAAGCTCTTACAAAACTAAAATAACACCATCATTTATCACAAACAGATGTAAGAAAACACCTAACAATCCAGAGAGGAACAAGGCAGCACATAAGTGGCTCACCTCAGCCAAAGATAAAAGTGGCTATTCTGTGAGTCAGGTGGGCGGGATCTCCTGTTCGCGCGACTCATTAACCAATAACATTGTTGATGAGTTAATAGCCATTCCAGCATTGATGAAGACGTCCTTATTTTAAAGTACAAAACGGATTTTGAGCGAAGCGAAAAATCTATTTTTGGGTAAGGTGGCCATGTCGTCCTGATGGAAGTTCCTCTAAGGTAGCTTCCTAGGGTATATTACTGTACAACTACGGCGATATTCCCAGAGAATTTACCTTAAGGTACCCAGAATTCTAACTCCTGGAGCGAATATCCCTAAAAAAGACCCAGGGATATCGCAAATATCAGCGGACGTATTCTTGACACGCCACATGGCAATCTGTACCCCGAACAGAGTTAACACTTCGTAGGGGTCAAATGGCAAGAAAACGAAAACGATAAGAAAAAGGGGAGCCGTTAGTAAGGCATCTCTCCTCCCCGTTTCGTAAGCGTGCCCTGCGCCGCTCGCAGCGCCATCTGTATTCCTTGTAGCGATACACGAGGTGCTACAGATACTGTATGTAGGGAGGGGTCCTACAGCCCTTTCCCTTTTTTTTTTTTTTTTTTTTTTTTTTTTTTTAAAGGAAAGGGGCAGGGCGGGTCCATCAGGACGACATGGCCATCTTACCCAAAAATAGATTTTTCACTTCGCTCAAAATCCGTTTTTTGGGCTCAAGCCATGTCGTCCTGATGGAAGTGTACCAGAGCATTACTGTATCTGTGGATTCTCAATACGTTCCGCACTCCTCAGAAATATTTCCCTAGTCAGCTCGACTGAAAGACCTAAGATGTTACCGTTATACATCTTTTCACTAACCATAAACCATGATAGCGCTTCCTGCCCCCTACAGGGAAGAGTCCTACTAGACTCTAGGAAGGAACGAAGAGTACATATACCTATGTATGAATCACTCGCAAGCCCATACAATATAGTGGTCTCACTCTATATGAAGTAAAGCATAGTCTGTAAGGAACTACAGCATCCAAAGGAAATATCGGCCAACCTCCTGGTCGAAATTGAATTGGACAAAAGGTTTATATCTGTGTAAGAATAAACTTGCTGCCGCTACCGTCCTCTGAGAAGAATGGAGCCCTTTACACTAAGGAAAGTATAAACCAATGCAACAAGGCTTGCATCAAGGAACAGGCTATTATAGATATCCCCGATTAATGTACATAGGCTGAATGCTCAATAACTGATAAGAAATCAACATAGGTGAAGGAGACGCAAGGTTCCCGAGAACAAGTTTATTGACAAACAATAAATAGACATGGTTACCACCATTATATACATATGATAGGTGGATGACCAATAATTTGCACAAGTACTGTAGTAAACGGATATATGGTTATCTGAAAGAAAACAATAGAGTCACTTTTCACGTACCAAGGTATCAAAGTTAAAAATCCATGTTACTAGCCACTGACATTAGCGTCAAAAACGCTCGGCACACGTCTGTACTTATGCTAAAATCACCTTAACGCCGGAACAGTCACTGTGGGCTCCCGGAGCCCTCACTCCTAGTTATAGCACCGCATATATCTATACACTCACCCTGGAATTAAAAGTCCCAATTAAATCCACTGTTCCTCGCAGAGTTAAACAGCAGGGTTAACGACGCAACCAACTGCTACCACAGACCTCTTTAGCTGCTCCACTTGCTTAGCATAGTGGCGAAAGAATACCCTGGAAGACTTCCAGCCAGTATATGAACGAAGGTGTTCAAAATCCATAAAGTTAAAGAAGTTTAAGGATGAAGCAACTTTCCTCGGATCATGACCTGCGGGTGAACTGTCAGGATCCGCTCTGCGAATAAAGTATGTAATTTTCGCCCTGAGTTGATTCAAAGATAAATTCGAGCCCGATGTTTCTCCTCTAAACAGTTGACCCCCTTGGAAGCCTGAAGTTCTACGAAGATAGACCTTTAGGCATTCTACAGGACATAGAGATGCATCTTCTTTCAGAGGTCAGATTCTCCAGGGACCCCACCTGTTGGTGGGCAACTCGTTCTTAGCGAGAAACGTAGGGTCCGGAAACAGATTCAGTTCTCCCCCATCCAGGAACTGAACGCGGCCCTCATCTCTCGAGAGGGCTACAATCTCACTAACTCTGGCCCCAGACGCGAGAGCAAAAAGGAAGATAACCTTTTGAGTCAAATCCTTCAGTGCACACTCCTCATTATTCAGTAATGAGGCAAAATGAAGGACTTTATCTAAAGACCATGAAATAGGCTTTGGAGGAGCTGAAGGTCTAAGTCTGGCGCAGGCCATCGGGATCTTGTTAAAGATTTCGTTAGCGAGGTCTACCTGGAAGGCGTACAGAATGGGCCTTGTCAAAGCAGACTTACACGTAGAAATCGTGTTAGCTGCCAGCCCCTGTCCGTGGAGGTGGATGAAGAAGGACAGAAAGAAATCCGTAGAGATCTCATGCGGATTCTTCTCTTTGACAAAGACCACCCATTTTTTCCAAGCCGACTCGTACTGCCTTTTAGTAGACTTGCACTTATATTCCTCCAGGAAGTCGATGCTGTCTTTCGAGATCCCGAGCCGCTTCTTCACCGCTAGGGAGAGAAAATCATGAGCTGCAGGGTCCGGGTTTTCTGTAATGAAGAGTAGACAGTCGACTTCTGGACTCGCTGGGACAGAACTGGGTCCGGGAGTGGCAGAAACTTCAGTCGTAGTTCCAGAGCCAGAGGGAACCACACACTGTTCGGCCACTTGTGGGCCACTATCGCTGCTACTCCCTTGAAGGACCTCAGCTTGTTGAGGACCCTCAACAGCAGGTTGTGAGGGGGGAACAGGTAGATCCTGGACCACTTATTCCAATCGAGGGACATCGCGTCCACTGCTTCCGCCAAGGGGTCCTCGTACGGGGACACATATCGCGGCAACTTCTTGTTGTCCTTCGTCGCGAAGAGGTCTATCTGCAGTTCTGGGACTTGACTCGAGATGAAGGAGAATGATCCTGCGTCTAGGGACCATTCCGACTCTACAGGTGTAACCCTGGATAGAGCGTCCGCTGTCACATTGCGGACTCCTTGAAGGTGAACTGCCGACAGGTGCCACTTCTTCTTCTCCGCCAGTCGGCATATGGCCAACATCACCTGGTTGAGAGGTGGGGATCTCGATCCCCGCCGATTCAGACATTTCACAACCACCTCGCTCTCCAGTACCAACCTTATGTGGATCGAGTGATGCGGGGAAACTTTCCTCAGGGTAAGAAGTACTGCCATAGCTTCTAGAAAGTTTATGTGAAAGGTCCCGAATAGCTTGGACCAGGTCCCTTGAACCTTTTTTCGATGAGAGTGACCTCCCCACCCTTCCTTTGAAGCGTATGTGTGAATCGTCACTGATGGGGGAGGTGGCTGAAGAGGTACCGACCTCTTTAGACGACTGGCCTGAGACCACGGTCTGAGAAGAGAACGTAGCCGAAGCGGAACCGGTCTCCTCAAGTCCCTTCGCGCGTTTGATGCAAAGCTTCTCCAAACCCCGGCTGCATCCTTTAGCTGTGCTCTTAGCACCGGGTCTGTTACCGACGCAAACTAAAGAGAGCCCAGAACCCTCTCTTGTTCGCGTCTTGATATCCTCTCGGAAACTAGAAGTCTCTTGACAGACCCCGCTATCTCCTTCCTTTTCGACATCGGAATGGAGAATCGGTGTGACACTAGGTCCCAGTCAATTCCCAACCACTGGAACCTCTGAGATGGAGAAAGACGAGACTTCTATCTGTTGATCTTGAACCCTAGATATTCTAGGAACTGAATCACCTGTAGGGAAGCCTGCAAGCATTCCGCTCTGGATGCTGCCCACACCAGCCAATCGTCCAGGTAGGCTACCACCTGGAACCCTTTTAGGCGTAACTGTTTGAGCACTGCGCTCGCAAGCTTCGTGAAGATCCTTGGGGCTATGTTTAGCCCGAAAGGCATCGCTCTGAAAGCGTAAAGTTTTTGTTGTAGCTTGAATCCTAGGTAGGGGGAGAGACGGCGACTGATTGGAACGTGCCAATAGGCGTCTGACAAGTCGATGGAGACGGTAAATGCCCTCTTGGGTAGTAAGGCCCTTATGTGTTGCAACGTTAACATCTTGAACTTGTGGTTCACTATGAACTTGTTGAGTGGCGACAAGTCCAGAATGACTCTGAGTTTCCCCGAGTCTTTCTTGGGAACACAAAACAGCCTCCCTTGGAACTTGATGGACTTTACCCTCCGGATCACCTTTTTCTCCAACAGTTCTTGAATGTACTCCTCCAAAACGGGGGTGGAGTGTTGGAAAAATTGAGGGCACGGGGGCGGAGTGCTGTACCAACTCCAACCCAGTCCATTTTTGAGCAGGCTGTGGGCCCAGGGATCGAAGGTCCAACAATCCCGAAAATACTGTAATCTCCCTCCTACCGGCAACACTTCACTTTGACTGCTGCCCTGCGGTCTTGCCTCCTTGGCCGCGACCACCGCTGAATCCTCTTCCCCTTGAGGGGCGTCTAGACGAGCCTCTGGCTGCTCCTCTGGGCTTTGCTCGAAAGGTGGTCGACTGCCCTTCGAACACTGGATTGAATGCCGGGGATGATGAGGACACGGCCTGGGGCACCCATTGGAAGGTGGTCGGGGTCTGGGCTACCATCTGTGGCACTGGAGGCAAAGCTGATTGTTGCTGCTGTTGACGTTGCGATCTGAAAGGCTTGGCTGGGCGGGGAGAAAACCTAGATTTCTTCGCCTTTCCCTTCGGTTGGGGACCTTCATCAGGGGAAGACTTCCTCTTGAGGGACAGGCCCCACTTAAGGAGAAGATTCCGATTCTCGGTGGCTGCCTTGTCCACCACCTCCTTAACCACATCACTGGGGAAGAGATCTTTGCCCCAGATGTTGGATGAGATCAGTTTCTTCGGCTCGTGCCTCACTGTGGCCGAGGCGAACACAAACTCCCTGCAGGCCCTCCTCGCCTTGACAAAGCTATAGAGGTCCTTTGTCACCGTGGCCAGATGGATCTTGGCCACTACCATGAACATTTCATGCACCTTAGGGTCGCTTGCCATTGTCTCCATGGTTGTCTGGAGAGACATCGAGGCTGCCAAACGCTCCTTTGTCTCCAGCTCCCTTCGCAGAAGGAATTCAGACAACTTAGGAAGGTTTTCGCCGAACTGTCGACCTGCGATATCGGCGTCCAACTTCCCAACCGAAAATGTGAGATGGACGTCCTTCCAGTCCTTGTTGTCCATCGGCAAGGCTAAAGACAAGGGCTTGCATTCCTCCAAGGAGGGGCATGGTTTGGCAGCCTCTACTGCCTTCAGAACGGCCGCGAACCCTTTCTGCAGAAAGGGGAAGGCCCTAGCCGGAGAGGATACGAAGGAAGGGTGCTTCTTACTCAAAGCAGCAACTTTCGAGTTTGAGAAGCCCCTCTCCTTCATTGCAGACGCCAGTGAAGCTTGAGCCTTGGCATGATCCAAGACGATCACCTCCTTCGGCTCCGTCTCCTCCTTCGAGGCCGGCTCCTTCTTCAGACGGACGTAACAGTCCGGATAGGCCCCTCTACTGGGCCAGAATTCCACCTCCTCAAGGGGAACTGAACCCAGCTTCTCCGACATGACGATCTTCCCGACCGTCATCGGCATGTGCTCGGCATACCTCCACGGGTTGGCATCCGAGCACACAGGAAGGTCTTTCACGTTGAGCTTCTTCGGAGGCCCACGTGACGCTGCAATCTTCTGCATCTGGAGCTCCATTGCAGCTGCCTTCTGACTGTTCTCCTACTGCATCTGCTGTATCATAACAACAATAAAAGAGAGAGCTTGTCCCAGCTCTGTTGGAAGAGCGGACGAAGTAGAGGGAATAGGTTCAGGGGCCTGAACCGGAACGTCCGATGGCACGCCATCCTCTTCCTCCACGAAGTTCGGATCTTGATCCTCGTCCTCGCCCCTGCGAGGAGGTCCTCTTCCGCCCGTTCGGACACGTCCGACATCTTGTCGTCCAGCTGAATGTCCTGCATGGCCTCCGCGACTTCAGCATCCACGGGGATCTGGACGAGAGGGATCTCCGGCCAAGGCTGGGGGACAACAGCGTCAGCAGAAGCCTTGGGAAAGAGGTACACCCTCATCTTCTCACTTGGAAGATAAGGTCCAGAGGTGTTCTTTTGGAAACCCCTTACCCAAACACGAAGCTTCTCCCTCGCTGCGTCCCTTGACTCCGCCGACCTAGGGGATTCAAAGGCCTCAGCTAGCAGGTTAGTACATACTGAACATACCTGCGGGTCCCAGTAACGGAGATCATCCTTGGAGGCTGCACAAGCCGCGTGCCTCCTACACGAATCATGCCCGCAGAAGTTCTTACTGCGAACGTTGCAGAAGACGCTGCCACACTTCGGATGCTCCTCCTGTAAAAGAAGAAAATTTCCATGAATATCAGGTGAATTTCAATTCACATGTATATACAAGCATGTACAAAGTTTAAAGGAAAGACACACACTTGTGTTTCCCACACAGTCACCTGTGGAAGCCTTCCAGCAATTAAAATCAAATGGTTAGTCTCTGCTAGAATTACCAAAGAGAATATTTCCCGAGGGAAATAGGTGTAGCTCACACCTAAGGTAAGACTTTAACATACTGGCTAAAGATGAAAAGAACTCTCTTTCCATCCCTGTAAGGCAACACCAAGTGACTGCACAAGGCAACACGAGCATGCTAGAAAATACAGTGTTGTAACCTACTATATCATGGTCTCTCCCGACAGAATACACTATACAGGGGAGTACTGATATAGTACATGGGGTGGCGTGCCGGCCGGCACTCGTCGGCCAGCACCCCCCCCCCACAGGTAGGTCTCAAGTATGCGACTTAAGAACTCCAAGGCGGGAGAACTCTAGTTCCGATGTCTGTGCCGGCCGGCAGTGGCTGCCGGTCTGTAGCTACCCAGGTGGCGCCCGGCTGTCGGCCACCATTCCCAGTGGCCAGCAGACAGGGCGAGGTAACAGGCCGGCCGGCAGAGGTAAACAACCCATGCCGGCCGGCAGCCACGCTAGGTAGGGCCCGGCTGCCGGCCGCCACTCATAACGGCCGGCAGGCGAGCGAGGAGACCGGCCAGCAAAGGCATGTAGCCGTCGCCGACCGACGGCAAGAGAACTAGAGAACACCCACTACCCGACTGCCGGCCACTAGGCCGGCAGTCGGCAGAGGACAACACACAAGAAGACTACAGAATGGATGCCGGGCTAAGAGGCTATGTACCTCAACGCCCGACACCCGAAAGAGTGCTGAAAGGAAGGGGAGAAACTAATTCAGGCTTCCTAACCACTGCTCACTGGATCTACAGACAGTAGTGGATGAGGGACCAAGGGAGGACCGGGCAGCACTCAAGGTAACAGGTCCTCTGCCGGCCGACAGGGAACCAAGTCAGCTCCCCATCCTAACCTAAGCTAGGTACGGATGTGGGAAGGCTGACACTAATGGCATTACGGAAAGGACAAAAGGGAAGGACAAGAGGGTCCTGTCCAACCTTGCACTGGTTAAAGATCACCCCCGGCTAAGAAAGCCCATCTCAGCCAGGGGAAAATCCGGGGAGGGAGGCCGGCATTACTAGCTGCCTCCCTATAACCAATGCAAGGAAGGTATTGCTATTCCCGGGAGAGGGACACATCCCGCACCCGAAACAGCAACAAGGACAAGTCTGAAGGGTCACCGAGCGAAGGGATCATAACTACAGAAACCTTCAAGGGAGACCGAAGGAGGATAAACCTCCTATGCCTGTGTCAGACAGCGAGGGAGACTCTACCCCACGCCAGACCAACACGGACTCAGACTTAAAACACTGCTGTACTGTCCCTCTCTGAGCCAGACAAGCTGGAACAGGAAGGTACAGTCCCACCCCAATCTAGTTATATCGAAAATTAATTCGAATAAACCACTAGGGTTAAGCCCAAGGCTTAAGCAGAGGGAAAGGGTTTGCGCACCTTCCCCGAAAAGAAGGGAGCAAACGGGGGGAACAATAAAACATATCAATAGCCTAAGACAACCTAGCCTAAGACAACCTAGCCTAGGCACTAAGAGAATCGATTACCTAAATCACCGAAACTCACTCAAATACCATCTTGGAAAAACTCAGCATAAGCTTATATGTATAACGTTGCCTAACGCTCCAATAAAATTATAATTATCACACTTGGAAGACTAATTATCATGCAGGAAGTACAAGGGCCAAACGACTAGGCTACAAGGTCTAGCGTAGGCCAGCCTAGGCAAATCCTTCGCCAAGGCGCTATACTACAGCATCATAAAAGTATTCCTAAATAAGCTAAGCAGCTAATTTATTAAAGCGAAAGGGGGCTGGGAACGTCGCTCTGGCTAACCAAATAAATCCTATCTAGCGTGCGACAGCGTCCAGGACGCCTCCAGCAGGCAACAGCTCTTGTATCAAAGATAACTCTTTTAATTACTTTAATTTTAACCAAGAGCCTACATTTATACATAAAAGAAATGGTACTCAACTTATCCGAAGTAGAAGAAGTTGGAGAAAGCATATTCGTAAGAGTAAATCCAAGATATTTGGTAGAAAACACAGGGATAACACCGAGTTGTATAGCTACGCAAAAAGGAATACAGATGGCGTCGCGAGCGGCGCAGGGCACGCTTACGAAACGGGGAGGAGAGATACCTTACGAACGGCTCCCCCCTTTCTTATCGTTTTCGTTTTCTTGCCATTTGACCCCTACGAAGTGTTAACTCTGTTCGGGGTACAGATTGCCCTGTGGCGTGTCAAGAATACGTCCGCTGATATTTGCGATATCCCTGGGTCTTTTTTAGGGATATTCGCTCCAGGAGTTAGAATTCTGGGTACCTTAAGGTAAATTCTCTGGGAATATCGCCGTAGTTGTAATATACCCTAGGAAGCTACCTTAGAGGAACTTCCATCAGGACAACATGGCTTGAGCCCAAAAAAGGTTTGTATATGTGTAGAAACAAACCAAAGATATACTGTATAAGGAAAGAATACTTCAGTGATACCAGCTGGACTTTCTACTTCAATTTGTCACATTTATTGCCCTACTATACAATACAAAAGACAATTAATTTTGTCCCTAAATATTAAGAATACAATATATTTTTGTCACCAAGCAGCAGACAAAAGAGCACTTTATTAATCTGAGAAAATGGTAGAAATCTGCTGCTTGCAGATTAGAAATTGAAGAAGTAATTTCTTGTCTAAAACCTCAACAGAGCACTAATCTTCACTTGGTAATATCTTAAGAAATGTGTTTGCTTGGCTCTACAGTAACAACTACGTTGGTTGAGATTTCATCCTAAAAGAGGATCACCCAAACAGCCTTAAGCATACTGGACAAGAGGCTCATATTCTAACAAAATTGTCTAAAGTCACACAGAAGAGATTCTCCTTGCTCAGAAGTGATTCTGATAATTATGTCCATAAGCAGATGTCAAAGAGCTGGATCCTTCCTCTGCTAAAACAAACATGAGCTACGTCGCCCAAGGTCCACTGCATTATCCTTTGGACATTACACCTGACTAAAAGAGAGTTTCAACGCTAAGAAAGAGGAAGTAACTTGTGTTCAAAAGACACCTGGGACCACGAAACATATTGCCTAGTTTATGGTTCAGGAACGTAAATTGAACTCTGTCAAAATACAAGCTCCATTCTCAGGGATCAATATTAAATTCTCTATCTTTTTCCATTTATAAATTTCCCAAAATGGTATACAACAGGAGACACCATACCTTTATGTCATAAGGGTACAGTATGTTGTAGATGGGGTGCCCAACAATCCCCTGTAATAAGTTGTACAGCAAGGGCATCCTTATTAAATTGATGGCTAAACAAACTAATATGAGACTTCCTATTTTGGTCTGTCCACCTGATTTCATACAGTCAAATTGCTGAATGCATTTCTTTCCTGAAGACATATAGGACCAACAACAGGATTAGTGATGGAGCCTTAAAAAGTTAAAAACAATATTAAAATACACAAAGAATGATTAAAATCAAGGCTCAATAAAGGAATTTTGAAGGAAAATTAGAGGGAATTAGAAAGTGAAACTCAATGATACTCAACTACAACTGGAGTGGTCAACACCCAAATATTTGTGTGGAGCAACTCTCACAGAAGTTGATTGGCTTCAGAGTTTATACCATAATCTGAATAATGAATGAATGGATGTATAGAAATTGAACCATCAGACCTAGTGCCAGAGCAAGAGAGGCCCTTCAATGACATGGTGCAATTTCGAAAAATTCCCGATGTAGCACTTTGAAGTTAAAAGTTCAAAGAGCTTAAACAGTAAGACAGAAGTAATGAAGCACATTCAGAGATCAATTAAAAGGTTCAAAAGTAAGAGCAGCTACAAGATGCATGAACACCGGAAAGACCCTCTAGTAATGCCTGCAGCACACTGCATAAGTTATATTGTCAGGACTATTTCCATATGAAGCCTGAAAGCATATAAACACTAGCCCAATAAGCTAAATCCATACACTGATGGAGGTAGGATTGACCATAGGAAAACTTCATAGCATTTTTCATGTTTCCATGATGGACCAAAGACTAGGAAGAATCAGAAAAAGGTGAAGAACAGAAAAGGTGTTGCTTAAAGAAGGAAAGGAGGATGACAGAGAAACATGTATACATTTCACAGGAAGCTCCTTGCATGTTCGTATGCAAAGACCCAGGGGTCTCTATGACAGGAACAGCAGCAAGAAACATGGAAGAAGAAAGAACCTTGGATGATGTAATAGTAGGAGACTCACTGACCATAGCAAGGTGCATCCAGGATATGATTACAAGTGGCAAATTGAAGAGGAACACACAGATAGCAAACATATCCTATCACAAAGAGAGAGCAGTCTTCACTCTGACAAACAACCAAACCTCCAACCTTAGCAAGGGCCAAATGATGAAGAGTGATCATCAAGGGGAAATAAAATATTTATGAAAAAGCATCCCCAAACAGTTGTAAATGAGCCAAGAAGCATGGAACTGTAGACACTGAAGAATATCTGGCATTTCCAAGTCATAACACTTCATTATGAAAGTGACCTCTCTGTATTCTCCTGTAAAGGAAGCCACTATAATGATGCAAACTCATACAAAAGAATGTAAACAAGCATTGATGTTCAAGAGAACAACCAGCAAAAATAAGACTAAGACAACTAAGTTGATCTTAATATTAACCTGAAATTCAAGAACAGAAAGGTAAAAGATACAGTACCAACAAACATAAGTCAAAAGTTTTGAGAATAACAAAATACTTACAGGGACATATTAAAACAAAGGCAGCTGAAAGTAAGGTAGATATATGATTAAATAGCTAATACCCTTACTCACTTACCTTCACCAGTAACTACCCTGTTAACTAGTTACAATGAGTAAGCCACCTTATGTTAAGAATATTACAATATAAGAGCAGGTTTGTTTTCTTAACAAGGTGCAAACAAACTCATTAACAAAATATTAAAAGCTTTCATAATCTAATGTGGCTAGTCATGAGTAAAAGTTCTATAGTGCAAACAATTATTCGCCTTACCTTGCATATGTTTTGAAGTATATGTATCGTATTTTTAAAGTATCCAACATGAAAAACAGGTTTTGCAAGATCCAAGTACCCATAGTGACCAATGCATTCAGACAAATTCTTTGCACAAGTTTCACACGTCACATCCTTTTGGCTGGTCCCCTAAAATATAAAAAGGTTTACAAGAAAATTCTATGTAAAATGAAATAAATTTAATTGTATCATCACTAGCCATATACTTAAGGAAAAGAGAGCAGAGAAAGGAGGGGGACAGATGGCCACCTGGTCACTCATGGTTTTGAAAAAAAAAAAAAAGGTTGCTTTTTCTCAAATAAACATAGATTATAATGCCATTCAGTTAAAAGGGAGATTTTAAGGCTCTAATTATGACAAATCTTAATTCTTTTAATTCTTATTTTTCCTTGATATACAAACCAGAGCCTTTTATGTAGGTTTATTATCTGGGACAAGCTGCAGACGATAGTTGACGCTCGGTAACAAGGTAATTAAATGATGGTAGGTAGGTGATGAGTCGTGGATATCAGCTAGTCACCTATCAATAAGCCATCACTTGTGCTTTTTGCAAAAGAGATTATGCAAGGTGGTTGAAATGGGACATTAAATATAAATTGTCTTTGGAGCCTATGAGAATACAAACCATTACCCTTTAAGTAGGAGACTCACTCTTAGTTAGGATGACTTACAGCATTGACTGGCATAAAGAATAAGTGAAGTTGCAAACCTTTGCCACATCCCAAAGGAATGTGCTTACAGGTGAAGTCTGAAAGGCAATCAAATGCTTACCCAAAAATGTCGGACCTGTTAGGAAAATTAGGAGAGAACTAATTCCTGTAACCTTATAAACAGCAGGGTATACACATAGAAGCTGATAAGGCCCAGTGACAGAGTTTAGTTCACTTTAGGATGGTTTAGGGAATGCCTGTGTTTTCCATTTTGTGAATGGGAAATAAAGGTTGGTAGACAGCACTTACCAAGGATGACTAAAATTTATCACTATTATAAGGCGAGAGATAAAATGCAAAAGTAACAAGATCTATGAAATGAATTGAGAAGGTTATGGAATATGGAAGTAGAAGTGCCAATAATCATAGAAGCACTCAGGACCATTCCCAAATAATTGAAAATTGATCTAGAGAAGGTAGGAGCCAATATAGCCTTAGGACTAATGAAAAAGAGCATGCTATTGGACACAGTACTTATAGTGAGAAAAGGGATAGATTCCTAAGGTAGATGGGTGTAACCCGGAACCCCACACTATAAACTACCAGTCTCTGAAGACAGTGATTAACAATAGAAAATAATAATAGTGCTCAACAACCATTGCCACTACCCTTTGTTTAAGAGAGGATGGACAAACCACATTATTAGAACTAATATTTGTACAAGTTCTTGGTTGTGTGGCTTTCCTTTTTTGCCAGACCAACATAAATACAGGTTGAGCTATCTACAGGTGAAACCAAAGTTCTTCATGAACCAGGTTAAGCTTAACTCAAACACAAGCTAATTTTATGTAGGTTTACCCTTTGAAAACCTGATGAATTCACTCAGAGAACTTGATGCTAAAAGTGGAGATACCAAACTCACCTTCTACTTGAAGAGGAAGCTGTAGTTAAAAAGTGACCTGATTGTGGAGTCGGGGAGACACCACGGAGGATTTTCCATTATTCTATGCCCAATTCCTTAAGAAAGAGAAAAGGTCAGACTTGCACTGTGACAGAATACCTACTTGAACTTTGCAAGAGATAAGGAAGAGGTAGTCACCAAACCAAAAGTCAGACAGAGAGACACAGATATATAATCTATTAATCATAATCAAGACAAGCAAATTTAACAGAATACTGTATATAAAAAAAAAAAAAAACAACTTGCCTGGGAAGGTTAAACTGTCATAGGGTAACCTTCACCACAAAATATATATATATATATATATATATATATATATATATATATATATATATATATATATATATATATATATATATATATATATATATATATATATATATATATATATATATATATATATATATATATATATATATATATATATATATATATATATATATATATATATATATATATATATATATATATATATATATATATATATATATATATCAAAAAAATTTTTTTTCTTCCTCTTGTTTTTTTGAAATGGTGTATTGGGCAGGCTTAATAGAAGGGCCATGGATGCCTGGTGGTTTATCAAGAGGTTGTCTTTTCCTTTTTCTGATTCTTTTTCTTCTCAAAACCATCCTTACTGTCCTCCCTTCAGTTGAAGTGGCTATCCTGGAGGGTATTTAGCCTTGCATGGTGTATCGGCTCCTCCATGTTGACCAGTTTTTCCGACTTTTTACTATAGTCTATGGGTATCATTAATCACTTTGTTTATAATTCTGTACGTATTGATTTTGTTATAATTCTTGTTAATATAGTTTTTAAGTATGATGTCTCTTTTTTATTTCTATTAATTCTTATGCTGTCTGGAGACATTGAGTGAAATCCGGGACCAGTACGTCCTAGATTTCGTCAATGTCGTCTTCTGTATTGCAATATTCGTGGTCTTCATGCAAATATCCAAGACCTTACAGTTGCGTCCAGACAGTATGATATTCTTTTGTGCTCAGAAACTTTGGTTTCTAATATGAGGCACTCATCTGAGCTCCTTATAACTGGTTTTAAGAAGCCAATAATGTTGAAACGTGATGCCATCCCTAGGGCCAGGGGAATGGCGGTGTATATTAGGACAGAGTACCCTGCTTCTCATAAGTCCTGCTATCAATGTGGATGTCATGAGATTCAGGTAATAAAAGTTTGTGGCAGGCATAACAACTTTTATTTATGTTCGATCTACCGGAATCCAGACATGGATGATTCTATCTTCGATTGTCTTCTTACCATTATGACTAAGATACAAGAAGATGATAGAGAGGCTTCTTTTGTCTTTGTTGGTGATTTTAATGCTCACCATAGGGAGTGGTTAGGTTCTATCTCTCCTACCGATCGCCATGGCTTAAGAGCTTTAGACTTTGCCTCTGAATCAGGCTGTGAGCAAATCATAAATGAACCCACTCACAGGTCTGGTAATTGCTTGGACCTTGTATACACTGACTCCCCTGGCGTTATAACTGGTAAGGTTGCTTCTCCAGTCGGGACATCTGATCATGCCTTGATTTCATTATTAGTGAAGACTGAGCAGCCTGTCCCTGATATATCATATTCTTGTAAAATTTATATGAAATCCCAAGCAGACTGGAATGGGATTTTACATGATCTTTTGTGCTTGAATTGGTCACAATTATATAATAGTGTAGATCCTGTTGTCCCTTTGAATGAGAATCTAGTCAACATAATTGATAGGCGTATCCCTTCTCGTGTGCTAAAGTACCGAGTGAAGGACAAACCGTGGTTCAATGATGATTGTAGACGGGCTCTTTTGGAGAAGCAGGAGGCCTATCAACTTTGGAAGGGTAACAGATCAGATTTGACCTGGAACAACTATACTCAGCTTCGAGCTTTTGCTCAGAGAGTTTATGCCTCAACTGAAAAGGAGTACAATTTAACCATAAAAGAAACACTTTCTGGTACAACTCAGGAACATAAATGGTGGTCTACCCTTAAATCTGCACTCTTTGGTGTAGATGCAACAGTTCCTCCTTTACTTAAACCAGATGGCTCAGTCACTCACTGTCCAAAGGAAAAGGCAACACTTTTGGCTGATGTTTTTGACAGTAAACAGAGTAATGAAAAACTTGAACTTCCTCATTCCTGTTTTCCTGAGGCTAAACTAACTAGTTTAGCTTTTCGATCTCGTGAGATTAAAGCTCTGTTGATGGACCTTGATGCTTATGGAGGTGTAGACCCAAATGGTATTTTTCCTTTGTTTTTTATAAAGACAGCAGATTTCTTAGCTCCAAAGTTATCTGTTATTTTGCGCAAGTTAGTAAGAAGAGGAGCTTTTAGCACTAGTTGGAGAATTGGTAATGTTACTCCTCTATGTAAATATGTTTGTGGTAGCTCAAGTCCCACTGATTACCGCCCAATTTCCATAACTCCCATATTATCTAAAGTTTTTGAACGTCTTCTGGCAAAACGTCTTAATAGGTTTGCTGAAGGTAATCATCTACTCCCTAGTTTGCAATTTGGTTTTCGTAAAGGCCTTGGAGCATGTGATGCCCTTCTTACAATCTCCAATGTTGTACAGAAATCCCTTGATTGTGGTCGGGAAGTTCGTATGATTGGCCTTGATTTTAGTGCTGCCTTTGACCGTGTTAATCACGAGGCCCTTATTTTCAAACTGAAACAGTTGGGAGTGGGTGGGTCGTTTCTTAGCATTATTACTGATTTTTTAAGTAATAGATCTCAAAGAGTTGTTGTTGATGGGCACCATAGTGATTATAGGAATGTGATATCCGGTGTTCCACAGGGTAGTGTTCTTGGCCCATTACTTTTCATACTATATACACATGACATGTGGTTTGGCCTAGAAAATAAGCTTGTTGCATATGCAGATGATGCTACTCTCTTTGCATCAATTCCATCTCCTGAATGTAGATCTAGGGTTGGTGAATCCCTTAATAGAGATTTAGCTAGAATTAGTGCATGGTGCAAATTATGGGGTATGAAGTTGAATCCTAACAAAACTCAAAGTATGATTGTAAGTAGGTCAAGGACGGTGGTTCCTCAACATCCGGATCTCAGTATTGATAATGTTTCTTTAAATATGTATGACTCTTTCAAAATTTTAGGTGTGATTCTCAACAGAAAATTTACTTTTGAGAAACATATAAGGTCTGTGTCTTCTTCAATTTCACAAAAAATAGGCTTATTGAGAAAGTCTTTCAAGATTTTCGGTGATCAATCTATTCTGAAGAAGTGTTTTAATTCTTTCATTCTACCTTGTTTTGAGTATTGTTCTCCTGTCTGGTCTTCAGCTGCTGATTCTCATCTTAATTTGTTGGACAGAAACTTACGGTCTATTAAATTTCTTATTCCTAATCTAGATATTAATCTCTGGCACCGTCGTTCAATTAGTTCATTATGTATGTTGCATAAGATTTTTCACAACTCTGACCATCCTTTACATTCAGATCTCCCTGGACAATTCTATCCTGTTCGTAATACTAGGCAGGCAGTTAATTCTAATAGCCAGGCCTTCTCCATCACGAGGCTCAATACTACGCAGTACTCTAGAAGTTTTATTCCATCTGTGACCAAGTTGTGGAATGATCTTCCTAATCGGGTGGTTGAATCAGTAGAACTTCAAAAGTTCAAAGTTGGAGCAAATGCTTTTTTGTTGACCAGGCAGACATAGTCTTTTTATAGTTTATTTATGACATATTTGTTTTTGATGTTGTTGATAGTTTATTATATGACATGTCTGTTTTGACGTTGTTTCTTATTTAAGAATATTTATTGTTAATTTGTTCTCTTCATTTATTTATTTCCTTATTTCCTTTCCTCACTGGGCTATTTTTCCCTGTTGGAGCCCCTGGGCTTATAGCATCTTGCTTTTCCAACTAGGGTTGTAGCTTGGATAGTAATAATAATAATAATAATAATGATAACAAAACACAAATATATAGGTACCTGGTAAGGAAGTTGACTTAGACGATTACTCTGCCTTGTTAGTGTGTCTTCCTCACGAAGCCCAGCAATCCTCTTAGGATGCTGAAAGACTCCCAAGAGCTATAGTATCAAGGGCTGCAACCCATACAACAGGACCTCATCAAACCCCTAATCTGGGCGCTCTCAAGAAAGGACTTTGACCACCCGTCAAATCAACCAGGATGCGAAAGGCTTCTTAGCCTTCCGTACAACCCAAAAACAAGATTAAAAACATTTCAAGAGACAGATTAAAAGGATATTGGAATTAGGGTAATGTAATGGTAGAACCCTCACCCACTACTGCACTCGCTGCAACGAATGGACCCAGTGTGTAGCAGTCCTCGTAAAGAGTCTGGACATCTTTTAAGTAAAATGACGCGAATACCGACTTGCTTCTCCAAAAGGTCGCGTTCATAATACTTTGCAGAGATCTATTTTGCTTAAAGGCCACGGAGGTTGCTATACCTCTTACTTCGTGCGTCTTAACCTTAAGCAAACATCGGTCTTTCTCATTCAAGTGAGAATGAGCCTCTCGTATTAAAAATCTGATAAAATATGACAAAGCATTCTTTGACATAAGCAATGATGGTTTCTTAACTGAGCACCATAATGCCTCAGATCTACCTCGTAAGGACTTAGTACGGGCTAAGTAGAACTTAAGAGCTCTAACTGGACATAGCACTCTTTCCAGTTCGTTGCCTACGATCTCTGATAAGCAAGGTATATCAAAAGATTTAGGCCAAGGACGAGAAGGCAGTTCATTTTTGGCCAGGAAACCAAGTTGAAGTGAACATGTGGCTTTTTCTGTAGAAAAGCCGATGTTCTTACTGAAGGCATGAAGTTCACTGACCCTTTTTGCCGAAGCCAAGCACACTAGGAAAAGCGTCTTGAGGGTGAGATCCTTCAGGGAGGCTGAATGTAATGACTCAAACCTGTCTGACATAAGGAACCTAAGGACCACGTCTAAGTTCCATCCAGGAGTCGCCAAACGACGTTCCTTAGAGGTCTCGAAAGACTTAAGGAGATCTTGGAGATCTTTATTGTTGGAAAGATCTAAGTCTCTATGACGAAAGACCGAAGCCAACATGCTCCTGTAGCCCTTAATCGTGGGAGCTGAGAGGGAGCGAACATTTCTCAGATGTAAAAGAAAATCTGCGATTTGGGCTACAGAGGTACTGGACGAGGACACAGATGCTGACTTGCACCAGTCTCGAAAGACTTCCCACTTCGACTGGTATACTCTAATGGTAGCTCTCCTCACTCTTGCAATCGCACTGGCTGCCTCCTTCGAAAAGCCTCGAGCTCTTGAGAGTCTCTCGATAGTCTGAAATCAGTCAAACGAAGCGCGGGGAGGCTTTGATGAACATTCTTTACGTGGGGCTGACGTAATAGATCTACCCTTAGAGGAAGACTTCTTGGAAAGTCTACCAGCCATTGAAGTACCTCAGTGAACCACTCTCTCGCGGGCCAGAGGGGAGCAACCAACATCAACCTTGTCCCTTCGTGAGAGGCGAACTTCTGCAGTACCTTGTTGACAATCTTGAATGGTGGGAATGCATATAAGTCCAGATGAGACCAATCCAGTAGAAATGCGTCTATGTGTATTGCTTCTGGATCTGGGACTAAAGAGCAATAGATTGGAAGCCTCTTGGTCATCGAGGTGGCAAAGAGGTCTGTGGTGGGTTGACCCCAAGTCGCCCAAAGACTCTTGCACACGTCCTTGTGGAGGGTCCATTCCGTGGGAATCACCTGACCCCTCCGACTGAGACAGTCTGCCAAGACGTTCAAGTCCCCCTGGATAAATCTCGTTAACAGGGAGATGCCTCGATTTCTTGACCAAATGAGCAGGTCCCTTGCGATCTCATACAGCTTGAGGGAGTGTGTGCCTACTTGCTTGGAGATGTACGCCAAAGCTGTGGTATTGTCGGAGTTGACCTCTACCACTTTGTTTCGAAGGAGACTTTCGAATTTCATCAAGGCCAAGTGGACTGCCAATAGCTCCTTGCCGTTGATGTGCATGCTCTTCTGACTTGAGGTCCACAGACCTGAGCATTCCCGACCGTCCAGGGTCGCACCCCAACCCAAATCCGACGCGTCTGAGAACAACACGTGGTTTGGGTTCTTGACTGCTAGGGATAGTCCCTCTCTCAGACTGATATTGTCGTTCCACCATTTCAGGCATGCCTTTACTGGTTCGGAGACCGGGATTGATACCGTCTCTAACGTCTTGTCCTTGTTCCAGTGAAAGGCTAGATAGAACTGGAGAGGCCGAAGGTGTAGTCTTCCTAGCGAGACAAACTGCTCCAGGGATGATAGAGTCCCTACGAGACTCATCCAATTCCTGACTGAACACCGTTCTCTCTTCAGCATTAGTTGGACTTTGAGCAGGGCTTGATCTATTCGGGTGGCAGACGGAAAAGCCCGAAAAACTGGACTGCGAATCTCCATCCCTAAATATAGAATAGTCTGGGATGGGATCAGTTGGGACTTTTCTAGGTTGACCAAAAGTCCCAATTCCTTGGTCAGACCCAACGTCCAATGAAGATCCTGCAGACAGCGATGACTGGACGATGCCCTGAGAAGCCAGTCGTCCGAGTACAGGGAGGCTCGGATTCCCGATAAATGGAGGAATTTTGCCACATTCCTCATGAGCCTCGTAAATACGAGAGGAGCAGGACTGAGGCCAAAGCACAGGGCCCGAAACTGGTATACCACATTCCTGAAAACAAACCTCAGAAACGGTTGGGAATCCGGGTGTATAGGAATGTGGAAGTACGCATCTCGTAGGTCGAGAGAGACCATCCAGTCTCCCTTTCTGACCGCTGCTAAGACGGACTTCGTGGTCTCCATAGTGAACTTTGTTTTCGTAACAAAAACGTTGAGTGCACTGACGTCTAGCACCGGTCTCCAACCTCCTGTATTCTTTGGGACTAGGAAGAGACGGTTGTAAAACCCCGGTGATTGAAGGTCCGAGACTTTGACCACCGCTCCCTTCTCTAGCAACAGAGACACTTCTTGGTTTAGGGCTTGTCTCTTTGACTCCTCTCGGTACCTGGGAGAGAGGTCTATGGGAGTTGTCACTAGAGGAGGTTTGCGTACAAACGGAATTTTGTACCCCTCTCTGAGCAACCGAACAGACTCTTGGTCTGCGCCCCTCTTCTCCCAGGCCTGCCAGAAGCTCTTCAATCTGGCTCCTACCGCTGTCTGAGGCTGTGGGCAGTCAGACTCTGCCACGTGAGGACTTGGCTCCTCTCTTCTTACCTCTCTTTCCCTCGGCACGAGCGCTTCCCTTGCTGGGAGCTCTGCCACGAAAGGGCGGGATAATTCTGGATGCCGGAGTCTCGATCCTGGGTCTTACAGCAAAGGATGTAGAAGGAGTCCCTTTGCGAGCAGAGGACGCCATCAAGTCATGGGTGTCCTTCTCCACAAGCGAAGAAGCTATATCCTTAACCAGTTGTTGCGGAAACAAGGACGCTGATAAGGGAGCAAAGAGCAGTTCTGATCTCTGACAGGGAGTAACTCCTGGCGAAACAAAAGAGCAAAGGGAATCTCGCTTCTTTAAGACTCCCGACGTAAATGTGGAGGCGAGCTCATTGGAACCATCGCGGATGGCTTTATCCATACATGACATGATAAGTAAGGAAACATCTCCGTCAGCAGACGAGATTTTCCTACTTAAAGCTCCTAATGACCAGTCAAGAAAGTTGAATACTTCAAAGGCCCTGTATACGCCTTTAAGCAGATGGTCAAGGTCCCAGGAGGACCAACTAATCTTCGAGCGTCTCATGGCCAGGCGGCGGGGAGAGTCTACGAGGCTTGAGAAGTCACCCTGGGCAGAGGCAGGGACTCCCAAGCCGAGAACTTCTCCCGTGGCATACCAGACACTCGATCTAGAAGAAAGCTTAGAAGGAGGGAAGGCAAAGGCCGTCTTCCCCAAACTCCTCCTGGTATCCAACCAGTCGCCTAAAAGTCGTAAAGCCCTCTTGAAAGAGCGAGAAAGCACTAGCTTAGTAAAGGCTGGCATGTTAGCAGGTAAGCCTAGAGCAAACTCAGACGGTGGCGAACGAGGAGCAACGGTAACAAAGAGATTGGGAAAAAGATCCTTGAAAATCAACATGATCTTCTTAAAGTCCATCGAAGGAGGAACCGTCTTAGGTTCGTCTACATCTGAAGGATGATCATCATGATGAGGATCAGCAACGTCCTCATCTGAAGGATCTTCGTCCGACAACTGCTGATTGATTGATTGATTGATTGAAAGTTTTCTGGCATCCTGACATCTAAGGTCATTGACGCCGATACCATTTACTGTATATGAAAATTAAAAGCAAATTCAATTAAAACCATAAAAATTAAGAAGTCATTACAATAGTTAAATAGTTTTCAGAAGACCTGCTTCTGAAATAAATCTAAAAATTCCGCTCGCATAGTAAGACACATCATGTCCAAGAATCTTGGCAAGGATAAACCTGCCATCCTCACCTCGAGCCTCAAACAGATATCTATTTCTTAAGTTGGTAAAATTAGGGCATTCGGTCAACAAATGCCTCACTGTTAAAGGTACTAAGCAGTCCTCGCAATACGGTTGGTGTTGGCCCTTCAACAGAAACTCGTGTGTCAACCGTGTGTGACCAATACGGAGACGACAAAGAGTCGTCTCCCATTTTCGGGGAATCATGTTATACCTCCAAGGTGATATGATATTTGTTACTTCCCTCATTTTATTGCCATCTTGACTATCCCAGTGCTGTTGCCATTTATCACATACCAATTTCTTGATGTAAGGTAGGAAATCGTTACATGGAATGGGATACCTCCTTGGTAGCAACTCGGATGCCGCATTCTTCGCCAGTAAATCTGCCTTCTCATTCCCAGACACACCTACATGTGCTGGAACCCAACAAAATCGAACAGTTATACCTTTCCGTCCAATAATAAAAAGCCATTCTAAAATCTTTAAAACTAGAGGGTTACTAGAATTAAAAACTTCTAAAGCTTGAAGAACACTCCTTGCATCACTAAAAATTGTAAAATTACCCTCCTTTTCCAAAGCTATTTTCTCAATAGCGGTTAATATGCCATACAGTTCGGCAGTAAATATGGAAGCTGTTAGAGGAAGTGCACCTCTACAATTAAAATCATTACTATGTACTCCAAATCCAACGCCAGCATCAGATTTGGAGCCATCAGTATATATAAAAGTCGATCCCCTATGTTCTTCGACATGTTCCATAAAAAGAGACCTGGATTCTAAGTCAGTCAAATTCTTCTTAACTCCAATAAAGTATCTACAAAAAGATATGTCAGGTAATTTCCATGGAGGCGTTGATGATAGCTTGAATGGAAGCACCTTATTTCTAATCATATCCAGATTGTTTAATAATTGGTTAACCCGAAACCCAAAAGGTTGAGGAGATTTTGGGTGCAACTCAAAGTAGGTTGAGTTCCTTACAAGGCTTGCAGTTTGAAAGGCTGAAGAATTGGGGAGTCTTTGCAATCTAAACCAATACCGAATAATAGAGGACATTCGGTAAAGGTCCAGAGGCAACTCCCCAGCATCAACAAGGAGACTTGTGATAGGGGATGTTCTAAAGGCTCCTGTGGACAATCTAATGCTAGCATGATGTATTGAATCTAGTATTTTTAACCGGCTTGGGGTTGCTGAGGAGTATATTTCGCATCCATAACTAATTTTGGAAAATATCAAGGCCTTGTATAATTTTAAAATTGTATTGCGGTCTGCCCCCCATGATGTATGGGACAAGACTTTTAAAAGATTCATAGCTTCAACACATTTAGCTTTTAATGTTTTTAAGTGAGAAACCCATGTAAGCCTACAATCAAATATCAACCCTAAAAATTTGGCTTCACTTGCACATGGGATCCGTTGACCTTTGATGTATATATCCGGGTCTGGATGTACTCCCCGTATACGACAGAAATGGACAATTGTAGTTTTACTTGTTGAGAACTTAAATCCATTCATATCGGCCCAATGGATAATTTTATCAATAGAGAGTTGGATTTTTCTCTCAACCATTGCCATTCTGGCTCCAGCAAATGATATGGAGAGATCATCCACAAATAATGTTGCAAGAACATCCCGGGGAATGACTGAGGATATCCCATTAATTGCTAGTGCAAAAAGGGTTACACTCAGCACACTCCCCTGAGGAACTCCTTCTTCCTGGCATTTACTTTGTGATAGAGCTTCCCCAACTCTCACTTGGAAAACTCTATGTGAAAGAAATGACTGGATGAATAGTGGTAGCTCACCTCTCAATCCGCACTCATGGATTCTTTTAAGTATACCGTATCTCCATGTGGTATCATATGCCTTTTCAAGATAAAAAAAAACTGTAACATGGTGCTGTTTGGAAGCAAAGGCTTCACAAATGGAGGACTCAAGTTGTATCAGCACATCAGTCGTTGAGTGCATTTTCCTGAATCCACATTGAATGGGTGATAAAATATTCTTCTTTTCAAGGTACCAAATCAGTCTTGCATTGACCATCTTCTCCATGATTTTACATAAACAAGATGTCAATGCAATAGGTCGGTAGTTTGCTGCTAAAAACTTGTCCTTACCGGGTTTTAAAAAGGCTAAAATAATGGCTAGTTCCCAAACACTTGGATAACTATGATCATGCCATATTCTATTAAAAATACTTAAAATAAATAACTTTGTATTATAAGGTACATGTTTAATCATTGCATATGGAATTCCATCGGGTCCAGGGGCTGTATCGTTACAAGTAGCAAGAGCAGAATCAAATTCTCTTTCAGTAAAAGGAGAATTGTATGACTCTTGCTTTCTTGTTGCGAAGTTTAAAACTTTCTTTTCTTCATTGCTCCTATACTGGTGACCAGGAGCTGCTTGACACTTGCACGATACATTTGAGAAATGGTCAGCCAGGGCATTGCTAACTTCGGTTGCTCCAGTCATATACTGGCCATTTATCTTTAACACTGGTGGTGGGTTTGGGGTGAATTTTCCTGCTATCTTTTTTACTTTCCTCCACACAGATGATGTTGGTGTTCTACTGTTAATGGAGGAAACAAAGGACATCCAAGACTGGCGCCTAGCTTCTTTCATGGCACGGCGGAACTGTGCTCTACATTTCTTGTATATGACTAAATTCTCCTCATTACGGCGCATGCGCAATCGAGTTAAAGACTTTCTTGTGGCTCTGTGCAGGGCAGTTAGTTCTGACGACCACCAGGGGACTGGTCGTCGTCTGAATATCCCAGTTGTTTTGGGAATGGAATTCACTCCTGCTGTGTGAAGAGTTCCATTAAGTAAGTCTATGGCATCATCAACACTTTCAAACTGTTCTGCATTTCCTTCAATTTCACTTAACTCCCGAAATCTATTCCAGTCCGCCTTATCAAGATTCCATCGAGGTGATCTTTGTAAAGGTGGACCATTGTTGGTGTTTATAATGATTGGTGCATGATCACTAGTATGCCAATCATCTAATGTTCTCCAATTAAAATCGAGAAGACAGTTAGAGCTTGCAACTGATAGGTCAATGCAGGACAAGGTACCTGTCTGTACATGAAAATGTGTGGGCTCTCCTGTATTGAGGAGTCCGACATCTTCATTCTCCAAAATTGACGATATAATATTACCCCTTGCATTTGCTAAAACATCACCCCATAAAGGATGTCTACTATTAAGGTCTCCTAGTAAGAGAAAGGGTTGTGGGAGTTGTTTAATCACCTCTACTATATTATCATATGAGATGTTATCATTTGGAGGCAAGTAAAGAGAACAGATTGTGTATTTTCTTCCTATATCAATCTGTACAGCCACTGCCTGCAGAGGGGTACAGATAGACAAAGATATTTGGGGAACATCTCGACGAATGTATATAAGACTTCCCCCATGGCTCCCTGCTCGTTGATCATATGGTGTCCTATAGCTAACATACTCTCGAGGACAAGGAGTATTAGCATCGAGCTTGCTTTCTTGTAGACATACTGTTATAGGGGAGTGCTCACGTATGAGGAGCTTAAGTTGTTCATATTTCGCCCTTAAACCCTGGCAATTCCATTGCAGAATGGAGGAAAAAACTATGTTTTATTTTTTGGAAGACACCTTAGATGAAGTCTTCCCAATGGCACTATTTGATCTAACAATGTTTCCCGGAGGTAACTCTAGAGAGGATCTTGATATAGTGGGTTTTGTGTTTCTCTTTTTCTTTGTGTCCTTTTGATCTAATTGTTGAGGAGGATGGTGGACCTCAACTTGAATTTCTGATTGGTTCAATTTACCTTCTAGTTGTTCAGAAACATCAGCAGACAAGATATCATATTTATTGGAAGTCGTGACTTTAATGTTTCTTATGGTAGGAGGAGAGAGGGAGGGAGGTCTCTCTCTTTTTCGATTAAAAGGTTGTGATCTGTCAGGTTTTTGCACCTTCCCCACTACGGGTTCACCAGGTAAATTGGTTTCGAGTGCAACCTCCATCAGATCAGGCAAGGAAACGGCCTGTGAGAGGTTTGTACTATTGTTTAAAATCGGAGTAGTTGGCTTTTGAATAATTTTCAGATCTTTAAGTGTCCGTTTTGATTTTTCCACAATTTCTGGATATAGATTTTTGATGGGACTTTCAACCTCTTTAACTACTTTCATTTGTTTCTTTATCTTAGAAGTAGAGATATAATTTTCGTCTGTGTGGTTTGACAAGTTTTCTTCAGAACCATTGAAAAAGGTTGCCCTGGTCTTATTTGCTTTTCAAGAGCTCTTTTACGAGCCTCTTTAAAAGTAACCCTTTCCATGGTCCTAATGGCCTGGATTTCTTTTTCAAAAATAAACTTTACACAGCTTTTAGATGTAGCTGGGTGTGCTTCCCCACAATGTATGCAATTAGGGTTTTCTATGCATACTCCATGACTACTTTTTCCACAGTTGGCACAAACAGCTGGCTTATTGTTTAGTTTTTCTTTACATTTCTGGCTTAAATGGCCATACATTTGGCAATGATAACATCGCAATGGTGACGGGATATATGGTTTTACCTTCAAAGATAGCCATCCAGCTTTTATAACATTTGGTAATCGGCATTGATCAAATGTTATAATCAGAGTAGCAAGAGGGATACGTTGTTCTCCAACTCTCTTTCTCATTCTGACTACTTTAACTACTCCTTGACTTTTCAGTTCATCCTCTATTTCTTTCTCCTCTATATCCAACAATTCTGGAGCATATATCACACCTCTACTCTGGTTGAAAGTAGGGTGTGAAACGCATTTTACGCTATGACCATTCAATTTTGTAAGTGTTTTTAACCTTTCACCTTGTAATGGGGAGAGTGTCTCTATCAAGAGACTTCCATTTCCCTGGGGTAAAATTTTTGGCTGCCCTCCACATAAATTAACTATTTCTCTATTAGCTTTAAAAACATTTATACGCTCATTTCTTCCGTTTTCAAATTCCAAGATAAAAAAATTTTCATAATTCACTACTTCATAGTGACCAGGTAATACTTCTACTTTTCTATATCTTTCTGTACTGTCATCATTTTTCACTCTCTCTCTCTTCTTCTCTAGCGTTTTATTATTCACATGACGTGAATAAGGTTCTAACGTTACAATGTTAGAACCCGAGTTGGAGCTGTCTGTACCGAGGTCCATGTTTGTATTTTCCAGGTCGTCAACAGAGGTGTTGGGTTTTTTTTGGAAAAGCAAGCCGGGTTATCCACCTCTTATCGGAGGATGTCAGTCCTCCTATCCCATGTGGCCCAACACGAGAAGAGGCTTCAGCGGGGACCAGTCCTCTATTAGAGAGGGGCTGCCTCTCTTAAGGTGGGCGTACACTGGTCAGTGGGGGTAGTTAGCCCCTCCCACCGTCGACTCCAATGCCTGGCGTCACCCATTACCCGCAAATATGGGTGACTTAAGACCGGATCACTGGAGCCCGACTCTTAACAGACTTGGTCTGCACCCAATGGGGTCTGCCAGAGGGTGATGGCGTCTAAATTGGCACAGGTTGAGATGGAATGCACCCCATCCCACACTCTGCCAAATACAAAGCGGCATCCAAAGTAAAATCGAACATGCCAAAGTCGTCAACAATATCGAGCCCAAAAGGAAGAGATGGGAGAAAAAAAGAAATAATCAAAAGTAAAAGAGAAAGTGCTGACTGATTTAGTTGAATCGACAGCTGGGCACCGAGGTCCAATGGGAAGTAGTTCCCACTGTTCATTAGAGCCCAGCTGCTAATCCCTAAGCCCCCCATCCTCGTCAAGGCTTCAGCATCTGGGGGGCCGACAACTGCTGAGTAACAAGCAAAGGGGAGACCTGCCTTGGTGGCAATGCTTGATACGCAGAGTCCACATGCACTGGTGCATCAGAAGCAGTCCAGGACGCTACGTCATGTAACTGCTTAACAGCCTGACTGTCAACGACAACAGGAGCGGGAGGACGCTCGACGTCAACTCGAGACTGCCTTGACTGCCTAGACTGAGCAGTCAAAACAACTCTTGACTGCGGTGCTTGACGCTCAGCGTCAAAACAAGTCAACTCCGCTGGTTGGCGATCGTCCTGAACGTCAACAAGAGCATTAGGAAGCAGCTGAACGTCCACATGCGGCTGAAAGTCAACACGGGACTGCATCGAGTAAGGCTCTACAAAGCGTGACTGACGTGACTTAGTAACGCCAACGTCAACAGGACGAGCAAAGGCTCGTTTTGGCGGCTGAAG
>NC_090732.1:142807746-142907746 GCF_036898095.1 Palaemon carinicauda | reverse complement strand
GAACAATCTTTCTTTGCGAGGTGATGTTTTATATCCTTCGCACGTGACGCCATGGAGATTCAACCGAGCAGTGAAACATCTGGGCATGTGATTGGTATAACAGGTTGGGAAGAGGAGGCAAGTCTCTCAGACCACTTATAAGGTCCAGTTGCACTTCTACTTTGGGTCACTTGGGACTACTAAAGTAAATTGAGAATTGGAGTGGACAGGACTCGGTTCAAGAAACTCCTATCAGGTAGAACTGAGAACCGCATCAATGACATGGTCACCCCCATGATGGAAGGCCCCCTCAAACACTGATTCTGGGTCTGGCCACGGTATACAGTATCTCCGAGGCTTCCACAAAGTCAGGACCTTGTTTACTATCAGAAGATGCAAAGACCATTCTGATCCAATGATCTGTCTCTCCCTGCTCAGCTTGACCATCACAATTCCCTTCTTTGCCTGGAATAGGCAGGCTGTCTAAAGAGGTAGAGTAGAGCACCAACCACTTATTATTTTTAATATCATTATTACTTACTAAGCTAAAACCCTAGTTGGAAAAGCAGAATGCTATAATACCAAGGGCTCCAACAAGGAAAAATAGCCCAGTAAGGAAAGGGAATAAGGAAGTAAATAAACTACAAGAGAAGTAATGAACAATATAAAATATTTTAAAAACAGTAATAATATTAAAAATGATATTTTAATTATAAAATAAATTTTTGAATATACTTACCCGGTGAATATATAATAGCTGCAACTCTGCGGCTCAACAGAAAACACACTCAAAAAACTCGCGAGCGATCGCTATGAAGGTTGCGGGTGTGCCCACCAGCGCCAACTGTCGGCCAGATACCACTCTTGCATGTAAACAAACCCTTCAATTCTTCTCGTCCCGCTGCGTCTCTTTTGGGGAGGAAGGGAGGGTCTTTAATTTATATATTCACCGGGTAAGTATATTCAAAAATTTATTTTATAATTAAAATATCATTTTTAAATATTTAACTTAGCCGGTGAATATATAATAGCTGATTCACACCCAAGGCGGTGGGTAGAGACCAGAGCTAATTAAGTTTACAGCGTATAAGCTAAGAGTTTTTTTCATTTTGACAGTTATCAATATAACAAAAACAAAATATATAGGTACCTGGTAAGGAAGTTGACTTAGACAATTACTCTGGCTTGTAAGTCTGTCTTCCTCACGGAGCCCAGCGATCCTCTTAGGATGCTGACAGACTCCCAGGAGCTGAAGTATCAAGGGCTGCAACCCATACAACAGGACCTCATCAAACCCCTAATCTGGGCGCTCTCAAGAAATGACTTTGACCACCCGCCAAATCAACCAGGATGCGAAAGGCTTCTTAGCCTTCCGAACAACCCATAAAACAATATTAAAAACATTTCAAGAGACAGATTAAAAGGATATTGGAATTAGGGAAGTGTAGTGGTAGAACCCTCACCCACTACTGCACTCGCTGCTACGAATGGACCCAGTGTGTAGCAGTCCTCGTAAAGAGTCTGGACATCTTTCAAGTAAAATGACGCGAACACTGACTTGCTTCTCCAAAAGGTCGCGTCCATGATACTTTGCAGAGATCTATTTTGCTTGAAGGCCACGGAGGTTGCTATAGCTCTAATCTCGTGCGTCTTAACCTTAAGCAAAGATCGGTCTTCCTCACTCAAGTGGGAATGGGCTTCTCGTATTAAAAATCTGATAAAATATGACAAAGCATTCTTTGACATAGGTAAGGATGGTTTCTTAACCGAACACCATAACGCTTCAGATTTACCTCGTAAAGGCTTAGTA
Source organism: Palaemon carinicauda (assembly GCF_036898095.1). Taxonomy (NCBI): domain Eukaryota; kingdom Metazoa; phylum Arthropoda; class Malacostraca; order Decapoda; family Palaemonidae; genus Palaemon; species Palaemon carinicauda. The sequence goes on along the minus strand of NC_090732.1, from coordinate 142,905,957 downwards.
CGAGCTAAATAGAACTTAAGAGCTCTAACGGGACATAATACTCTCTCTAGTTCGTTGCCTACGATCTCTGATAAGCTAGGAATATCAAAAGATTTAGGCCAAGGACGAGAAGGCAGTTCATTCTTGGCCAGGAAACCAAGTTGAAGAGAACAAGTGGCTTTTTCTGTCGAAAAACCGATGTTCTTGCTGAAGGTATGAAGCTCACTGACTCTTTTAGCCGAGGCCAAGCACACCAGGAAAAGAGTCTTAAGAGTGAGATCCTTCAGGGAGGCTGAATGTAAAGGCTCAAACCTGTCTGACATGAGGAACCTTAGGACCACGTCTAAGTTCCATCCAGGAGTAGCCAAACGACGTTCCTTAGAGGTCTCAAAAGACTTAAGGAGATCTTGTAGATCTTTATTGTTGGAAAGATCTAAGCCTCTATGCCGGAAGACCGAAGCCAACATGCTCCTGTAGCCCTTGATCGTGGGAGCTGAAAGGGAGCGAACCCTTCTCAGGTATAAGAGAAAATCAGCGATTTGGACTACAGAGGTACTGGACGAGGATACAGATACTGACTTGCACCAGTCTCGGAAGATTTCCCACTTCGATTGGTAAACTCTAATGGTAGAAGCTCTCCTCGCTCTTGCAATCGCACTGGCTGCCTCCTTCGAAAAGCCTCTAGTTCTAGAGAGTCTTTCGATAGTCTGAAGGCAGTCAGACGAAGAGCGTGGAGGCCTTGGTGTACCTTCTTTACGTGGGGCTGACGTAACAGGTCTACTCTTAGAGGAAGACTTCTTGGAAAGTCTACCAGCCATCGAAGTACCTCGGTGAACCATTCTCTCGCGGGCCAGAGGGGAGCAACTAACGTCAACCTTGTCCCTTCGTGAGAGGCGAATTTCTGCAGTACCTTGTTGACAATCTTGAATGGTGGGAATGCATATAGGTCTAGGTGAGACCAATCTAGGAGAAAGGCATCTATATGTATTGCTGCTGGGTCTGGGACTGGAGAGCAATAGATTGGAAGCCTCTTGGTCATCGAGGTTGCAAAGAGGTCTATGGTGGGTTGACCCCAAGTCGCCCAAAGCCTCTTGCACACGTCCTTGTGGAGGGTCCATTCTGTAGGAATTACCTGACCCCTCCGACTGAGGCAATCTGCTAAGACGTTCAAGTCGCCCTGGATAAACCTCGTTACCAGGGAGATGCCTCGATCTCTTGACCAAATGAGCAGGTCCCTTGCGATCTCGTACAGTGTCAAGGAGTGGGTGCCTCCTTGCTTGGAAATGTAAGCCAAGGCTGTGGTATTGTCCGAGTTGATCTCCACCACTTTGTTTCGAAGGAGACTCTCGAAGCTCATCAAGGCCAGGTGGACTGCCAAAAGTTCCTTGCCGTTGATGTGCATGCTCCTCTGACTTGAGGTCCACAGACCTGGGCATTCCCGACCGTCCAGTGTCGCACCCCAACCTAAATCCGATGCGTCTGAGAATAGAACGTGGTTTGGTTTCTGAACTGCTAGGGGAAGTCCCTCTCTTAGACTGATATTGTCTTTCCACCAATTCAGGCATGCCTTTACTGTATTGGAAATCGGGATTGAGACCGCCTCTAGCGTCTTGTCCTTTTTCCAGTGAAAAGCTAGATGGAACTGGAGAGGTCGGAGGTGTAGCCTTCCTAGCGAGACAAACTGCTCCAGGGATGATAAGAGTTTCTACTAGACTCATCCAATTCCTGACTGAGCAACGTTCTCTCTTCAACATCCTTTGGATTACGAACAGGGCTTGATCTATTCGGGGGGCAGACGGAAAAGCCCGAAAAACTGGACTGCGAATCTCCATCCCTAAATACAGTATAGTTTGGGATGGAATCAGCTGGGACTTTTCCATGTTGACCAAAAGTCCCAATTCCTTGGTCAGATCCAATGTCCACTTGAGATCCTTCAGACAGCGATGACTGGACGAGGCTCTGAGAAGCCAGTCGTCCAAGTAAAGGGAGGCTCGGATTCCCGATAAATGGAGGAATTTTGCCACATTCCTCATAAGCCTCGTAAACACGAGAGGAGCAGGACTTAGGCCAAAGCACAGGGCTCGAAACTGGTACACCACATTGTCGAAAACAAACCTCAGAAAAGGTTGGGAATCTGAGTGAATGGGGATGTGGAAGTATGCGTCTCTTAGGTCGAGAGAGACCATCCAGTCTCCCTTTCTAACCGCTGCTAAGACTGATTTCGTGGTCTCCATGGTGAACTTTGTCTTCGTGACAAAGACGTTCAGAGCACTGACGTCTAGCACCGGTCTCCAACCTCCTGTCTTCTTCGGTACTAGGAAGAGACGGTTGTAAAACCCCGGTGATTGAAGGTCTGAGACTTTGACCACCGCTCCCTTCTCTAGCAAAAGAGACACTTCTAGTTTCAGGGCTTGTCTCTTTGCTTCCTCTCGGTAATTGGGAGAGAGATCGATGGGGGAAGTCGCTAGAGGAGGTTTGTGTACAAATGGAATTTTGTACCCCTCTCTTAGCAACCTCACAGACTCTTGGTCTGCGCCCCTCTTCTCCCAGGCCTGCCAGAAGCTCTTCAATCTGGCTCCTACCGCTGTCTGAGGCTGTGGGCAGTCAGACTCTGCCACGTGAGGACTTGGCTCCTTTCCTCTTTCCTCTCTTTCCTTCGGCACGAGTACTTCCCCTGCTGGGAGCTCTGCCACGAAAGGGCGGAATAAACCTGGACGCTGGAGTGTCTATCCTTGGTCTAGCAGAAAAGGAAATTGAAGGAGTCCCTTTGCGAGCAGAGGACGCTACCAAGTCATGGGTGTCCTTCTGCACGAGTGACAAAGCTATGTCCTTAACCAAAAGTTCAGGGAACAAAAACTTCGATAAGGGGGCAAAGAGTAGCTCAGATCGTTGACAGGGAGTAACGCCTGCCGACAGAAAAGAGCAAAGAGACTCTCGCTTCTTAAGGACTCCTGAAGTAAACGAGGAGGAGAGCTCATTGGATCCATCGCGGATGGCTTTATCCATGCAGGACATAATGAGTAAGGAGACATCTCTATCAGCCGATGAGATTTTCCTACTCAATGCTCCCAAACACCAGTCAAGGAAGTTGAAAACTTCAAAAGCTCTAAAAATGCCCTTCTGTAGATGGTCCAGGTCCGAGGATGACCAACTAATCTTCGAGCGTCTCATGGCTAGGCGGCGGGGAGAGTCTACAAGGCTTGAGAAGTCGCCCTGGGCAGAGGCAGGGACTCCCAAGCCGAGAACTTCTCCCGTGGCATACCAGACGCTCGATCTAGACGAGAGTTTAGATGGGGGGAAGGCAAAGGCTGTCTTCCCTAAACTCCTCTTGGTTTCCAACCAATCGCCTAAAAGCCGTAAAGCTCTCTTGGACGAGCGAGAGAGTACAAGTTTTGTAAAAGCTGGCATGTCAGCAGGTACGCCTAAAACAAACTCAGACGGCGGCGAACGAGGGGCCACAGAGACAAAGTGTTCGGGAAACAACTCTTTAAAAATGAGCATGACTTTCTTAAAGTCCATAGATGGCGGAACTGCTCTTGGTTCATCAATATCTGAAGGATGATCCTCAGGCTGAGGGTCAGCAACGTCCTCATCCGAAAGTTCCTCATCTGACAACTGATGAGAAACAAGCAAAGGGGTTGGCAATGCTTGACACGCAGCGTCCACCCGCACTGGTGCATAAGTGGCGGACCAGGACGCAGCGTCCTGTAACTGCTTGACAGTCTGGGAACTGTCAACAACAACAGGTGCGTGAGGACGCACAGCGTCCACCCGAGACTGTTTAGACCGCCTAGTCTGAGCAGTCAAAACAACTCTAGGTTGCGGAAGTTGACGCTCAGCGTCAAAACAAGTCAACTCCGATGGTTGGCGAACGTCCTGAACGTCACCAGGCGCATCAGCAAGTTGCCTAACGTCCAAATGCGGCTGAAAATCCATACGAGATCGCATCGAGTGTGATTCTACCCCAACTGCTTGACGTGACTTGGCTACACCAGCGTCAACAGGACGCACAAATGAACGTTTGGGTGGCTGAAGGCCAGGATCTCGATGAGATAAACGGCTAGGCTCAACGGAAACCTTATCGGCATTGTAGTCTTCCATAAGGGACGCAAGCTTAGACTGCATGTCCTGCAGTATAACCCATTTTGGGTCCACGGGAATGGGTGCGGTAACCGACGGGGTTAGTGTCTGAGACGGCACAACTTTGCCTTGCTTAGGCGGCGAGCAGTCATCCGATGACTGCAACGGGTCCGAACTGTCCCAATGACTACATCCAGGACGTTGGACCTGTCCTGAAGGGACCGACTTCCGTTTAAGAGGCCTAGAAACCTTGCTCCACGGTTTCTTGCGTGAAAAGCCTTCGGAAGACGAGGAAAAAATGGGTTCTCTCGTCTTATGGTAGGGGCGATCTTGGTGAGATACGCCTGATACCATAGAGGGAACGTCTGTTCGCTGATCAAGGCCTCTCGAACCCATAAGTCGTACGACATTACTTCTCCCCTGGGCTTGGGAGCTTGCAAGAGGTCCCGGACTAGGTGAACGACAGGCACGAACAGACGAACCCTCAGTCGCAACACTGTTCACAACACTTTGCGCACTAATCACTTTCCCACTTTCCGCCGTGGCACTATGACACTTAAGTTCCTTCACGTCAGCCATGAGTTGATTACGATCAGTTGCTAACGCTTCAACTCTTTCCCCCAAGGCATGAATAGCCCGTAACATGTCTTGCATAGACGGTTCCTGAGTGCTAGAAGGGGGGTTAGGAACAACCACTACAGGGGAAGGATTAGGTTCAGGGGCATGTGGAGAGGAAAAATCTACAGACCTAGATGAACTCCTCCTTACCCTATCTCTCTCTAGTCTACGTGCATATTTATCGTATTAGAGCCAATCGAAATCCGAAAGGCCCACGCATTCCTCACACCGATCTCCCAATTGACAGGTTTTACCCCGACAATTGGAACAAACAGTATGTGGGTCGAGAGAAGCCTTTGGAAGACGCCTATTGCAATCCCTAGCATTACACTTTCGAAATCTAGGTACTTGAGAAGGGTCAGCCATTTTGAATTAGTCAAAGAAAATTCCAAAAACAATCCAAGTCATCAACAAAAAATCTGATTCAATAAAGAGTTCAAGAGTTTATGTTGAGGAAAAACACCTGCACTGCGAAAGCTCAAACCAAAATAAAGTACTTCACCAAATATGATGAGAAAACTCCAGGTTCTACAGCGAGTATGAATACGTCTTGTCGTCAACGTCGACAGGGAAGAATTGAAGGGTTTGTTTACATGCAAGAGTGGTATCTGGCCGACAGTTGGCGCTGGTGGGCACACCCGCAACCTTCATAGCGATCGCTCGCGAGTTTTTTGAGTGTGTTTTCTGTCGAGCCGCAGAGTTGCAGCTATTATATATTCACCGGCTAAGTTAAATATTTAAAAATAGATCTTTCATATAAAACTATAAATACTTAAAAAAACAAGAGGAAGATATACTGTATAGGACAGTGTGCGCCCGATTGTACTCTCAAGCAAGAGAACTCCATCCCAAGACAGTAGAAGACCATGGTACAGAGGCAACTAGAGTACAATGGTTTGATTTTGGAGTGTTCTCCTAGAAGAGCTGCTTACCAAAGCTAAAGAGTCTTTTCTACCCTTACCAAAAGGAAAGTAGCCACTGAACTATTATGGTGCAGTAATTGACCCCTTGAGTAAAGAAGAATTGTTTGGTAATTTGAGTGTTGTCAAGTGTATGAGGACAGAGGAGAATGTGAAAAGAATAGGCATCTATTCAGTGTATGTGTAGGCAAAAGAAAAAACCATAACCAAGGAGATGGATCTAGTGTAGTACTGTACGGCAAGTCAAAGGACCCAATAACTCAATCAGTAGTATCTCAATGGGTAGTTGGTGCCCTAGCCAACCTACTATTGTACCTAAGAATTTGTGAATTTCTACAGCTAACTGGCAAAGCTGCAGAGAAATTGCACCACCTTGTTTGATTATGCATCTCCCTATGGTGTTGTTGCCCATTGGCGCTACCAAGTGCCTGGTCCAAGAATGCAAAAGCGTTGGAGCATGAAGAGAGTTGGTCAATGTTCTAGCTCATTGATATGGCATCAATGCTTTTGGTGAGTGCATTATCTCGACCCTAGGTGTTCTAGGGGATGGGCTCCCGATCATTCCTTTGCTGTGTTTGCAAGCCACAGAAGGTCTGGTTGAAACAACAGAAGGGGTGAACCCTCTAAAAGGTTAATCTCACTACGCCACCATCCCGGGTCAAGTCTGGAATCCTTACCTATTGGAACTAATGATAGAGGAGGGAGGCTGTCTTGCACTCCATGTCTCTTCATTTCTCATTGACAAGACCGCAGGTGGAGACGACCGTTCGGAACAAGATGTTCCAGGGCAGACAGATGATGCAGCAACTTCTGCCAAGGCTAAACTGGCAGAGACCTATTGAATGAAAGGGATATTCACCTCTTGTAAGTGTACCAGTCTGTCCCAAGATGGGACGACTTCCTACAATGGTGTCGATGTCCATATCAGGGCATATCAATATCTGTTTGGGCATTAGAGGTAACCTCTTCAAATTCACCATAATCTAGCTTGTGACAGAACAAGAAGTCTGTTTCAGTGGAAAAGGTTGTTCTCCAAGTCTGTGGGGATCCAGCAATCATACAGGTAGAGCAGAAGACAAGTGCCACTGATGTGTACCTATGTTGAGACTAGAGTAAAAACTCACATGAAACTTGTAGAAATGTTGAGCGATCGAAGCAATGAACTTTGCTTTAGTACGCTCTGCTTGCTCATCGCGCACTGTGATACTTCCTGGTCATAGGCTGGATTGGGATCTGGAAGTACGCATCCTCCAGTCGATCTTCATCATGAAGCCTCATAGCATGATCACTTGCCTGACTGTGCTTGGAGCCTTTCTCTTGAACGAGGTTTACAGCACACTAGTTCAGGGTTGAGAAGTCTGTAACTGGCCTCCAACTTCCAGATGTCTTAACTATAAGAGTACTGACTGAAGAAGCCTGGAGAGCCATCACTTTCTTTGCATTCAGCAAACATCCTTGAACTATGCTGAAGGTACGATTGTGCGTGTCCTCATTTTCTGTACCCTATACTGTATACCAAGAGCAACTGGCAGAGGGCAACAAGAGCTTAAGATCACAAGTCGACCAATGAGGGTGGTTGTGTGTACAATATATAGGAGAGCACCAGTATGAGACTACTCTAGGATGGCATTTCACGTGCTAATTCCAAAATTTTCAGAAGATTATTAGTGGAGGTGCTCCCCTAGAAGAGGACTGTATCAAGAAGGTAAGAAGGTACACAAACAATCGTGATTGGGTGAGATGTGTGATCAACCATGGGCTGAGCAGATATGGATGTGGCTTGTGATCGTGCACGTGTGCCGCTCTCTTAAGAGTGCGCTAACACGTAATAGCCAGTTTAGCATTGCTCTAACGGGGGGACGAACCGGTGAAATGGAGCTATCATAAAAGTGCGCGATCACTAACCGAACTGCAATTGCATTTTGATGTCGTTCCAACAGGCGATTGCGAACAGATGAGGGGAAAGTCAAGTAACATGACATCTTGGTGTCTCTTTCTTCATCCTCGGAGAAGGACTGGGCACTACTGTCTCTCCCAAGGGGAAAGAAACAGTAGAAGTGACTATAAAACTCCTATCGATTAGTCTTCCAAGACTAATTGCCCAATAGGGGAAGAGGAAGGGCACCGGCTACGTTCTCTCCTGACCAGCAGTGTACACTATATAAAGTCCGCTGACTGACAACGTGCCTGAGGACAAGGAAAGCACGAGGACCACACCAAGTAAACAGGATCTTTTGTTACCCATCGGAGGGCAATTCAGATCTTTTGATGATCTCTCCTGTTCCGCTTTATGTTCCTCCCTATCCCAGGAAGGTATACTATCACAATGCCTTTGTGGTAGATTTAATGTCCTACCTAGTGTTAGAGCAAATCCGGATAATAAACTCAGTCATAGACCAATGGAGAGTTGTGGGAGAATGTAGAGAAAGAGGGGGGAGCCATGAGATTTACCAACTCTTGTCATCAAGAAGAGCATGTTTCATAGCTTCTTGAACTTCTCTAATGATGGAGATTAACTCCATCCAAAAGAAAACCACAACACCTTTGCCAAGTCATCTCTGACCTTTGGTAAAGGGTGTTCCATTCCTCGAATCTTTTCTTGTGGAACTCAAGGAATGAACTGACATTCGTACAGCAGTTTCCTCAGTTTCAAAAGAGTCAACTACAGGCTACGTGCTGTGAAGTTGTGCTTCGGTGCGCTTCTTCATCTGCTCTACTCTGTGAATCTGGGAAAAATGATATTTTGATTATAAAATAAATTTTTGAATATACTTACCCGGTGAATATATAATAGCTGACGTCTCGGACGGCTCGACAGAAACCCAAAAACTCGCGAGCGATCGCCGTGAAGGTTGCGGGTGTGCCCACCAGCGCCGACTATCGGCCAGATACCGCATATACTTGTAAACAGCTCCAGTTCTTCTCATTCCGCTGGGTCTCTATCGGGGAGGAAGGGAGGGCCTTTAATTTATATATTCACCGGGTAAGTATATTCAAAAATTTATTTTATAATCAAAATATCATTTTTAAATATTAAACTTAGCCGGTGAATATATAATAGCTGATTCACACCCATGGTGGTGGGTAGAGACCAGTATTAATACAATAATGGCGTATATGCTTAGAGATTTTGACAGTTATATCATAACAAAACACAAATAAATATAGGCACCTGGTAAGGAAGCTGACTCTGACGATTACTCTGCCTTGTTAGTCCGCTTTCCTCACGAAGCCCAGCCATCCTCTCAGGATGCTGAAAGACTCCCAGGAGCTGTTGTATCCAGGGCGACCACCCATACAACAGGACCTCATCAAAACCCTTAATCTGGGCGCTCTCAAGAAACGACATTTGACCACCCGCCAAATCAAAAAGGATGCGAAAGGCTTCTCAGCCTTCCGTACAACCCAAAACAAGATTAAAAACATTTCAAGAGAAGATTAAAAGGATATTGGGATTAAGGGAATGTAGTGGTAGAACCCTCACCCACTACTGCACTCGCTGCAACGAATGGACCCAGTGTGTAGCAGTCCTCATAAAGAGTCTGGACGTCTTTTAAAGTAAAATGAAGCGAACACCGACTTGCTCCTCCAAAAGGTCGCGTCCATAATACTTGGCAGAGATCTGTTTTGTTTAAAGGCCACGGAAGTTGCTATCGCTCTTACTTCGTGCGTCTTGACCTTAAGTAAACAACGATCTTTTTCACTTAAGTGAGAATGAGCCTCTCAGATTAAAAATCTAATAAAATACGATAAAGCATTTTTAGACATAGGCAATGAGGGCTTCTTAACTGAGCACCATAAGGCCTCAGATCCACCTCGTAAAGATCTGGTACGAGCTAAATAAAACTTAAGAGCTCTAACTGGGCACAGTACTCTTTCAAGCTCGTTGCCTACGATCTCTGATAGGCAAGGTATATCAAAAGATTTAGGCCAAGGATGAGAAGGCAGTTCATTTTTGGCCAAGAAACCAAGCTGAAGCGAACATGTGGCTTTATCTGAAGAAAAGCCGATGTTTTTACTAAAGGCATGGATCTCACTGACCCTTTTAGCCGAAGCCAAGCACACTAAGAAAAGCGTCTTGAGGGTGAGATCCTTCAGGGAGGCTGAATGTAATGGCTCAAACCTGTCGGACATTAGGAACCTTAGGACCACGTCTAAGTTCCATCCAGGAGTTGCCATACGAAGCTCCTTAGAGGTCTCGAAGGACTTAAGGAGATCTTGGAGATCTTTATTATTGGACAGATCTAAGCCTCTATGTCTGAACACAGAAGCCAACATGCTCCTGTAGCCCTTAATAGTGGGAGCAGAGAGGGAGCGAACATTTCTCAGATGCAGGAGAAAGTCTGCAATTTGGACTACAGAGGTACTGGAAGAGGAAATGGATGATGACTTGCACCAGTCTCTAAAGACTTCTCACTTCGACTGGTAGACCTTGATGGTAGATGCTCTCCTAGCTCTCGCAATCGCTCTGGCTGCCTCCTTCGAAAATCCTCGAGCTCTTGAGAGTCTTTCGATAGTCTGAAGGCAGTCAAACGAAGCGCGGGGAGGCTTTGATGAAGACTCCTTACGTGGGGCTGCCGTAAGAGATCCATCCTTAAAGGAAAGACTCCTTGGAACGTCTACCAGCCATTGAAGTACCTCTGTGAACCACTCTCTCTCGGGCCAGAGGGGAGCAACCAACGTCAACCTTGTCCCTTCATGAGAGGCGAACTTCTGCAGTACCTTGTTGATAATCTTGAACGGCGGGAATGCGTACGCGTCCAGGTGAGACCAGTCCAGTAGAAAAGCATCTATGTGGGCCGCCTCTGGATCTGGGGCTGGAGAGCAATAGGTCGGGAGCCTTTTGGTCAACGAGGTGGCAAAGAGGTCTATGGTGGGTTGGCCCTAAGTCACCCAAAGACTCTTGCACACGTCCTTGTTGAGGGTCCATTCTGTGGGGATCACCTGACCTCTCCGACTGAGACAGTCCGCCAAGACGTTCAAGTCCCCCTGGATGAATCTTGTCAACAGGGAGATGCCTCGATCTTTTGACCAGATGAGGAGGTCCCTTGCGATGACGAACAGTGTGTGGGAGTGAGTGCCTCCTTGCTTGGAGATGTACACCAAGGCTGTGGTGTTGTCCGAATTGACTTCTACCACTTTGTTTCGTAGAAGACTCTCGAAACTCGTCAAGGCCAAGTGAACCGCCAACAGCTCCTTGCGGTTGATTTGCATGCTCCTCTGATCCGACGTCCAAAGACCCGAACATTCCAGACCGTCCAGAGTCGCTCCCCAACCCAAATCCGACGTGTCTGAGAACAACACGTGGTTTGGGTTCTTGACCGCCAGGGACAGACCCTCTCGCAGACTTATGTTGCTGTCCCACCAGTTCAGCTTCCAAAGTCTTGCTCTTGTTCCAATGGGAGTCTAGATGGAACTGGAGAGGGCGAAGGTGAAGTCTCCCTAGTGAGATAAATTGCTCCAGGGATGACAGAGTCCCTAAGAGGCTCATCCAACTTCTCACTGAGCAACGGTCTTTTTTCAGCATGAGGCGGACTTTGAGCAGGGCTTGCTCTATCCTGGTGGCAGACGGAAAAGCCCGAAAAACTAGACTGCGAATCTCCATCCCCAAATAGAGAATCGTCTGGGAGGGATTCAGTTGAGACTTTTCTAAGTTCACCAACAGTCCCAACTCCTTTGCCAGACCCAACGTCCATTGAAGGTCCTGCAGACAGCGATGACGGGACGATGCTCTGAGAAGCCAGTCGTCCAGGTACAGGGAGGCTCGAATTCCCGATAAATGAAGGAATTTTGCCACATTCCTCATGAGCCTCGAAAACACGAGAGGAGCAGGGCTGAGGCCGAAGCATAGTGCTCGGAACTGGTACACCACATTCCTGTAAACAATCCTCAGATACGGTTGAGAATCTGGGTGTATAGGAATGTGGAAGTACGCATCCTGCAGGTCGAGAGAGACCATCCAGTCTCCCTCTCTGACCGCTGCTAGGACGGACTTCGTGGTCTCCATCGTAAATTTTGTTTTTACAACAAAAACGTTGAGCGCACTGACGTCCAGCACTGGCCTCCAACCTCCCGTATGCTTTGGGTCTAGGAAGAGACGGTTGTAAAATCCCGGTGATTGAAGGTCCGAGACTTTCACCACCGCTCCCTTCTCTAGCAACAGAGACACCTGCTGATGTAGAGCTTGTCTCCTTGACTCCTCTCAATACCTGGGAGAGAGGTCTAAAGGAACTGTTACTAGAGGAGGTCTGCGTACAAAAGGTATTTTGTACCCCTCCTTGAGCAACAACACAGACTCTTGGTCTGCACCCTTCTTCTCCCAGGCCTGCCAGAAGCTGTTCAGTCTGGCCCTTACCGCTGTCTGAGGACGTGGGCAGTCAGACTCTGCCACGGGAGGACTTGGATCCTCTCCTCTTGCCTCTTTTACCGTCGGCACGAGCGCCTCCCCTGCTGGGGGCTCTGCCACGAAAGGGCGGGATAAACCTAGTCGCTGGGGTATCGATCTTGGGTGTTACGACATAAGACTATGAAGGAGCACCCTTACGAGCAGAAGTAGCCATCAGGTCGTGTGTATCCTTCTGCACCAGCGAAGCCGCAATATCCTTGATCAACTGTTGAGGAAACAAGGCAGATGACAAGGGGGCAAAGAGAAGCTCCGACCTTTGACAGGGAGTTACTCCTGCCGAAAGGAACGAGCCAAGAGTCTCCCTCTTTTTCAGGACTCCAGCCGTAAAGGTAGCGGCGAGCTCATTGGAGCCATCACGGATGGCTTTGTCCATGCAGGAAACATCCTGGTTGGCAGACGAGATCTTCCTGCTTAATCCTCCTAGAGACCAATCTAAGAAGTTAAAAACTTTGAAGTCCCTGTAAACCCATTTAAGGAGATGGTCAAGGTCCGAGGAGGACCAATAAACTTTAGAGCGTCTCATGGCCAGGCGACGGGGAGAGTCTACGAGGATTGAGAAGTCTCCCTGGGCAGAGGCAGGAACTCCCAAGCCGAGAACTTCTCTCGTGTCATACCAGACGCTCGCTCTAGAAGCTAGTTTAAAAGGAGGGAAAGCAAAGGCCGTCTTCCCCAAACTCCTCCTGGTGATCAACCAGTCACCTAGCAAACATAAAGCCCTCTTAGAAGAGCGATAGAGCACTAGCTTAGTAAAAGAAGACTTCACAGCAGCTAGGCCTAGCGCAAACTCTGACGGAGGCGAACGAGCAGAAGTTACAAAATGGTCTGGGAAAAGATCCTTAAAAATCATCATGATTTTCTTAAAGTCCATAGAGGGTTGAGCAGCTTTAGGCTCTTCTCCGTCTGATAAAATGCCCAAAGGAATATCAGTAGGCGGAGGATCAGCAACTTCCTCATCTGAAGGAACTTCGTCCGACAATTGTCGAGTCTCATGAAAAGGAGAGACCTGCCGCGGCGGCAATGCTTGACAAGCAATGTCAACAAGCAAAGGAGCAGCAGTAGTAGTAGAGGAAGCGACGTCACGCCGCTGCTGAAAGGACTGAAAGCCGCGTGACTGACCAACAACAACAACAGGAGTTGATGGACCCTCGACGTCACGTAGGAACTGCATTGACTGTCTAGACTGAGCAGTCAAAACAACCTTAGACTGCGGTGATTGACGCTCAACGTCAAGTCGAGCTAGTTGGCGAACGTCCTGAACGTCAACACGAGACTGCAGCAGCGGCTGAACGTCAACACGAGACTGCGGCAGCGGCTGAACGTCAACAAGAGACTGCGGCAGCGGCTGAAAGTCAACACGGGACTGCAGCGAGGGAGGATCCAAGTCACGTGACTGACGTGACAAACTACCGACATTACGTTTCAAAGCGGTAACTTCAAAAGGGCGAGTAAAAGCTCGTTTGGGCGGCTGACGGCCAGAGTCTCGATCAGCGTAACGGAGCGAAGGATCATCGTGAACCTGCTCAGCTTTATACTCTCCTATAAGGGAGGCAAGCTTAGTCTGCATGTCCTGCAGGACAACCCATTTAGGATCAACGGGAGTCGGAACGGGCCGAGACGATGGTAACGTCTGTGTAGGCAAAACATTGCCTTTACCGAGACCCTCGGACCCCGTGTAACGCTTACGTTTAATAGGAGAACAGTCTTCCGACGACTGCAAAGGTCAGAGCTGTCCCAATGGCTACAGCCAGGACGCTGGACCTGTCCTGAAGGGACTGACTTCCGCTTCAAGGGTCTAGAAACCTTGCGCCAAGGTTTCTTTTGCGGAAAGCCTTCGGATGACGAGGAGAAAACAGCCTCGCTCGTCTTATGGTAGGGGCGATCTTGACGAGAAACGCCCGATACCAAAGAGGGAACGTCTGTACGTTGGTTAAAGCCTCTCGTCCCCTTAAGTCCTACGACATTACTTCTCCCTGGTGCAGGGGAGCCTGAAAGAGGTCTCGGACTAGGGGAGCGACAAGCACGAACAGACGAACCCTCGGTCGCAACACTAATTACACTTTGCGCACTTATCACTTTATCACGATTTTCTGATTTGGCACTCTGACACTTCAATAAATTCACATCTGACATGAGTTGGTTACGGTCCGATGCTAAGGACTCAACTTTCTCGCCTAAAGCTTGAATGGCAAGCAACATATCCCGCATGGACGGTTCATGAGTGCTAGTAGAGGGTTCAGGAACAACTACTACAGGGGAAGGATTAGGTTCAGGGGCATGGGAGGAGGAAAATTCCAACGACCTAGAGGAGCTCCTCCTCACACTATCTCTCTCCAGCTTACGAGAATATTTATCAAATTCAAGCCAGTCGAATTCCGACAAGACCACGCACTCATCACACCGATCTCCTAATTGGCAGGTTTTACCCCGGCAATTAGAACACACGGTATGTGGGTCGAGAGAGGCCTTGGGAAGACATTTGTTACAATCCCTAGTATTACATTTGTGAAATTTAGGTCCAGGGATAGGAGAATGGTCAGCCATATTGAACAGTCAAAGAAAATCCAAAACAAATCCAAAGTCATCAACAATAAACACTAGCCAAAAAAGGGTTCAAGAGTTTTAATTGAAGAGAAAAACACCCGTCTCAGCGAAAGCTCAAAACAACCAAAATGAAGTACTTCACCAAAAATGACGAAAACTCAAGGTCAACAGCGAGCGGAATCAACTTGTCGATGAGACCGACAGAGAAGAACTGGAGCTGTTTACAAGTATATGCGGTATCTGGCCGATAGTCGGCGCTGGTGGGCACACCCGCAACCTTCACGGCGATCGCTCGTGAGTTTTTGGGTTTCTGTCGAGCCGTCCGAGACGTCAGCTATTATATATTCACCGGATAAGTTTAATATTTAAAATGGGTTCTTCACGAGAGCCCACCTGATATTATCACTTATTTGCGATAATCGATCGCGTGTGTATATGTAATCTTGCACAGACGTTGAAAAAGGATAGCTCTCCCCCTGGGGAGAGCAACCCTGCCGGTGTGGGGCGAGGTACAGATAAAAATACATCTCACGGTCCTCTCCCCTTGGAAAAGATCAAGTATGAGAGGGGATCTTCCCAGTACCCCCTCTAGAATCAGGTCTAGATCATAAGTCATCATCTCCCACGAAGCTCAAGAATCCTTTCTGTTCTATGAGAAGCTTTGTTCTTCAGTCCTGACTGAAGATCCTAATTTCTCTGAGGCTTGAGCCCTATGAAAAGGAAGAAGGGGTTAGATGAAAAACTTCTATTCTCCAAGGTGTCAGGGAACTAGAGATCTGAACAAAATATATTCCTTTCCAAAGGAGACTGAAGATTTTCCTGGACAGAAACTCTTTCATACCAAGGGGAGAAGGTGGCATGAGGTCAGCTCAAATTTGATTGGGGACAATCAATAATTGTCACCAGAAGCAAATGAGGGAGAGCCTGGTACGTAAGCAGATGACAAGCAGCACTCTCAACTCAGCCAGGTGAGTGTAATGATGATCACACCTGCTGAGCGCACATAGGCAAGATTCGGCGAGTCTTGCGAGACAGCAGTGGCATGGAGGTTGAACCGCCTGTCTGCTGGATGATAGCTAAAGGATTCATCAGCAACCTCCAAAGGACTAGTGGGCAAAAAGTCACACTGGCACTTCTGAGTTACCTGGGGAGAATGACTCCCAGTTAAGGAAAACTTCTTGCGCTTGCGAGGGCGTCTGCCAAAGGTCCCCAAAAGGTCACCATGCTCAGAATGGAGAGGATGGGCAAACCTCTGCGAACCCAACCCGAGGGGTGAGCGCACAGGAGAAACATTCACCTGAGCATCACTCCGTGGAGAACAGACAAGCCTATCCTTGCTCTGACCATGCTTAGCGCATAAACTGGGGGAATGCTCACATGAGCGCTACCCTGTAGAGGACAAACCCATCTGAAGGGTGAGCACACTGGAGCAACGCTCGCCAGAGCGCTACCCCGCAGCTCCTCTTATAGAAGAGGATCTGCTGCTGTCGATGAAGGTCTGGGGGCAAGAGACCAAACAGAAGGGAATCCCTCCTATCACCTCTACGGGGAGAAGTGCCGAAACAAACCCCAACAGGAACAGAACACCTGCAAGGTCACTTCTCTTACTCAACCGACTGCCGCAGGAGGCTAAATGAGCAGAGGCAGAGGGGAGGATACCAGGAGAGGGAGGAAGTCTTCAAGATTTCTCAAACTTTATTGAAGATTCTGAAGGTGAAGTATCTCTTTTAGACTTCTTTCATCCTCTTGCCATACCGCTCCCATTAGAAGGATGACCATTCCCGACACTCGACGCATGGAGAAGCCTTTGAGCAGGAGTGTCATCTGCATGGAGGGCAAAGCCAGTGAGGATCCATCTCCAACACCTTGATATAAATGTGCTGCTCCTCTATGCCAGGAGACACCCATATATCAGTAACCTCAAGGTTCACTCCACTCACGCCTAAAAAAGGAAAAGAATAATGATTAAAGCCTTTATGAAAGCCAGTTCCGGAGCAAGGACGAGAGTGTCTGCTCTCAACCAAGGCTAAAATGAAAGTGGAGTTGTTGTGAGTGATCAGAGGGACAGTGCTTCCCCCCTACCCACTGGTAACAACCAAACCGGTTGTTGACACCTAGTTGAAAGTTTTTATGGCCGTGTTCCAATTTGCACTATTTTCTATCTCCTAAGTAGAGAAATAGGGTTTATATTCATGTTGGAACAAACCCTGGTTAATTCTCTTCCCTATACTAAATATCTCAGCATTTCTCACCCTACCTATTATTCTTACACCACAGTAGGTTGGCCAGGGCACCAGCCACCTGTTGAGATAGAGAGTTATGGGGTCATTTGACTGGCCAGACAGTACTACATTGGATCCTTCTCTCTAGTTACGGTTCACTTTCCCTTTGCCTACACATACACCGAATAGTCTGGTATATTCTTTACAAATTCTCTCTCCTCATAAACCTGACAACACTGAGATTACCAAACAATTCTTCTTCACCAATGGGGTTAACTACTGCACTGCAATTGTTCAGTGGCTACTTTCCCTTTGGTTAGGGTGGAAGAGACTTTAGGTATGGTAAGCAGCTCGTCTAGGAGAAGGACATTCCAAAATTAAACCATTGTTCTCTAGTCTTGGGTAGTGCCATAGCCTCTGTACCATGGTCTTCCACTGTTTTGGGTTAGAGTTCTCTTGCTTGAGGGTACACTCTGGCACGCTATTCTATCTAATTTCTCTCTCTCTTGTATTGTTATCATTTTTATAGATTATATAGGAAATATTTATTTTAATGTTGTTGCTATTTTTAAAATATTTTATTTTTCCTTTTTTCCTTTCCTCACTAAGCTATTTTCCCTGTTGGGGCCCCTAGGCTTATAGCAACCTGCTTTTCCAACTAGGGTTGTAGTTTAGCAAGTAATAATAATAATAATAATAATAATAATAATAATAATAATAATAATAATAATAATAATAATATACAATATAAACAGTTCATCTCAACTGCATCCACCTTTTTTATTTCACTCGCATTCAGTATCTACTGTATACTACACTTAAGGTAGGATCTGGCAGATCAATATTGCCCTACATTAGATAATATTAGGATGTAGGTTCATGCATCCCTTAAGTTGAGTAAATCGATAACCGTGCACTGGCACTAGTAAATATTGATACCTCCCATCCACCCCTAACACTGCCTATGACAGTGTCCTTGCTCATCAGGGGGCTTCACACTGCACTTCTCAACTTCCCTAAGCTGACATCTCAACAGTAAGGATATTAGGAAACTTGCATACACAGATGCTATTTTTCTTAGTAAATATATACTGTATAGGATTACAGCCATTCCAATTTTCGATGCTGACAGAGGTCGTTAATGCCTTTGAATTACGTACAAGAAAATTAAGGAGATATCGGTAAGTACTAACTTAGAGTACCCCACCTAACCTGGCCTAAATTATCCTGTCCTTACTTACTGGGAAGGGGGCTTTGCCACCATGTAACCACCACCTTACCCTTTTATACTAATTGTGGAAGATTAGGTGAGCAAATTACTCTTTACACAAAAAATTTGTATGAAAGAACATCTATTTGAGAGAAAAATAATTTGCAAAAAAAATTCAATATTAGTGCATTCTAGGACAGTTTCACGAATTAAATAATACAAGTTTCCGACAGTTACCATACATATGTATGTATGTATGTATATACATATATATATATATATATATATATATATATATATATATATATATATATATATATATATATATATATATATATATATATATATATATATATATCTATCTATCTATCTCTATCTCTATATCTATATCTATATCTATATCTATATATATATATATATATATATATATATATATATATATATATATATATATATATATATATATATATATATATATATATAGTGCCACTAAGGCTATTGCCTTCAATGAAAATGATATTTTAATTATAAAATAAATTTTTGAATATACTTACCTGGTGAATATATAATATCTGCAACTCCGTTGCTCGACAGACAAAAAAACAGTAAAAACTCGCCAGCGATCGCTATACAGGTTGCGGGTGTGCCCACCAGCGCCAACTGTCGGCCAGATACCACTCTCGATGTAAACAAAGACTCAATTTCTTCTCATCCCACTGCGTCTCTATTGGGGAGGAAGGGAGGGTCGTTTAATTTATATATTCACCGGGTAAGTATATTCAAAAATTTATTTTATAATTAAAATATCATTTTTAAATAATTAACTTAGCCGGTGAATATATAATAGCTGATTCACACCCAAGGAGGTGGGTAGAGACCAGTTAAATATGTTTACATCGTATAAGCTAAGAGTTTTTATTTCATTTTGGAAGTTATCAATATAACAAAAACAAAATAAATAGGTACCTGGTAAGGAAGTCGACTTAGACGATTACTCTGCCTTGTAAGTACGTCTTCCTTACGGAGCCCAGCGATCCTCTTAAGATGCTGACAGACCCCCAGGAGCTGAAGTATCAAGGGCTGCAACCCATACAACAAGACCTCATCAAACCCCTAATCTGGGCGCTCTCAAGAAATGACTTTGACCACCCGCCAAATCAACCAGGATGCGAAAGGCTTCTTAGCCTTCCGGACAACCCATAAAAACAACAATAAAACATTTCAAGAGACAGATTAAAAGGATATAGAATTAGGGAATTGTAGTGGTTGAGCCCTTACCCACTACTGCACTCGCTGCTACGAATGGTCCCAGTGTGTAGCAGTTCTCGTAAAGAGACTGGACATCTTTCAAGTAAAATGATGCGAACACTGACTTGCTTCTCCAATAGGTTGCGTCAATAATACTTTGCAGAGATCTATTTTGCTTAAAGGTCACGGAAGTTGCTACAGCTCTAACCTCGTGCGTCTTAACCTTAAGCAAAGCTCGGTCTTCCTCACTCAGGTGTGAATGAGCTTCTCGTATTAGCAATCTGATAAAGTATGACAAAGCATTCTTTGACATAGGCAAGGATGGTTTCTTAACCGAACACCATAAAGCTTCAGATTGGCCTCGTAAAGGTTTAGTACGAGCTAAGTAGAACTTAAGAGCTCTAACAGGGCATAAGACTCTTTCTAGTTCATTGCCTACGATCTCCGGTAAGCTGGGAATATCGAAAGATTTAGGCCAAGGACGAGAAGGTAGCTCATTTTTGGCTAGAAAACCCAGTTGCAGAGAACAAGTAGCTTTTTCTGACGAAAATCCGATGTTCTTGCTGAAGGCATGAATCTCACTGACTCTTTTAGCCGAGGCTAAGCATACCAGGAAAAGAGTCTTAAGAGTGAGATCTTTCAGGGAGGCTGATTGTAAAGGCTCAAACCTGTCTGACATGAGGAATCTTAGGACCACGTCTAAATTCCACCCAGGAGTAGCCAAACGACGCTCCTTAGTGGTCTCAAAAGACTTAAGGAGGTCTTGTAGATCTTTATTGTTGGAAAGATCTAAGCCTCTATGCCGGAAGACCGATGCCAACATGCTTCTGTAGCCCTTGATAGTGGGAGCTGAAAGGGATCGTCCTTTTCTCAGGTATAAGAGAAAGTCGGCTATTTGGGCTACAGAGGTACTGGTCGAGGATACAGAAACTGACTTGTACCAGTCTCGGAAGACTTCCCACTTTGATTGGTAGACTCTAATGGTAGACGCTCTCCTTGCTCTAGCAATCGCACTGGCTGCCTCCTTCGAAAAGCCTCTAGCTCTCGAGAGTCTTTCGATAGTCTGAAGGCAGTCAGACGAAGAGCGTGGAGGCTTTGGTGTACCTTCTTTACGTGTGGCTGACGTAGAAGGTCTACTCTTAGAGGAAGACTTCTGGGAACGTCTACTAACCATCGAAGTACCTCGGTGAACCATTCTCTCGCGGGCCAGAGGGGAGCAACTAACGTCAACTTTGTCCCTTCGTGAGAGGCGAACTTCTGCAGTACCTTGTTGACAATCTTGAATGGTGGGAATGCGTAAAGGTCCAGATGTGACCAATCTAGGAGGAAGGCATCTATATGTATTGCTGCTGGGTCCGGGACTGAAGAGCAATAGATTGGAAGCCTCTTGGTCAGCGAGGTTGCAAAGAGATCTATGGTGGGTTGACCCCAAGTCTTCCAGAGTCTCTTGCACACATCCTTGTGGAGGGTCCATTCGGTTGGAATTACTTGACCTTTCCGACTGAGACAATCTGCTAGGACGTTCAAGTCGCCCTGGATGAACCTCGTTACTAGAGAGATGTCTCGATCTTTTGACCAGATGAGCAGGTCCCTTGCGAGCTTGTACAACGTCAGTGAGTGGGTACCTCCCTGTTTGGAGATGTACGCCAAGGCCGTGGTGTTGTCTGAGTTTACTTCCACCACTTTGCCTCGAAGGAGATACTCGAAGCTTCTCAAGGCCAGATGAACCGCCAAAAGCTCCTTGCAGTTGATATGCATGCTCCTCTGACTCGAGTTCCACAGACCTGAGCATTCCCGACCGTCCAGCGTCGCGCCCCAGCCCAAGTCCGATGCGTCCGAGAAGAGAACGTGGTTGGGTATCTGAACTGTCAGGGGAAGACCCTCTCTTAAGCTGATATTGTCCTTTCACCAAGTCAGACAAGACTTTATCTTTTCGGAAATCGGGAACGAGACCGCCTCTAGCGTCTTGTCCTTTTTCCGGTGAAAAGCCAGATGGAATTGAAGAGGACGGAGGTGTAGTCTTCCTAGTGATACAAATTGCTCCAGGGATGACAGCGTCCCTACCAGACTCATCCACAGCCTGACTGAGCAGCGTTCTTTCTTCAGCATCTTCTGGATGGAGAGCAGGGCTTGATCTATTCTGGGGGCCGACGGAAAAGCCCGAAAAGCTTGACTGTGAATCTCCATCCCTAAATACGGAATAGTTTGGGATGGGACCAGCTGCGACTTTTCCAAATTGACTAGGAGTCCCAATTCCTTGGTCAGATCTAGAGTCCACTTGAGATCCTTCAGACAGCGACGACTGGAAGAGGCTCTGAGAAGCCAGTCGTCCAAATAAAGGGAGGCTCGGATGTCCGATAAGTGGAGGAATTTCGCCACATTCCTCATCAGCCTCGTAAACACAAGAGGAGCTGTGCTTAGGCCAAAGCACAGGGCCCGAAAATGGTAAACCACATCTTCGAAGACGAATCTCAGAAAGGGTTGGGAGTCTGAGTGAATGGGGATGTGGAAGTAGGCGTCCCTTAGGTCTAGAGAGACCATCCAGTCTTCCTTTCTGACCGCTGCTAAGACTGACTTTGTGGTCTCCATGGAGAACTTCGTCTTTGTGACAAAGACATTCAGAGCACTGACGTCTAGCACCGGTCTCCAACCTCCTGTCTTCTTTGATACTAGGAAGAGACGGTTGTAAAACCCCGGTGATTGAAGGTCCGAGACTTTGACCACCGCTCCCTTCTCTAGCAAAAGAGACACTTCCAGTTTCAGGGCTTGTCTCTTTTCTTCCTCTCTGTACCTGGGAGAGAGATCGATGGGGGACGTCGCTAGAGGGGGTTTGCGTACAAAAGGGATTTTGTACCCCTCTCTGAGCAACCTCACAGATTGTTGATCTGCGCCTCTCTTCTCCCAGGCTTGCCAGAAGTTCTTGAGTCTGGCTCCTACTGCTGTCTGAAGTTGCGGGCAGTCAGACTCTGCCCTTAGAGGACTTGGATCCTTTCCTCTTCCCTCGCTTCCCTTCGGCACGAGCACCTCCCCTGCTGGGGGCTCTGTCACGAAAGGGCGGGATAAATCGAGACGCTGGAGTGTCTATCCTCGGTCTAGCCGACAATGTAGGCAAAGGGGGAGCTTTGTGAGCCGAGGACGCAACTAGATCATGGGTGTCCTTCTGAACTAAAGACAAGGCAATTTCCTTATCCAGGACTTCAGGAAACAGGCACTTGGACAAGGGCGCAAAGAGTAGCTCAGATCTTTGGCAAGGCGTCACTCCAGCGGACAGGAAAGAACATAGAGACTCTCGTTTCTTCAGGACTTCAGATGTGAATGAAGCGGCAAGTTCGTTGGACCCATCACGGATGGCCTTGTCCATGCAGGACATAATGAGTAAGGAAACATCCTTATCTGTAGACGAGATTTTCCTACTCAGGGCTCCTAGACACCAGTCTAGGAAGTTAAAGACTTCGAAAGCCCTAAATATACCTTTAAGAAGGTGGTCCAGGTCCGATGGTGACCAACAAATCTTCGAGCGTCTCATGACAAGGCGGCGGGGAGAGTCTACAAGACTTGAGAAGTCGCCCTGGGCAGAGGCAGGAACTCCCAAGCTGAGAACTTCTCCCGTGGCATACCAGACGCTCGATCTAGACGAGAGTTTAGAAGAGGGGAAGGCAAATGTTGTCTTCCCTAAACTCTTCTTGGTCTCTAACCAATCACCCAACAGCCGCAAGGCTCTCTTGGATGAGCGAGAGAGAACGAGTTTCGTAAAGGCAGGTACAGCAGCAGGAACGCCTAATACAAACTCCGACGGCGGCGAACGAGGAGCCACAGAAACAAAGTGGTCAGGGAACAACTCCTTAAACACCGCCATGACTTTTCTAAAGTCCAAGGATGGTTGAGTTGCCTTAGGCTCATCAAGTTCTGAAGGTTGATCCTCTTGTGGTTCAGCAACGTCCTCATCTGACAGTTCCTCATCCGAAAACTGATGAGAAAACGGCACAGGAGTGGGCAACGTTTGACTCGCCGAGTCCGGTCGCACTGGTGCATGCGTGACGGAGCCGGACGCAGCGTCATGGAACTGCTGAGCAGTCTGGGAACTGTCAACAACCATCGGTGCGCGAGGACGCACAGCGTCCACCCGAGACTGTTTAGACCGTCTGGGTTGTGCAGTCAACACCATACCGGGTTGCGGAGGTTGACGCACCGCGTCAAAACAAGTCACCTCTGCTGGTTGATGAACGTCCTGAACGTCAACAACCACCTCCGTGCGTCGCTTAACGTCAACGTGCGGCTGGCAACCCACACTGGGTCGCATCGGTGGAGGTACTACCCCAACTGGTTGATGCGAGAAAGCTACCTCAGCGTCAACAGGACGCACAACAGACCGCTTGGAAGGTTGTTGGCCAGAAGGTTCTACGGCAACCTTCTTCGCATTGAAGTCCTCCATCAAGGACACAAGCTTGGACTGCATGTCCTGCAGTAACACCCATTTAGGGTCTACGGGAGCAGGTGTGGCAACAGACGGGGTGAGCGACTGAGGCAGCACAACTTTGCCTCTCTTAGGCGGCGAGCTGTCATCCGATGACGGCAATGGGTCCGAACTGTCCCAGTGGCTACATCCGGGACGTTGGACTTGTCCTGAAGGGACCGACTTACGTTTCAAAGGTCTGGAGACCTTGGTCCAAGGTTTCTTACGAGAAACACCTTCGGACGACGAGGTAAAAATGGGCTCTCTCGTCTTACGTTGGTAGGGGCGATCTTGGGGAGATACGCCTGATACCATAGAGGGAACGTCTGTTCGCTGATCAAGGCCTCTCGAACCCATGAGTCGTACGAAATTGCTTCTCCCCTGGGCTTGGGAGCTTGCAAGAGGTCCCGGACTAGGAGGACGACAGGCACGAACAGACGAACCCTCAAGCGCAACACTGTTCACAACACTTTGAGAAACACTAGGCACTTTAACACTTTCCGCCGTGGCACTTTGGCACTTTAGTTCCTTTACGTCCGCCATGAGTTGATTGCGGTCACTTGCAAGGACCTCAACTCTCTCCCCCAAGGCATGGATAGCACGCATCATGTCTTGCATCGACGGTTCCTGAGTGCTAGGAGGGGGGTTAGGAACAACCACTACAGGGGAAGGATTAGGTTCAGGGGCATGTGGAGAGGAAAAATCTATCGACCTAGAAGAACTTCTCCTTACCCTATCTCTCTCTAGTCTGCGTGTATACTTCTCAAATTCGATAAAATCGAATTCCGAAAGGCCCACGCATTCCTCACACCGATCTTCCAATTGACAGGTTTTACCCCGACAATTGGAACAAACAGTGTGAGGGTCGAGAGAAGCCTTTGGAAGACGCCTATGACAGTCCCTAGCATTACATTTTCTGAACTTGGGAACTTGTGAAAGGTCAGCCATTTTGAATTAGTCAAGGAAAAATTCCAAAAAACGATCTAAGTCATCAACAATTAATCCGATCCAAAAAAAGAGTTCAAAGATTTATTTGAAGAAAAACACCTGTACTGCGAAAGCTCAAACCAAAATAAAGTACTTCACCAAATATGATGTGAAAAAAACTCCAAGGTTCAACAGCGAGTAAAGTACGTCTTGTCGACACGTCGACAGAGAAAAAATTGAGTCTTTGTTTACATCGAGTGGTATCTGGCCGACAGTTGGCGCTGGTGGGCACACCCGCAACCTATATAGCGATCGCTGGCGAGTTTTTACTGTTTTTTTGTCTGTCGAGCAACGGAGTTGCAGCTATTATATATTCACCGGCTAAGTTAAATATTTAAAAATTTTATATATATATATATATATACAGTAGATGCAGAAGCAAACATAAAAATACTAGTAGAAATATGTAGAGAATGTGGGCTAGAAATAAACAAAAATAAGAGTCATATAATCATATATAATATGAAAGAAAAACCGGAAGAAATAGAGGGTATCAAAGTAACAGATAGCATAAAATACTTAGGAATAGAGATAGAAGGGAAAAGAAATATGTTTAAAAAACAAAAGAAGAATATGATGGAAAAGGCAGAGAAGCTAGCTAACTTAACCTACTCAATTATTGCGAAAAGCTGCCACAAAATACTAATAGGAAAAACATATTGGAAAAATGTAGCCTTACCCGGAATACTGTATGGCACGGCAGTAATGAACATAACAGAAAGTGAAATAAAACGATTACAGCAGATTGAAAACGGAGTAGGGAGAAAAATTTTGGGAGCACCATCATATGCAGCAGTAGCAACACTACGGGGAGAGATAGGAATGTCCGAAATGAAAACTAGGATAGCAGGAGGAAGGCTAAGGTTTGTGAAAGGGATTGAAGAGGGGAGAAATGATTTGCTGAAGACAATTCTGGAAGAAATGAAAGAAAATGAAAATAACATGTGGATGAAAGAGACTAAGAAATGGATTAAAGATATGGAAATGAACGATAGAACCTTTAGGAGAATGGGAAGAGAAGAGCTTAAAGCCAAAATTAGAGAAGTAGATGGTAAAAAGTGGAGGGATGAGATAAAAGAGAAAAATAGTTTAGAAATATACGAACAAGAAAAAGGGCAAATAGGAGAAGAAATGTTTTATGACAACAAACCTAATTCTATTATTATGTATAGAGCTAGGGCCAACTGTTTGAAATTAAATGATAATAAAAGACATGAAGCAGGAGGTAGGGTAGAATGCAAACTATGTGGGGCAGTTAATGAAGACCTCGCCCACTTTATTCTTGAGTGTCCAGACCTCAGCGACGAAAGAAGAAAAATAGTGGAATTGCAACAGCCGTAAGAAGAAGAAAAGAAGAAGATAATAGGAAACGTGCTGTTCAAGAAAGAAGGAATTGAGAAAAGAAAAGAATATATCTATCAAATGTGGAAAAAAAGAGAGAAGAAAATAAAAGAATTAGAATAAAGAAGAAACCCAAGGAGATACCGATGGAAAGGCAAATCCCTCCGCCCAACAACAAGAACAAGAACAATGGAAATATCTATCATTGCTATCGTTAGTAATGTCAGCGTGCCGTTGGTAACTCTGTGTACCATACGTCAACGTTGGTAACACTGTGTATTATTGGTAACGTTGCTAATGTTATCGTTCTCAGTACATTCGTAAGAGAAGTGACACCGTACAACTAAAAGTTACCCGAATTGGTTGATCTGTTTGTTTCCGATTGAAATGAACAGCAATTTCGGTTAAATCACGTTATTTACTTTAGAAATTCATATATTTTCAGTTCGAAATCTCACCCTGTAATACAATAAAAAATTACCGAATTAGTCTATGGGGTAAATAGAAACACGGTGCAACAAAGTACTATCAAAGGTAGTGAGTAAACAAAGTACAGTACTATTGTGGTGTCATACGAGACTTCAAACTTTTAGGCTTACTTGCCAATGGCGAGTAAGGGTTGGGTTACAGTACAATGTAATAAACAATAGCCTAGGTTTTGGCTAATATTAGCAAGGCTCATTCAACATACTAGCCTTAATAAATTGAATTGGATTCACCTTGACCGGTCTGGCTATTGCCCAGATACCAGCACACCAAAATTAAACCACTGGTTATCCAAACCTTCATTAAATGGTGTGGAGAAATTTACGTCCGATTTAAACCAATCATCACCGCGATAACCGTTGTATAATCGCCATTCTAAGGATATATCTTTCCACAATTAAACAAGCACCATGCTATAATTCCACTGTCATATAAAAGTAGTATAGTAGTAGTAGTCGAAAAATGTAACTTTATAACGACTCTCCAGCCATGCCCGGTAAATCTGTACTAACATTTATTTCATCATCATTTCCTCCTACGCTTAGTGACACAAAGGGCCTCTGTTAGATTTTGCCAGTCGTCTCTATCTTGAGCTTTTAATTCAACACTTCTCCACTCACCATCTCCCACTTCGCGCTTCATAGTCCTCAGCCATGTGGGTCTGGGTCTTCCAAGTATTCCAGTGTCTTGTGGTAAATAGCTGAACGTTTGAGCATTTATTTAAGGATAGTATAATTCCATCATAAATCCCTTAACAATTTCAGTTTCTCATAGATGAGGTCTTTTAGAACATATACTTTTTCTTCAATGTCATCACTTTATGCTATGCACTCTATAAAACTAGTCTAAAGTGTTATCTAAATTGTTGTATTTTACTTTACTTTATTGGAAGCTGTAAAGAAGCTGTTTCCACCTTTTTGGCAGGATAGACCTGTTAACCCTCCTATTTTATCTAATGAATCTTGAAAATTGCAAGAAATGGAAAAAGTTGCAGGTGTTAGCCTACCCTTCAAACCTAAGCTGTGAATTAGGAACATATTTGTTAGTTAATTCCCATGTTCCAAGAATAGTGAGAAAAAACAAATGAGCCAATATTTACCAGCAATCATAGGTGCCAGGCCCACCCACACCCCACCGTGACATTTTCCTAATTAAAACCCTAGTTTTGTTAATACATTGCTGATAATGCTGAATGGCAATCATTGTGATACACCAAAGTACATAGCAAAACCAACTTCGCTTGACATTTAAAGAACAATAGAAAAACGAACATAACACGCTGTACTATCATAAATAATGATTTTCGAAACTTCCATTTAAAAAAATCCATATTGCTATCAATGACTAGGGTGTGCCTAAAAAGTATAAAGGAAATGAATAGCGTAAAGGGATACAAAATTAGGGTCAAACTAGTTAATACTCATCAGAAAGTGATTTGTAGTACACTTGCGATGGACATTGGTGATTTCCAGCGTGGGTGATAATGTGAGTTTACAATGCCGAACGTTATTAGTGGGGGCCTCGATCTCGGCAATACAGTCCTACTGATTTTTGCTTTGTTGTGGCTCGCTGCGCTCGCAAAATTAACAATACATCACTGCTCTTATGTTTTAGCAAGTGGTACATGTGTCATGCTGAGCTGCGGTCGCAACCGAGGAAAATTATTTCGGGGATACCTTTTAAAACCTCTAATGGTTTTTGCTACCATGTTTTGCTTCAATCGCAAAAAAAAATAATAATAATAATAACTGCTCCTTTGTCTAGGCAAGCGGTACGTTTTGAGCTGCGCTCTTAAACCCTGTGGGTTATTATTTCAAGGATATTTTTTGAACTTCACATAAGCAACAATGGCTATAGGAGTACTACCTGGAAAAAAAGCAGAAGATTCTTTTCATCATCATCATCACCATCTCCTCCTATACCTATTAACCCAAAGGGCCTCGTTTAGATTTCGCAAGTCATCTCTATCTTGAGCTTTTCATTCAATACTTCTCCACTCATCATCTACTTCACGTTTCATAGTTCTCAGCAATGCAGGTCTGGGTCTTCCAACTCTTTTAGTGCCTTGTGGAGCCCAGTTAATCGTTTGATGAACTAATCTCTCTTGGGGAGTGCAAAGAGCATGCCAAAACCATCTTCATCTAACCCCCACCATAATCTCATCCACATATGGCACACGAGTAATCTCTCATAGTTTCATTTCTAACCCTGTCCTGCCTTTTAACTCCTAATATTCTTCAGAGGGATTTTTATTCAAATATACAAAATCTGTTGGAGATTGTTTCATTTTCATACTAAGACTCATGTCCATACAATAACTTTTACAATTACCCTAAACTTACAGAGGCCTAGGAGTACTTTTTGGGTGGGGGGAGTGGGGCAAAGGTTTGAAAAGGTAGTGACAGCGGGGGACGTTGTTTGGGGGAGCCTGTCCAATAGAATTTTAAAAGGAAACACTCTAAGATGGAATTTCCTGGCATTTGACAGCAGATTGTAATAACAACAAAATCATATTTTTGGCTCATTTGAATGTGACCAATTACAGTTTCTACACAATGATTAATATACCGGTAGGCATATTTGATAAATTTATCAAAAACATACTAACGATGTTGATTCTTTATTAAAAACTCATTCCCAATATCGACAAAGCTAGGGCTATCAGTTAGTAGCTTGGCCAGGGCACCAGCCACCTGTTGAGATACTACCGTTTGAGAGTTATGGGGTCCTTTGACTGGCCAGACAGTACTGCATTAGATCCTTCTCTCTCGTTATGGTTCATTTTCCCTTTTTCTACACATACACCGAATAGCCTGGTCTATTCTTTACATATTCTCCTCTGTCATACACCTGACAACACGGAGATTACCAAACAATTCTTCTTCACCTATGGGATTTACTACTGTAATGTAATTGTTCAGCGGCCACTTGACTCTTGGTAGGAATAGAAGAGACTATTTAGCTATGGCAAGCACCTCTTCTAAAAGGACACTAAAAAATCAAACCATTGTTCTCTAGCCTTGGGTAGTACCATAGCCTCTGTATCATGGTCTTGCACTGTTTTGGGTTAGAGTTCTCTTGCTCGAGGGTACACTCGAGCACACTATTCTATATTATTTCTCTTCCTCTTGTTTTGTTAATTTTTTTTCAAGTTTATATAGGATATATTTATTTCAATGTTACTGTTCTTATGCCAATTTTCCTCTCTTCTTTTGGCCAACTTTAGCATTGAAATCGCCCATAAACCAATGTAAATTAAGTCTTATGGTTTTTTTTTTTTGTCATATATATCTCCAGATCTTAATAAAAAGTTTCTATTTCTTCCTCTGATTGGGATGCTGTTGGCACAAAGGTTTGAAGGATCTTCAGATTATACTTATCATTTACTGTGATCATTAATGCTGCAATTCTATCCTTGATACTATAAATTCTTCCATTACCCGCAAGATTTTTATCAATAAGAAAACCAACTCCATTTAGTTTGTTCCTTTCATGTCCTCTGAAGTAAAATATATAATCATCTTTTAACGCTATATAAGGTTCCTCTGTTCTTCTAATAAGCATACGTCCTCTGTTATTGTACGATATCCTAAAGGGAAACCTTACGGGTACTCGCGCCAGAAGTTAGAATTCTGTGAAACCTTTAGTTTAATTCACTGAGAATATCTACTGTAGTCAAATATACCCTGAGGAAGCTGCTGCAGGAACCTTACCTTGCTGAAGGACTTATATAGCTTCATCAAGGCCCGGAGAGCCTGTAGAGAATTCATGTTTGCGGATGTCACCGTCAAACACGAACCCCGGAAACTGATTTCCTCCAGCATCTGGGGCAAATATCTCTTTCCTGTCGACCTCGTGAAAGAGATTGTGGACAGAGCCGCCACTGAAAACCGGCACCTTCTCAACAAGTGGGGCATGTCCCGAAAGAGGAAATCTTCTCAGGATGATGGCTCCCAAGCTAAGAAGTCCAACAAGCCCCGACCCCAGCAGCGTCAGGCTAAACGCCAGTTTCCGGCACCCACTACTCCACAGTTGGTGGCTCAGCCACAACAGACCTTTCAGTTGGTCCCTCAGCCGGTGGTGGCTCAGTCACTAGTCTTTACACCAGCCTATAAAAGGCAATCCACTACCTTTCGCCCCAGAGGTAGAGGTTCCAGCAATGACTCCTCTCGACGTCCATCTAGAGGGAGGGGAGGAAGGGGAGCAGGCAGCCGAGGTGGCAAATCCTCGGGAAACCAGAAGCAATGAAGTGCTTCCGGTGGGAGGAAGACTCCGCCACTTCCAGGATCATTGGACCTTCGATCCTTGGGCCCACAGCATCATCAAGAAGGGACTAGGGTGGAGCTGGGTAACACCACCTCGAACCTTCCAACAATTCTTCCAACACTCCACCCCTGTCCTGGAATAATATGTCCTAGAACTCTTGAACAAGAAGGTGATCAAGAGGGTAAAGTCCACCAGGTTCTAGGGAAGACTATTCTGTGTTCCCAAGAAAGACTCAGACAAACTCAGAGTCATTCTGGACTTCTTAGCGAAAACTGGGAAAAAGCACCTAGTCATATACGCTACATGAAAAGGAATGAGGAAAGCGCGCTCTGGCGGCATCAATCCAACATGGCGGCCGGATGTGATGTCGCCGAGTACCGTAACAGTAACGAAGGAGGAGAGTTTTGTAACGGCTCCTCCCATACTTGCTACACTTCCCCCTCGAAGCGTAAACACTATGTGGGGTGCAGATAGCTATGTGACGTGTCAAGCATGCCACACTGTTATTATACGATATCCTAAAGGGAAACCTTATGGGTACTCGCGCCAGAAGTTAGAATTTTGTGAACCTTTAGTTTAATTCCCTGGGAATATCTACTGTAGTCATATATACCCTTAGGAAGCTACTGAAGGAACCTTCCATCAGGACGTCATGGCTATCTCACCCAAAAATAGATTTTTCGCTTCGCTCAAAATCCGTTATATATATATATATATATATATATATATATATATATATATATATATATATATATATATATATATATATATATATATATATATATATATATATATATATATATATATATATATATAAACATATATAAAGGGATTTCAAAAACCTTGATTTTTCATGCCCAATGCAATATCATTAAATCTATGGAGTACTTCTCTGTTTGTGAGGTGTTCATCTTCATACCTTATCACCATAATTTAAAACCAAAGATAAATAACATAATTATCTATTAAAACACTAGATATTTATCTTCTGTAAACCAGAAGTTAGACGAAATTAAAAATATAAAAGTCATTGAAAATTTAAAGATAAAATTGAAACCGAAAAACTAATGATAGATAAAATAAATCATAAGTAAAAACACAGTGGGCTTATTATGATTATTATTATTATGATTATTATTATTATTAATTGCTAAGCTACGACCCTAGTTGGAAAACTGGGATGCTATAAGCCCAGGGGCTCCAACAGGGAAAATAGCCCAGCGAGGAAAGGAAACAAGGTAAAATAAAATACTTTAAGAACAGTAACAACACAAAAATAAATATTTCCTATAAAACAAACCTTGAAAAACACGAGTGGAGAAGTTAGATACAATAGTGTGCCCAAGTGTACCCTCAAGCAAGAGAACTCTAACCCATAACAGTGCAAGACCATGGTACAGAGACTATGGCACTACCTAAGACTAGAGAACAACGGTTTCATTTCGGAGTGTCCTCCTCCTAGAAGAGCTGCTTACCATAGCTAAAGAGTCTCTTCTACCCTTACCATGAGGAAAGTAGCCACTGAACAATTACAGTGCAGTAGTTAACCCCCTTGAACAAAAAAGAATTTTTGGTAATTTCAGTGCTGTCAGGTGTATGAGGACAGAGGAGAATCTGTAAAGAATATGCAACACTATTTGGTGTATGTGTAGGCAAAGGGAAAGTGAACCATAACCAGAGAGAAGGATCCAATGTAGTACTGTCTGGCCAGTCAAAGGACCCCATAACTCTCTAGTGGTAGCATCTCAACAGATGGCTGGTGCCCTAGCCAACCTTCTACGTGGAAGACATCCAGATATTCTCCCAATCGCACAAGGATCCAATCCAGGTGGTCCTGAAACGCTCACAGGAGAATGGGTTGGTCGTCCGATTCGACAAATGCATGTTCGGCGTAAAGAGCGTTGATTTCCTGGGACACGAGGTTCCTCGACGGGAGTACACCCCATGGCCTCCAAGCTATAAGCAGTGAGGACCTTTCCCACGTCTACAACAATCAAGGCCCTACAGGAATTCATCGGCATGGTCAATTATTATCAGCCTTTCATTCCAGGCATCGCTCGCATCATGTCCCCGCTGAACGATGTCCTGAAGGGGAATGCAAAGAAGTTGAAATGGGAAATGCAGGCATTCGATCAGACAAAGGTCGCCCTCGCTGATGCTGCCTTGCTAGTCTATCAGGACACGGAGGACCCCCTGAGACTCACCACTGATGCCAAGAATGTCGCCTACAGGGCAGTGTTGGAGAAGATTGTGAATAGATTGCCCCAGCTGCTTGCGTTTTTCCTCCATAAACTCAAGCCACCTGAAATGCATTAAAGTATATTCAACCGGGAATTACTGGCCGTCTACCAGGCCATTCGGCATTTCTGGTACCTCTTGGAAGGAACCTCTTTCTCCATCCAAACAGACTACCAACCATCGGTCCACGTCTTCATGAAGGTGGGCGACGAGTGATGAGCGAGACAACGACGGCACTTGGCCGCCATTGCTGAGTTCAGGTGTACAACCCCACGGCCAACGCTCTGTAATGGGTAGAAATTAACTTTGTCTGCCTGAGCATGGACTACACGAACCTCTCCCGTGAACTAGCCGCTGACCCAGAGACAGCAGCGTACCGCACGATGCCCACTTCACTGGAACTGGAAGACATCCCAGTGGAGCCGACGGTCACAGCACTACTCTGCGATACCATCATCGGTTGCCCTGATCCCTGGGTACCCGCTTCCCAGCGGAAACAGGTGTTGGAGATCATCCACGGACTATCGCATCCCTCAGGATGAACAATGCCACTGCTGATGGCTAAAAAATTCGTCTGGCACGCAAGATCAGTCGTCACACGGAATCAGACGTCAGGGACTTCCCTCAACTGAGGTGCAGCTTCAGGCACATACACGTTGACATCCTAGGACCCCTCCCACAATCCAAAGACACCAGGTACCTCCTTACAATCATATACTGATCCACCAGGTGGCCAGAAGCCCTCCCCCCATGCCAGAAGCCACAACCAACGCCTGTGCAGAAGCCCTCGTGTCATATTAGATCAACCGTTTCAGACAACCCAATGACATCACGACTGACCGCAGGCCAGCATTCCTGTCCCCGTCATGGGCCTCCCTGGCTTGCCTACTAGGAACATCCCTTCACAGTACAACGGCGTACAACCCTGCAACCAACGGTATGGTAGAGAGAGTCCACCGTTCACTGGTAGCTTCCCTCATGGCCCGCTGCACCGATGAAAATTGGAAAACACAACTACTATGGGATCTCCTTGGCCTCAGGACCGCCCCCAGAGCAAACAGCAAGATTTCCCCGGCGGAGAAATTATACGGCGAGTCACTGGCCATACTTGGGGAGTTCTTCCCAACAAACAACACCAACCAGGACACGCCGATCGCCAGGTTTTGTGAGGTCACTAGGAAATTTACTCCGTGTCCGAGAACCTTCACCGACAGGACCAAGCATTTCAAACTGAAGGGCCTGAACACCTACAGCTACGTCTTCGTCAGGAATAACGCGCATTAATGCCCCCTGATGAGGCCATATCAAGATCATACTGCATCGTGAAAACGGCCCCCAAGGCATACTGCCTCACGATCCATGGCAAAGAAGATTGGGTCACAGTCGACAGACTGAAACCCTCATTCCTGACGGTGAACGACGCTGCGAATACTGAAAAGGGGTATCTACGAGTGCCGCCCCAAAACAAGCCTCCACCCACTTGGTGCAACCAGCCCTGGCGACAGACAGTCGAACACCCCGCGAACTCCATCCGGGAAGGCATCCTGACAGATGATGCATCAGAGGTATCAGCCTCTGAAAACAGCCCTCTTCCGCAGATCTCAAACTCCCGGGGGCACCTTCTTCCTCCTCGAAGATACCAGGATTGGAAATGTCACATTGTCAACGATAATTATTGTAAAATAATCCTTGTTTTTTTTTTGGGGGGGGGATACTTGTAAAGACATCATTCTTTCGGATTTAGGTTCGCCGAATACGAATTTTGTACTTATCATTTCTTAACCGTACTTGCTACAGCCTGTTTGTATATACCAATGAAGTTGGATTTTTCCTGTCTTTCAGCCAATGTATATATTGTGCCATTTCATGTAGGCTATTTGATGCTCCACATTTTGTATGCAAACTTTTGTAAGAAATACAAAGGCCCGGTCAGACTTGACCTTTATGCGACGAATGTCTTTGCTTTGCTTTAAGATTGCCTTGCCTTATGCAAGACACGGGTTCTTGGCTACCAAGATCGTTCGCCCCAGCCCAGGCACTTCCTTTCCGTCAACATACCTGCATATAAATCGAATGTCCCCAATTATAAACGTCAGTCCTCAGCTGTTTCTCATTACGTACCCTCACAATATATATATATATATATATATATATATATATATATATATATATATATATATATATATATATATATATATATATATATATATATATATATATAATATATATATATATATATATATATATATATATATATATATATATATATATATATATATATATATATATATATATATATATATATATATATATACAATGCATAAATATAAACATAAAAGCGGGATAATTTTTCAACATGAAAATGCATGTTAACAAAATCCTTGTACTTTAGAACTTGATTTTGAATGTACAATTTTTTTATGAAGGATGAGTTACCAGATGTATGTAATTTAATATCCTTGAAAACTTTCCGAGTTACTTAATTTATGCAGTTCAATATCTTTAATCTTATCTGAAATAATAGATAAAAAAAAAAAAAAAAGAATCGTCAAAACGTGGAACCCCGACTCGACCCCCTTGTTCCCACGACCTTGACTTGGAAAATCTGTGTATAATACAACATGAATCTTTCACAGTTACCCTTAATTTGGAAAAACTGAAAGTGGGTATAACGTTCCGTATTGAGAATTTTAGGAGATAAGAGTGCAAAGCAATGCACCCAAAGCAAATTAAATAATTTTCGTAAAAAGTTAAAATTTACACTTGTTGACATTAGATTTGACATTCATTTCTGACTTGATTAGCCATATCTGGAAAATACAAACAAAATATCTATATTCAGCAAAGAATTCTGATTAAGAAACACCCACTTGCCTCAAGCAGTAATTTTTCTTGGAAATCAAACCAGCCTATGTGGTTCCCCTGTATTATAAGACCAGAAAACCTGCTCTTAAAGTAAAGAAAATAAATAAGTAAAGAATTCAGCCTAAAGACTATACTCCATATTAAACAGAATTTATACCATGAAATTTGCTGCTTTATAACATTTTATGGTTTTATGTCACATTGCTATTTTTAATACTTCTTTACTAAGACTCCAGCCATAGTGAATGAAGAATATATATGTAAAACATAAATGGTTATATTAAATTATTATGTGAGAAAAAACACTATAAGAGGAAAATGAACCATGCAAAACATTCTCTAAAAGGTGGTTAACTAATGGAACGATGTGAGCATAACAAGAAGGTAATACAAAGTTTATTTATCTAAAACTCTATTATGATAAAATATCTTTAAGTTTCTGCGAAGTTAAAGATGATTAAAATTAAAAATATGGGAGAGTGAATTAATAATATAAATATATCTATAATCTAAAATACTTTTTATACATTTGGAATAAAACTGGACTGGCACAACCATTTTCCCTTTTCAATATGGACGATTGCACGAAGCTTCAACTTCTTTAACAACACACGTACTGTGTCTTTCAGACTTTCAGTTGTCTACTTGTCTCTTCATCAGCGACCGCGCTGCTGTAACTCTACTACACTTAACCAAAGTCTTATCAAGATGCCCAAGGGTAAAGTGAATTTTTAAATTTGTTGAAGGATTTGGACTAGGGTGCTTCATAGCATGAAATATTTAGAATTTATTGTTGAGTTAATGAATGGGGAAACGAATCTGCCATGCATGTTTTTCTGGCTGCCTACCCATTGACCTAGACTGCTAATCTGTGACATACCAGACTTGATTGTTATTGTTCCATCTGTAATGCTGATAGCAGCTGAGACATATCTTTGCCACTAGTAGGACAGGGATTACTTATTTTCATTTCCTACCATGGATTTTCTACTATATAGTTTTTTTCTTTTTTTTTTTACGGCCCTACGATAAGGTAGGTAGGTTGATTTCATGTGTGAAATAACGTAGTTATCGAATTAAAATTAATCAATCGAGTGGAGGAACCAATGTATCTTCAACAAAATCTCAAGAGCCATATTGGTCATACATGAAAAAGAACATCTAGGCATTCATCCTACCCCCAACAGCACTTATTTAGCCACATCGGGGTGGGGTCGGATTGGAAAATGTCTAGTTGCATTATGTTTAGCATTAATTCATTGGGGTTTAAGTATGATAATGGCCACCTATATGTATTATTATGTCTAAATTAGAATACGTCAGTGTAAGGGGGTCGCTGGGAGGTTAGCCCCCCCTGTTAGATAAGTAGGTAAGGACACTGCTTGTAGGTTAGGTTAGGGGGAAAGTTTGGTATTTTTGTAGTGAATTACATGGTAATGTAACCTAGGAAAAAAACTACTGTTTCTTATAGAAAAAAATACTCGTTTCCGTCGCAAATGAATAGTTTCAGAAATATATATACATCTATATCCTACGATAATGGGGGACCCCCAGTGGGAACTCGGGGTTTTGGGTGGGGAAATCATACTGGGGAAACTAAATATAATTGTTTTCCTATAGTAAATGACGTGAATTAAGAGAATTTGATGTTCATTTCAATTGGAAACAAACAAATCAACCAATTACGGATAACTTTGAGATGCACGGTGTCACTTCTCTTACGAACGAACGATAACATTAGCAACGTTACCAATAATACACAGTGTTACCAACGTTGACGTATGGTACACAGAGTTACCAACGGCACGTTGACATTACTAAAGATAGTAATGATAGATATTTCCATATATTAAATAATGTCTCCATATAAGTTTTACTCAATATATAAAAAGTACAAAAAGGGCACAGAACCTAACAAACCCACCTAACCTAGCCTAGTAGTATGACAGGTCACAACATAACATTTAATCTACATCCGACGTTGGCAGCACTGGTTACTGTATTTTTTCATGACACAATCTTTGTAACAGCGCCTCCAAAGTTTATCCAGATATACTGTTTTGTATTTTCCTCCGGTTATTATAATTTCAAGAAGGTAATGTATAGAGAAGAAAAGGCTTGTTTTATGTTTATATATCGATTCCCCAGTATGTTTTCCCCACCCAAAACCCCGAGTTCCCACTGGGGGTCCCCCATTATTGGAGGATATAGATGTATATATATTTCTGAAACTATTAATTTGTGACGGGAACGAGTGTCATTTTCGAAGAGCGTTATTTTTTCTATTAGAAATAGTAGTTTTTTTCCTAGGTTACATTGCCATGTAATTCACTACAATGAAACCGAAAGTTTAGGTTAGTTGATGGGTGCTATTATACAGTGAACCCTTGTTTATCGCGGTAGATAGGTTCCAGACGCGGCCGCGATAGGTGAAATTCCGCGAAGTAGTGACATCATATTTACCTATTTATTTAACATGTATATTCGGACTTTTAAAACCTTCCCTTGTACGCAGTACTGTTAACAAACCACCCTTTAATGTACAGAACACTTAATGCATGTACTACAGCACCCTAAACTAAAACAGGCACAAATATTAAAGGCGATTTTATATCATGCGTTTCCTAAACACCTAAAAAGCACGATAAAAAATGGCAACCAATGTTTTGTTTACGTTTATCTCTGATTATAATGAAGAAACAAAAGCATTTACACATCTATGTATAGGTTAGTTTTTGCATCAATTATATTGATCATTCAGTACAGTATGTTGATTTGGTTATTACTAATGTTTTACTTAATTTTTCTTAGGACTTCCAAATGAAATTTTTTTCTTTATGACGCCGCCTGAAACGACGGCGTCATAACGTACGTTCAGTTAACAAACTAAGGAATTTAACGCCATGATGAAAGTGATAAATAATGATATTATAGTAAAAGCTTTTATAAAATATGTTATTACAAATATTATTTACCGTATCTATATAAAATCATACATACGTAGCAAAGCAGGAAAACAATCTACGAGAGAGAGAGAGAGAGAGAGAGAGAGAGAGAGAGAGAGAGAGAGAGAGAGAGAGAGAGAGAGAGAGAGAGAGTTGTTTTACATACGTAAATGTATATTTTAAACAAACAAAAAAAAGCCCCATTTCATATAAAATAG
The DNA here is from genome assembly GCF_036898095.1 of Palaemon carinicauda. Lineage (NCBI taxonomy): Eukaryota > Metazoa > Arthropoda > Malacostraca > Decapoda > Palaemonidae > Palaemon > Palaemon carinicauda. The sequence continues at coordinate 142,866,934 of NC_090732.1, read as the reverse complement.
ATTACAAATATTTTACTTTATCATATTACAGTAGTCTGTATAATACTGTAAAGTTCAGTACAGTATGTTGTTGTTATAGTCGTGGTGATGAAATTCTCACGAAACAAAAACACGCCATTTGATTACAACAGCTGATTCATTCTCTCTCTCTCTCTCTCTCTCTTCGTGTTATACAATACTTACATTTAGATGAAGAAACTAAAATTAGTTTTCTTAGTGTCAATTAAATACGAAACGAAAAAATTAGGCCGAGTCTACATCCATTTCAATCATAGCTAAAAATACGGCATCCGATTTCATCAGCAAACCACTATTTTTTGGGAAATATAATTTTATTCTAGAAAATTTCCACTCTTTAAATAGTTAATTGCACATTAAGAAAGCGTGTACTTTTGTTTTTAAATTTCGGGTGTGTTTTAAAAATCGAGTATTGTTGACTTCTTTTTGTTTTACTTTTGGCTGTGATTAGATCAGCTGTCATCTAGCTGCCGCTCTTGAGTGTGTACGAATACACTAACAAAGTATCATTTATACCATTTCTCAACTTATTCAAACCGTCTACAGTATACAGTTGATATTACATTAGCACCAATGTGTTATAACCTATAAAATTTTTTTGGTTATTACATTTAACCTCCTCTCTCTCTCTCTCTCTCTCTCTCTCTCTCTCTCTCTCTCTCTCTCTCTCTCTCTCTCTCTCTCTCTCTTCTCTCTCTCTCTCTTTCTCTCTCTCTCTGTGTGTGTGTGTGTGTGTGTGTGTGTGTGTGTGTGTGTGTGTGTGTGTGTGTGTGGGGGGGGGGGGGCTACTTTTCACTACCTCCCATTCCTTACCTCTCTCTATCTCTAACAAATGATATCTTTGTTGCTCCTCAAAGTTTCATTTATATTGAAAATCGATCATGATTCAATTTTCCTTCCTTTCTCCAATCTCGCACCATCGGTCACATCGCGGTATTTTCGATATTTCCGGAAAATCCGCGATATATGTATATACATGGGTTATGAAAAAAATCCGCGAAGTGGTGAATCCGCGATGGTCGAACCGCGAAGTAGCGAGGGTTCACTTGTATGCTATCTACCGCCGATTTTGCTATCTACTACCCCTTTCTGAAATTTTGGAATTGGTCATTATTTTGTTAATGAGACCCCAATTAACACTACTTTACAATTAACTGGAAAATCACCTGATACTGTCACTGATTGGTTTAATGTGTCTGGAAGTGTGTAGTGTGGTGTGTGTAGTGTGGTGGTTTCAATTGGAAAGTTCTGAGAAAAGGCGAAGATGTATTTCCTGCTTTCTTGAATTATGTAAGATATGTTTACAAGCAGCAGTAGAATAAATTTTTGATTGAATATTTTTCATAGATTATTTTCTTTCAGTTTTGTAATATTTGATTTTTCATTTGATTAACTTGTAACATTGTTGTATGATGAGCTTTGAATAATTAGTAATAAAAAGTTTCCCTACAAACTGCTTATGATTATGCACCCATGTTGTCCAGCCAATAAATATTATTAAACTATCATTAAAGTCCAATGAGGATAACATACTGGTGGTAAGTAATCTGTTTGATAATCCTCATCAAACAGGAGGATTAACATTGAGGGTAGATAACATACTTTGTGGTAGATACCATACTATAGTAGAAACTCGACGGTAGATAGCATACTATAATAGAAATTCGACGGTAGATAGCATACTATAATAGCACCAGTTGATGTCCATTTTTAATGAACGTGTGAGGAACTGGCTGCTGTTATACAAAGGCTCCCCCAACACTAAGTAGGGTGTTGTTTGGTTTATAAAAGCAATTATTATTATTATTATTACTACTACTATTACTCGCTAAGCTACAACCCTAGTTGGAAAAGCAGGATATGCTATAAATAACCCAGTGATGAAAGTAAAAAGAAAAAATAGAATATTTTAAGAACAGTAACACCATGAAATAAAAATTTCCTATATAAACTATAAAAACTTTAACAAAACAAGAGGAAGAGAAATAAGGTAGTGTGCCTGAGTGTACCCTCAAGCAAGAAAACTCTAATCCAAGACAGTGGAAGACCATGTTACAGGCTATGGCACTACCCAAGACTAAAGAACAATGGTTCAATTTTGGAGTGTCCTTTTCCTAGAAGAGCTGCTTACCATAGCTAAAGTGTCTCTTCTACCCTTACCAAGAGGAAAGTAGCCACTGAACAATTACAATACAGTAGTTAACCCCTTGAGAGAAGAAAAATTGATAGGTAATCTGTGTTGTTAGGTGTATGAGGACAGGGAAATAGGCCAGGCTATTCAGTGTATATGTAGGCATAGGGAAAATGAACCGTAATGAGAGAGAAGGATCCAATTTAGTACTGTCTGGCCAGGTTAAATTTCATTTTCAACCAGTGGTAAATTCCAAATCTTAGAATAAATTTTATGTAGGTCCGGTAAATGTATGATACTTTAACTACTAGCGAAACTGGAGCTCACTTTAACTACTAGCGAAACTGGAACTTGCTTTTAGAAATGGACGAGTGCTGGGTAGTTTGGTATTTTTCTATGTATGTTTAATAAGGGCTGGGGCATAATAAGTTACGTATCGATCGATTAAAATGTGAAAGTATGTTTTTCACTCTGTTCATTGTTTACATCTGTTGCGCTTGCTCGGTTCCAATGGGTTTGGGGAGCTTTCTGTGCATTTACAATGACGAATCTGTTGTGTGGGTTTTCAAACTAATTAACCCTCTTACCTCCAATGCTATTTGGCACTTTCCAACCCTTAACCCCCAGGCGTTTTTCTTTTTCAAGCACATTTAAAATTTTTTTTTTTTTTTTTGATTCAGTTGACATCCTTAATTTTTGTCATAGAGAAGTCAGGTTGATCTCATTATTTTGGAAAATGCCTGAAGTTTCTCTTTAAGTTATCAAAAATATGCAAAAAAAAAAAAAAAAAATGCAATAGCAGATTTTTGCAAGGACGTACCGCTACGTCCATGGGGGTTAAGGGTTGAATTTTGTGAAATGTACCAGTACGTCCATTGGGGTAAAAGGGTTAACCGCTTTCAAGTACTTCTTAAGTTCCCGGATGTCTTTTTACAATAGCCTTTTTTTTTTTTTCTACCTTCCCCTTCAGTTTCAACTTATCCACCGTCACATAAAGACTTCGAAATTTGGTGTAATTTCATTTATGTCAGCAATTGATTATGATGGAATTGCTCTCTGTTCAGTGTAAAGCTATCTTTACTAATGTGAAATTAAAAAATAACCGAAATAATGCCTCAAAGGTCCGATTATTACTTTATTTTTAGGGAAGGCCAGCCCATTTTAAATATAAAACTTACCCGCTGGTTATATAATGGCTAAAGTCCCTGACGCCTCGGCAGGAAATTAAAAATTTCACGTGCAGCTTAGCGCAGATATGCCAGGTGTACCTCAGCGCACTCGCGGTACTACAGGTAGAACTATACTCAACTAATTCAGATTTTTCCTGCGGCCATAGCTGGCTGTTCTATTGGAAATTGTCTCGTTTTCTTACTCTGTTTGGACGTTATTTGGTGATGTATTAACGGTTTTGAGTTTTGGCTTTCGCATATTTGTTTTATTTGATCTGTGATCACGTATTTATAACTTAAAATGTAGGGTTAGAAGGTTTTTCAACCTATTTTAAACCTCACGAAAGCATAGGGGCAAAATGTAAAGATTTCGTCCATTGATGACGTCACAGCCTCTTCCATAGGCTAAAAGTCTGTCTTGCTTTTTACAAAGAATATAAGTGAATATGCTTTTAAAGTATTAAGTTATAAATTAAATTAAAAGAATTATTTTGAGAATATTTTATCCTTTTAATAGTTTTCTTTAGATAATCTTCAATCTGTTTGCAAAGATTAACTAGCGTTCAGTTTATTTTTGTTACGCAGTAGTCAGTATTGTTACGATATTACAATATATTGTAGCGATTTTATGAATAGTACATTCTTCTTACTTCTCAAGTTTAAAGTTGTACTATATTAAAGGAACATTTTATTTTGCAATTGATTGGTCCTTTCAGTATTTTTTTCTTAGTCAGAGATTAAAGGAAGTTATAGTTCAGTTTATTTTATACGATGCAGTATTCTTTACAATCGATGTAGCACACGATTCTATGTATCTTTGTTTCCTTGGTGGTTTTTAGAATACTAAAATTGTTTGTATATTATTTATAGCTATTCCAATGGTGCGAGTGATGATTCGTCTTTTATTGGAACCCCTTAATTTAAGGGTTTATTTTAATTTATTAATATATCTATGAAGGTAATATTTGATATTTAATATTTTGTTACATTTATATGGGATTCGGTACTTTTGCATTCCCATTCAAAGAGTATAAACAGACAATTGTCCATTGACAATATTATAAGTCTCTTCCTACGGAGTTCATTTCGTTTGATAGAGCGTATACTTTGGTTTTCAGGTAATTATGAAACTATCTTTGTGCCAAAGAGTAAAGTGCAAATTTTTTAGTGATAAATTGTGCAGTGAATTTTATTCAGTGGAGAGTGCTTCTATTCGGCCCTGTCGTTATCCTAGCCTTAGACCTCTGTCGAGCTCCCGGACCCAGGGGAGAAGTTAAGTCGAATGGCGAAAGGAATCTACAGACTGGGTTGCTAAAGATATAGAGGTATATATGCCATTCCAAAGAAAGCCAAAACCACCAATGTGGCTTCATGCTCAATCTATAGGAGATACGGAAAATTATTTCAAGATCTGCAAATTTCTTCAGAGGAAAGTAGGTACAGTCGCACCTGGAGATATATCTCGATTCGGGAAGAAAAGTTACTTGATAAAGGTCAAGTCATACACACAGTCTGTTATACTGTCCAATTTGAAGACAGTAAATGTTGATATAAAATTGGACATCAAACCCCATCTAAACTTTAGCTATGGAAGGGGAGTGGTTTTTAATAGGGATCTGTATAAATTTACCGAAGAGGAGATATTGACTATGTGTCCTCTATCAGTGTGGAAAGTACATAAAGTACCTGGAACATCAATGGTTGTTCTTACTTTCCAGGATGCTGATGTACCTTTCCACATAGACATAGAAAATGAAAGGATTAGAGTTCAACCTTTTAAGCAGAAGCCACTGCAATGTTATAATTGTTTTAAATTTGGACATCCTTCCAAAGTTTGCAATAATGAAAAAATTTGTAATACTTGCTCCAATATTTACCATGGGGAATGTACACTTGAGGCAAGGTGCTTAAACTGTAACTCTGATAAATCTAATGATAGGAGCTGCCAGTTTTATAAGTTAGAAGAGGCTGCCCTCAATAAATCAATTATTGAACATGTAAGCATGAGGCATGCCAAGAGATTATTAAATAAATCTAATACATATGCAAAGATATTAAAAACAGGAGAAAAAGTTCCTCGGGAATCATCTCACCCACCTACTACTGTAGGTAGTTCTCGAAAAAGGAATTCACCATCTATTGATAAAGTGCTGCATAAGACAAGAACATCTCCTCCTAAAGATTTATCATTGAGTATCAACAAAAAGACATTGCCCACCACTATCAAACCTTTGTCCCCCATTACAAAGGATAGTACTAACCTCTCCCAGGCCATATCCTTGCCTGATTTAATGGAGATTCCACCTGACACCAAGTTATCAGGTGTACCTGTAGTGGGGAAGGTACAAAAACCTGGTAACTCACAACCTATTAATCGTAAAAGAGAGAGACCTCCATCTCTCTCACCCCCTTCCATAAGAAATATTAGACTTATGACGTCAAATAAATATGATGTTTTGTCTGTTGATGTTGCCGATCAACCAGAAGACAATTTAAATAAATCAGAAATTCAAGTTGAGGTCCACCATCCCCCTCAACAAATAGATGAAAAGGATACAAAGAAAAACACCAACGTAAAACCCAACATAGCAAGACCATCTCTGAAGAAACTTACAGGTAATAATGTTAGATTAAAAACTGCTAATGGGAAGACCTCATCCAAGATGTCTTCCAGAAATAATCCATAGTTTTCTCCTCAATTTTGCAATGGAACTGTCAGGGTTTAAGGGCGAAATTTGAAGAACTTGAGCTCCTAATTCATGAACATTCCCCCATAATTCTATGTCTACAGGAAAGTATGCTTGATGCTAACACTCCTAGTCCTCGAGAGTATGTTAGCTATAGTACACCATATAATCATCAAGCAGGGAGCCATGGTGGAAGTCTCGTGTACGTTCGTCGAGATGTTCCCCAAATACCTATGTCTATATGTACAACCCTGCAGGCAGTGGTTGTACAAATTGATATAGGAAGAAAATATACAATATGCTCTCTCTACTTAACTCCAAATGATAATATTTTATATGATGATTTAGCAGAGGTCATTCAACAATTCGCTCAACCATTTCTCTTACTGGGAGTTATGAATGGTAGACATCCTTTATGGGGTGATATTGTCTCATCAATTGTGGAGAATGAGGATATGGGACTCCTTAATACAGGAGAGCCCACACACTTCCATGTTCAGACAGGTACCTTGTCATGCATTGACCTTTCAATTGCAAGCTCTAACTGCCTTCTTGATTTTGATTGGAGGACATTAGATGATTGGCATACTAGTGATCATGCACCAATCATTATAAACACCAGCAAGGGTCCGCCTTTACAAAGATTGCCATGATGGAATCTTGACAAGGCAGACTGGGTTAAATTTTGTGAGCTAAGTGAAATCCAAGGGAATGCAGAACAGTTTGAAAGTATTGATGATGTCATAGACCTACTGAATGGAACTCTCCATAGAGCAGGAATCAATTCGATTCCCAAAACCACAGGACTATTCAAAAGACGACCAGTCCCACGGTGGTCTTCAGAATTAACAGCCTTGCACAGAGCCACCAGAAAATCTCTGACTAGATTGCGTAGATACCGTACGGATGAAAATTTAATAACGTACAAAAAGTGTAGAGCACAGTTCCGCCGTGCCATGAAAGAAGCTAGACGTCAAATTTGGGTGGCTTTTGTTTCCTCCATTAATAGTAGAACACCACCATCTTGTGTATGGAGGAAAGTAAAAGAGATTGCAGGCAAATTCACGCCAAACCCACCACCACTGTTGAAAGTGAGAAAAATACAACACACTATTGATAAAATTATCCATTGGGCCGATATGAATGGATTTAAGTTCTCGACAAGTAAAACTAAAATTGTCCATTTCTGTCGTATCCGGGGAGTACATCCAGTCCCGGGTATATACATCAAAGGTCAACGGATCCCATGTGCAAGTGAAACAAAATTTTTAGGGTTGATATTTGATTGTAGGCTTACATGGGTTTCTCACTTAAAAGCATTAAAAGCTAAATATCTTGAAGCTATGAATCTTTTAAAAGTATTGTCCCATACATCATGGGGGGCAGACTGCAATACAATTTTAAAATTATACAAGGCCTTGATTTTTTCCAAAATTAGTTATGGATGCGAAATATACTCCTCAGCTACCCCAAGCTGGTTAAAAATATTAGATTCTATACAGCATGCTAGTATAAGATTGTCCACAGGAGCCTTTAGAACCTCACCTATCACTAGTCTCCTTGTGGATGCTGGGGAGTTGCCTCTAGACCTTTACCGAATGTCCTCTATTATTCGGTATTAGTTTAGATTGCAAAGACTCCCAAATTCATCAGCCTTTCAGACTGCAAGCCTTGTAAGGCACTCAACCTACTTTGAGTTGCACCCAAAATCTCCTCAACCTTTTGGGTTTCGGGTGAAACAATTATTAAACAATCTGGATATAATTAGAATTAAGGTGCTTCCATTCAAGGTATCATCAACGCCTCCATGGAAATTACCTGACATATCTTTTTGTAAATATTTTATTGGAGTTAAGAAGAATATGACTGACTTAGAATCCAGGTCTCTTTTTATGGAACATGTTGAAGAACATAGGGGATCGACTTTTATATATACTGATGGCTCCAAATCTGATGCTGGCATTGAATTTGGAGTACATAATAATGATTTTAATTGTAGAGGTGCAATTCCTCTAGCAGCTTCCATATTTACTGCCGAACTGTATGGCATACTTACCGCTATTGAGAAAATAGCTTTGGAAAAGGAGGGTAATTTTACAATTTTTAGTGATGCAAGGAGTGTTTTTCATGCTTTAGAAGTTTTTAATTCTAGTAACCCTCTAGTTTTAAAGATTTTAGAATGGCTTTTTATTATTGGACGGAGAGGTATAACAGTTCGATTTTGTTGGGTTCCAGCACATGTAGGTGTGTCTGGGAATGAGAAGGCAGATTTACTGGTGAAGAATGCTGCATCCGAGTTGCTACCAAGGAGGTATCCCATTCCCTGTAATGATTTCCTACCTTACATCAAGAAATTGGTTTGTAATAAATGGCAACAGCACTGGGATAGTCAAGATGGCAATAAAATGAGGGAAGTAACAAATATCATATCACCTTGGAGGTATAACATGATTCCTCGAAAATGGGAGATGGCAGAGTGGCGCCAGCCAGACGCATCCCATTATAGAATCAATCGTGACAGCAAACGCAAGTCAAGGGACTGTAAATTGGAAACGGATATGGAACAACGCAAGCGCGCCCATGTCGACACTGTTGCACCTGCACAGGAGGTTCAACGTTTGGGTCAAAATGCAGTCCCAATCTCTGAATTAGAAGATCAGGATGAGGTTCTCTCTCATGAGGAACAGTTGGAGGATATCTCGGAAGGAGAGGAGGAGAAACCACCTCAACATGTGGTGGATTTCAAAAAGTTAGTGCTAGTCTTCTCGGAATTATTTCCAGACAATTTTGCACCAGTTACTCCTCGATCTCCTCCTCCTGAGTTTATCTTGGGCAAGACAGTGAAGACTTCTTTTTACACAAGAATGGTGCTTTCCCGCTCTTCTAAGAGAGCATTGAAATTAATGGGAGCATGGATGGATACAAGAAAAGCTATGGGCAAGACATGCTTTGCTTTTCCACCAGCTAAGTTAGCCTCTAAATCGAACGTTTGGTATGAGACGGGAGAGGTCTTAGGTTTGGGAGCTCCGGCGTCTGCGCAGGGAGACTTCTCAAATCTGGTGGATTCTTCCCGTCGCATGGCCATGAGAAAGACTACAGTGGTGGTGGTCAATGTCGGAGTTTGACCACCTCCTAAAAGGATTGTTTAGAGCATATGAGGTATTTAATTTACTGGACTGGTCACTGGGAGCCTTGAGCAGAAAAGTGGCCGAGATGAAGGACACGGACACAAGTAGTCTTATCCAACTTATGTCTTGTATGGACAGAGCAGTCAGGGATGGTTCTAATGAGCTGGCCGCTTTGTTTACTGCAGGAGTTATAAAGAAAAGAGGTACTTTATGTTGTTTCCTCTCTGAGGGTGTCACTCCATGTCAAAGATCGTAGTTGCTTTTTGCGCCCATATCTTCGGCTCTATTTCCGCAGGATTTAGTTAAGGAAGTGGCTGCAATTCTGACTCAGAAGGCTACTCAGGATTTGGTTACTAAAACAGCCTGTAAGGTTTTGCCTACGTCCTTCTCTTCTCGTAGAACTAAGGAAGGAGCGTCTTATTCTCATTCTGCTCAGCCCTTTTGGGGTAAATCTACAGGGAGAAGTACTTTCAAGCCAGAGGAGGGTCTGACTGCTCTCCCCTTCAAGCAGTGGGAGCCAGGCTGAACAACTTCTGGCAGGCTTGGGAGAAGAAGGGAGCGGATCCTTGGTCGGTACGTCTTCTAAAGGAAGGATACAAAATTCCGTTTGTATTAAAGCCTCCTTTAGTCGCAGATCCGGTGGATCTTTCGCCCAAGTACAAGAGAGGACCAAAGAGGCAGGCCATGCACTTGCAAGTGTCGCTTCTACTCAAAAAGAGAGCGATAGAAAGGGTGCAGGATTTGGAGTCTCCAGGGTTTTACAACCACTTGTTCCTAGTCCCCAAGAGTTCAGAGGAATGGAGACCGGTTCTGGATGTGAGCGCCCTCAACCACTACGTCCAGAACTCAAATTCACTATGGAGAGGCGACTGGCTGGTATCATTGGACCTCCAGGACGCTTATTTTCATGTTCCGATACATCCAAGCATGCAGACCTTATCTGAGGTTCGTATACTGTACAGGGAAAACGTCTTCCAGTTTCGAGCTTTGTTTTGGCCTCTGCACAGCTCCTCTGATTTTTACAAAATTAATGATGAATGTGGCGAGCATGCTGCACTCGAGGGGCATCAGAGCCTCCCTGTACTTGGACGATTGGATGATAAGAGCTCCCTCGGTCGAGCGCTATTTGAAGGATCTTCAGTTGACCCTGGATTTGACAAAAGAATTGGGACTTCTAGTGAGTTCAAAGAAGTCACAGTTGACTCCATAACAGAAGATCCTTTATTTGGGGATGGAGATTCGGAGTCAGGATTTTCAGGCTTTTCCGTCCCCTGCAAGAGTTCAGTCAGCCCTTCTAAGGCTGGGAGTCTTTTTGGAGAAAAAAGTCACTACGGTAAGGGAATGGATGAGTCTTCTGGGAACCCTCTCGTCTCTAGAGAAGTTTGTATCTCTGGGAAGGTTTCACCTGCGCCCCCTTCAATTCCACCTCAATGCTCATGGGAAAAGGGGAGACAGTCTCGACAAGGAGAGTATTCCCGTTACGAATACGATCAAATCACATCTTCAATGGTGGAACAATGCTCGCAAACTCAACGAGGGTCTCTCGTTGGAGCAGAGGAACCCAGACCTCGTGTTGTTCTCAGATGCCTCAAATTTGGGGTGGGGAGCAACATTGGAGAGAAGGGAGATCTCCGGGCGTTGGACAAAAGAACAGAAGGCTCTTCATATCAATCAGAAGGAGCTCTTAGTGGTGCACTTAGCCCTCAAAGGATTCGAGGGCCTGGTCTTGGACAAGGTGGTACAGGTCAATTCGGACAATACCACGGCCCTAGCATACAAAGCGAAGCAGGGGGGACCCACTCGGAGTCTCTGTACGAGTTAGCGAAATCTCTACGCCTTTGGGCAAAGGAAAGGAGGATTCTTTTATTGACTCGATTCATTCAAGGAGCCAAGAATGTGAGTGCGGACAGGCTCAGCAGGAGGGACCAAGTTCTGTCCACAGAATGAATGCTACATCTGGAGGTTTGCAAGAAGCTGTGGCGATTATGGGGTCGCCCTCTCATAGATCTCTTTGCAACCTCCAAAACATAGAGACTGAGAACGTATTGCTCTCCAGTACCGGATGCCAAGGCAGCTCACATAGACGCGTTTCTGCTGGATTGGACGCACATGGATGTTTATGCGTTTCCACCCTTCAAGATCCTATACAAAGTAGTGCAAAAGTTTGTACAGTATCTCACAAGGGGACCAGGATGACTCTAATTGCTCCTTTTTGGCCGTCGAGGGTCTGGTTCCGGGAGATACTGGAGTGGGTAGTGGACGTGCCGAGAAGCCTCCCGTTAAGAGCAGATCTTCTCAGACAACCCCATTTGGCAAGAAATCACCAAAACCTCCGAGCTCTACGTCTGACTGCCTTCAGACTATTGAAAGACTCGCAAGATCTAGAGGTTTTTCGAAGGAGGCAGCCAAGGCTATTGCAAGAGCAAGGAGAACCTCTACCATTAGAGTATATCAATCCAAATGGGAGGTATTCAGAGAATGGTGTAGAGCTAACTCGGTTTCTTCAGCCAATACCTCTTTAGCACAGATTGCCGACTTCCTTTTAGATCTGAGGAATAAGCGTGACTTCTCGGTCCCGACGATTAAAGGATACAGAAGTATGCTGGCAACTGTTTTCAGACATAGAAATCTGGATCTCTCCAACAATAAAGATTTACAAGACCTACTTAGATCTTTTGAAACGTCTGAGAGATGTCATCAGGTATCACCAGCTTGGAACTTGGATGTGGTACTTAGATTCCTTATGAGTGGCAGGTTCGAGCCTCTGCACTTGGCTACTTTTAAAGATATGACTTTGAAGACCCTTTTCTTGGTGAGCTTGGCAACAGCCAAAAGAGTCAGTGAGCTCCATGCTTTGAGCAAGAACATTGGATTCAGAAACGGAAAAGCAATATGTTCTTTGCAGCAGGGTTTTCTGGCTAAGAATGAACTTCCTTCTCGGCCATGGCCCAAATCTTTTGAAATTACTAATCTTTATGACATAGTGGGCAATGAGATAGAGAAAGTGCTATGTCCTGTTAGAGCTTTAAGGATATATCTAGAAAGAACAAAGAGCTTGAGAGGCAACTCGGAGGCGCTCTGGTGTGCAGTCAAGAAGCCCTCGCAGCCTATGTCAAAAAATGCTCTTTCCTTTTTTTATAAGGCTTTTAATTAGAGAAGCTTATTCACAGTGTAATGAGGCAGATCTTAGGCTGCTCAAGGTGAAGGCTCACGAAGTAAGAGCAGTGGCTACTTCAGTGGCTTTTAAACAGAATCGTTCTCTGCAAAGCATAATAGATGCGAGTTTTTGTAGAAGTAAGTCTGTGTTTGCATCTCATTACTTAAAACATGTTCAGACTCTTTACGAGGACTGCTACACTTTGGGTCCATTTGTGGCTGCGAATGCGGTAGTAGGTGAAGGATCTACCACTACGTTCCCCTAATACCTAATACTCTTTTCTTTTTCTTGGAACTTTGTTGTTTTTAAGGTTGTATGTGTAGACTGGTCGACAGTCTTCCGCTATCTATTGATTTGGTCAGGTGGTCATGTTATTCTTTGAGAGCGCCCGGAACAAGGGTATTAGTTGAGGTCCTGTATGTTATAGGTTATGGCACCGTTTGACAGCTCCTAGAGATCTTCAGCCCCCTGGGTGGACTGCTGGATCTTTTAAGGATAGCAGACTGAATGAGGCAGAGAACCATTGCAGTCTGTTTCCTTATCAGGTACGAACCGCTTATATTGGTTGTGTGTAACTATTAAGTGAATTTTCAATCAAATTGCTGTCTTGGACCTGCCACCAAGGGTGTCAATCAGCCATTTTTATATAACCAGCGGGTAAGTTTTATGTTTAAAAATGATATTTTCATAATAAAATAAATTTTTGAACATACTTACCCGCTGGTTATATAAGTTATAATCCCACCCTCCTCCCCTCTAGAGACCAAGGGGCAAGAAAAATCTGAAGTGGGAGTAGTTCTACCTGTAGTCCACCAGGGTGCTAGTGCACACCTGACATACCTGCGTTAGCCGCAAGTTTTAAATAGTTCTGCCGAGGCGTCGGGAACGCTAGCCATTCTTATATAACCAGCTGATAAGTATGTTCAAAAATTTATTTGTTCCCTAAACCGAAATACAAACCACGCTATTTACATTGGGTTTACCCTTTATCGTAGCTGAAATTTTCAATTACTATGTTGAGAAATATCTTTAGCACCTTAAACTTCCCTCATACCATGTTAACCCTGTGGTGATCCTGGCTGTGATAAAGTCGCTGTCAGGCTAATGGTGCCAACATTTTTATGGGTGCAATGGTGTTGTGTCGACGTACTCGTGCTAATGTTTCGTTGTGTAACTAACTAAAGAATAAAGATAGAAAGAAACTGAAAATGTATTAGAAAGCTGAATCAATTTTCTATATACTGTAGCTACATGAATGGATGAAAGGGTTAACAGTTCAGCTCTCTTGGTTGTTTGTTGTATAATACTACTGTATTTTATTTTATTGTGTTAGTAAAGTTTTCTTTTTAATGACATTTATTTTTATATTTTTAGGAAAGCATAAGGGAGGACGCCGTCAGTTCACAAACTTTGAGGCATTAGAGGAACAAAAGAAGAAAGAGGAGAAGGAAAAGCAATGGAGAGTAAGTTTTAATAATTCTTATGGTTGTTCCTACACAAATAAAAATCACCTTTCTTTAATAGCATTATGATTTTACCAAAGCTGGAAACAAAGCTGTTAAAATTTGTAAACATGTTGGTAATTACTGGTTGGTGCCATGGAAGCCTGTCCCCTCCACCCATTCCAGCTCACTGATTAGCCACTTTGACTTCAGTTGCAGAGTAGTACAAACGTGCTCTTGGCATGGCAAATTTGACCTGTACTGTATATATTTATAAGTTTTATTCGTCCTTAGAGATTGCTGTGTGACTTGTACTGGAGTGGGCATGCAGTCCAGCTCAGGCATACAATATTGGGTAGAAAGTCTTTTATGAGTAGCTTTGTGGATCCTCATTCTTTGTGCTCTTCATCCAAAGGTCATGACTTCTGGTAGTCGCCCCTTTGTAAGGAATGTAAAGTGAAATTTTCCTCATATTAGGCTACATATCTTAAGTACATGTTGTTGTTCTTGGGTAAAGTCACCCTTATGCTCCCCGCCCCCTGAGAGTAATAGTGTTTCAGTTAGTAGCGAAGGCTAGAAGTTGACACAAACTCACAAGGAAATGATCCCCATGAACAAAATCCCCTTCTATTAGGAAAGACTCGCAAACTCAAAGACCTCCATGACCCCATAGTAGAGATTCCATATTCCACGTTCTAACTCACTCCACTTCAGGTCTGTGGACAGAGGAAGTAAACAAGAGGGCCCATATAAACATCCTAAAACTTAAGGCAGCATACCTAGCTCTGATCAATTTCCAAGACAGTGAAAGGTCGCTCAGTGGTGTCGATGAGCTACAACACTATGATACTGGCTCATGTCAGCAAGAGGCGGAGTAAGTATCTCAAACCTTCTGCCAGTTGACAGTGAACATGCACTCATCGTTAGAGGACAACGTAGTAACCCTGTAACCACATTTCATTCCAAGGAAATGGAATGCAGTTGTAGACAATCTTAGTTGGTTAGGTATGGAGTAGACAGTCTTTGAGACATTCAGAAAAAAATTCTCTCTCTCTCTCTCTCTGTGGGGGGGGGGGGGGTTTCGCTTTCCACCGTATCCACCTCACCAGTACCAGCAGAGTCGAATTAAGGCTCTCGAGTGCTGTCAGACCCGTACCAGTAGTAAATAGGGAGTGGCAGTTGCCGCAACTTCGATAGTTCTTCATAGGCCGTTGCCAGACCCACGATAATTCTTCATAGGCCGTTGCCAGACCCTCGATAATTCTTCTAGACCCACGATAATTCTTCATAGGCCGTTGCCAGACCCACGATAATCCTTCATTGGCCGTTGCCAGACCCTCGATAATTCTTCATTGGCCGTTGCCAGACCCTCGTTAATCCTTCATTGGCCGTTGCCAGACCCTCGATAATCCTTCATTGGCCGTTGCCAGACCCTCGATAATCCTTCATTGGCCGTTGCCAGACCCTCGATAATCCTTCATTGGCCGTTGCCAGACCCTCGATAATCCTTCATTGGCCGTTGCCAGACCCTCGATAATCCTTCATTGGCCGTTGCCAGACCCTCGATAATCCTTCATTGGCCGTTGCCAGACCCTCGATAATCCTTCATTGGCCGTTGCCAGACCCTCGATAATCCTTCATTGGCCGTTGCCAGACCCTCGATAATCCTTCATTGGCCGTTGCCAGACCCTCGATAATCCTTCATTGGCCATTGCCAGACCCTCGATAATTCTTCATTGGCCATTGCCAGACCCTCGACAATTCTAAATTGGCCATTGCCAGACCCTCTATAATTCTTCCTTCCCCGTTGCCAGAACCTCTATAATTCTTTATTGGCCATTGCCAGAACCTCGATATTTCTTCATTGGCCGTTGCCAGAGCCTCGATAATTCTTCACTGGCTGTTGCCAGAGCCTCGATAATTCTTCACTGGCTGTTGCCAGAACCTTGATAATTCCTCATTAGCTATTGCCAGAACCTTGATAATTCCTCATTAGCTATTGCCAGAACCTTGATAATTCCTCATTAGCTATTGCCAGAACCTTGATAATTCCTCATTAGCTATTGCCAGAACCTCGATAATTCTTCATTGGCCGTTTCCAACTTTAGCCAGAATCTGACTCCTACTAAAGGACTTGGGTTTATATAGCTAGGAAAAATACAAATTACTTTTAAAATTTGTGCATTAATCTTTCTTAAATGAATAACCAATTTAAAACAAGCCCTTTTGTAGGATTTCACTACCTTGTTTGTGGTGAGTTAGTGTATAACATTTATTTTACAACTATTTTTATTTTTTTTATTTTCTCTCGCACATCATTCTCAAGTAACTACTTATGTGAAGGTTATCATTGCCTGTTCATTTCTTTAGCTTCCCTTAAATATGTACTTAATGTGGCAAATTACAATTCTTAGTCGCATACATTACTAAAATAGCCTATATGTGTAGTGACTGTTATTTTAAGGCAATAAGTGTTCTTTCCAATCCTTATCTAATTTTAAGCTTTCATGGTTATTTGGAGTGGGGAAGGTTTGCTCCATCTATACAAGTTATTGGTAAATTTGAATATTTTCATGATCCACCATATTGCTCATGCTGTTAAGATACAATCTTTTACCGTGTGTATGTTGATCATCTCTTTGATTCCATATTCTATAAACTTTTTCTTTTTAGAAAACCCAAGGTGAGACAGATAGTGAAGAGGAAGCAGAGGCAGAGGAAGGAAAGTCAAGTGCTAGCTCTGGGGAGTCAGAGAGTGAAGAGGAGGAGGAAGATCAGAAGGAAACAAAACCAAAAGGAGTTTCTGCTTTAATTGAGACTGAGAATCCCAATCGTATAGTTACTAAAGCAAAGAAAGTTACTCAGATAAGCACAACTGCAAGTGGGGCTGGGAAGCCACAACTGTCTCGTCGTGAAAGGCAAGTTTTTTTATAGTCAATTCTCAACATCCATGATTAAATAGTTTATGGAAACAGCCATGCATACCAAATGTGCACCTAAACTAAATTTTGCAAAGAATAAAATTCAATTTGAAATCATAAAATTTGGGGCACAAGGAACAGCATTATGGCCTAGGAGGCGTTAAGAGAGTGAGTGGGGGTAGGGGTGGTGAATGTGATTATTGTATGGTAACAAAATAGGTCTTACATATTCAGAAATAAAGGATAGAATCCCAAAAACTTTGTTAGTTGGCTGGTGACAGGAGGAGAAGGGGCTAATATTAGGGAGGAGATAGTTTAGTGAAACTTCTCGAGTATGAACTGTGCGATATACAACCATGTTCTATACTCTTTCGTAGCTTAGCTTATAATATTAATATAATATTGTTGATGTATTCCGATGTCACGGTATGTATTACCAGCATGTTTTGACATTTCCTGACGTCGTCGTAGCGGAGGGGTTATCTGATCTTCATTTAATAATTTTGGTTGTATTAAGGTGCATATGAATAACAGCAATTAATGATTGTTTTTATTTTGGGCTTGTATTTGATCTCAGGGTGATGTTGGAAGTGAGAGTATCAATATAATTTCCTAACATATTTCCTAATTTCTAATTCTTAAGTTTCACATAACGACTTGTGTTCTTTGGCAAGTTTTGATATAATGATATACAGTATTATTTGTTGCTTTCTAATGCTAGTTTTCATGTTTTGACTTGTGCATTTTAATGTTAGGCTTTATTTGGAGATTTGTAAAACTAAATATCACATTTTAATGCGTGTTCTTTAGCAATTTTTATTGCTGTATAATATTATTGGCTGATTTCTAATAAAATATTTCATGCTTTGATTTCCATTTTTTAATATTAAGCTTTATTTGGTGTTTTTCAACTTTAATTTCTCATTTTGGCTCTTGTTGGTTGGCAATTTTTTATGGTTAAGAAAATGTTTTGTCAATTTTAGTGTTTTCACATTGTAAAATATTTGTGAATACCAAACATGCAAACAAGAGTTGACTGTAATGTACTTTCAAGAATTATAATTTTACAGTATTTTAGTTTTAAAATTAAGATTAATGTTGGTTCAACAGATATTAAGAGGAGATAGTTCTCCAATTCGTGTCGGTTTTTAACTAAATACTGTATCTCAACAGAGAAGAAATAGAAAAACAAAGAGCCACTGCTCACTATCGAAAAATGCACGCTGAAGGCAAAACAGAGGAAGCTAGGGCTGATTTGGCACGTCTAGCTATTATCAAACAGCAGAGAGAAGAAGCAGCAAAGAAGAGGGAAGATGAAAGGATTGGTGAGGATTTTTCACATTCTGTATGAAATTTTTTGTATAGTACTGAGAACATATAGTATTCTTGTTCCCATGCGAATACACACCTTGTCATAAAATAAGAGTAACATCATGAGCTGGAAAAGCCACTGAAATAGTTAACAAGGTAGTTGGTTAATGATTAGTGGGTGAGTAGCCCAGTTAACAAGGTAGTTGGTTAATGATTAGTGGGTGAGTAGCCCAGTTAACAAGGTAGTTGGTTAATTAGTGGGAGAGTAGCCCAGTTAACAAGGTAGTTGGTTAATGATTAGTGGGTGAGTAGCCCAGTTAACAAGGTAGTTGGTTAATGATTAGTGGGTGAGTAGCCCAGTTAACAAGGTAGTTGGTTAATGATTAGTGGGAGAGTAGCCCAGTTAACAAGATAGTTGGTTAATGATTAGTGGGTGAGTAGCCCATTTAACAAGGTAGTTGGTTAATGATTAGTGGGTGAGTAGCCCCACCCATTTTTATCGAAGCCACCATTACAGACTCGTACAGTATAGTGCTGCTACTGTAACTGTCGCTGTGCTTTTGATTTGTTTTTCTTGCCCTTGAAGGGTACGCGGCAGGGATATATTTCATAAGGGGAAGTTTCCAAGAAAGAGGAACCCTTTTGGTATGTTTTTCACTAAGTCTTTGGTAGATTTCCATACTCTGTCTGTATCAGGGTCATTCCTGTTTGCAGGTTCCCCTTATCCTGAGTGGTCTGCTTTGGTAGGAAGAAGTCCTGGAAGCATTCACTGTTATCAGGTGTGAGGATGAGGCATATGCTTCTGTTGATGTTGAAGGAGCTTTTCTTAGAGGCACGTTCTCTGTGTGCCGTTTGCAATGAGATCAAGTAGAGCCTTGGGTTGAGCATCAGATCGTGACTTGACCCTCAAAACGGTTTTCTGTCTTGTCCCTCAGCCTCTGCAAAGAGGTTCCGGGAGTTGCATGGTCTCTCCTATGACATCGCCCATTCAAGGGCATGGGGCAGGTTATTCTTGGTTTTGTCCCTAAATTTATCGCCGACTCAAAATCTGGCCGTAGAAGACTCTAGGTTCAGGCCCTTCCAAATTGCGAGTCTACGGGAGGTAACCGATGACAGAGATCAACTGTTACTATGTCGTGTGAGGGTGCTACCTCAAGCTGACATGGATCAACTGTGACTATCCTCTGAGAGCGCTAATTCAAGCATACAAGAGCAGCTCACCAACACCATAATCAGCTGCTTTTCAGTATGGGCAGGGTTAAGAGGAAATTTACGAAAAACCAGATTTCCTTATGGAGCAGGCCGGTTTTTGACCATGCCCTCACTCTTCCCTCCCTCATCATTTGGACTGACAACCCAAAGCTCATGATGTCAGGGGCATAGGCACTTCCCTGACGTTCAAAAGGAACTTTTCTGCATCGCAGGTGTTACAAGTGGACATGAGGTAGTGTCAGACGACCTTCACCGCCTACTACCTACAAGAGTGACACAGGTCCCTAGACACGTTCTCTTTAGGCCCTGTGTGGCCGTTCAGCAAGTGGTCTATCATTCTTAGCTCCTTACAGGACAATTAGTGGTCGTCTAAGGGAATGACTGGCCTTTTCTTTTCTTTATCTCCTCTCTGGGGGTTACATATGAGGCCCTACTAACTGGCTCCCGTTGACTGCAGGTAAGCCCCATTTTGCAAGTTCTCTATATTTCTTGGTTCACATATGAATACATATTCGGTCAAGTCCTCAATCTCCTGGAGAAGGGGCGAGGTTGCATGGATCTCGAAGTGTTTAATAACAAGCCTGTGGTTATATATTTATCTTCCAACCATGGCACTTCTAATTTTGTGAGGTAGCCATCATCAAAAAACAAATTAGGGGATTTTATTCTTATCATTCCTCTTTGTCTGACGAGACTCGGCTGAGTTTGATTGGTACCGCAAGGGTGCCGTAGTCTACCCTCCCCCTTTTTGTACCACAAACGAAGCTTTATATGCCGACTCCCTAATGCCACTAACTCGGCAGTCATCAAGGAGACCTGAGATAGTACCAGGACCTATGTGAAGTGAGTCACAATAGCTCGCCCTTCATTTCTATCCCTAGCATGCTCTTTTTGCCTCTCTCACATCTGTAATGTCACCTAGGACTATCTTCATTCCATTCATCCTCCCAAACTGCCTTCCTCTTGCACTTCTATCACCAACTCTTGCATTCATCGCCTAAAGCAGACAACCATTTTCCATCCCCTCTACATGGCCAAACCACCTCAACACATTCATATCCACTCTAGTTGCTAATTCATTTATGCCCCCTGTTCGCAACTTCACTACTTCTTTCCTACCCCAATCCGATCTAGATACACCAGCCATACTCCACAGACACTTCATCTCGAACACATTAAATTTCGGTTTGTCACTTTCATTCCTCACAACTCCGATCCATAAATCACGGTTGTTACAATCACTTTCTCATACATAACTTTACATTCATCCCTAACCCTCTATTCTTTACCATTCCCTTCAATGCACCCAATACATTATATTCACTGCCCTCAACACTTTACATCCTTCATTCACTCTCTGACATACATTACACCAACAACAGAACCCAAGTACTTAAACTGGTATACTTCCTCAAGTAACTGTCCATTCAACATGACATTCAATCTAAATCCACCCTCCCTTCTCATGCATCTCATAACCTCAGTCTTACAAACATTAACTCGCAATTTCCTTCTCTCCCACACTTCCAAACTGTCACTAATCAACACAGCTTCTCCAATTCTGCAACCAATACAATATCATCTGTAAACAACAACTGATTTATCTCTCATGATCATTCTCATATGTCAGTTTCAATCCTCGACCTAGCACTTGAGCATTCACCTCTCATAAAGTTCCATTAACAAACAAATTGAATAACCATGGTGACATCACACATTCCTGTCTTGGCTCGACTCTCACTTGCTTATATGGAATTGATGGAAGTTTGTTGCAAGCACTGAAGATTTTATTCATAAGCAGTAAAGTGTGCGATAGGATTAGGAATGAAGTGAGCGATTAGTTGTACAGGCTATCGACCTTTCTGGTATTATCAAACAAACAGGTTCATGAGTTGTCAGGATCCTTATCCCATGCTTTCCTAAGCTTGGATGTGACAATCCTGAGGCAAGTTTTCAGCCAGTTGAATGGACTGCCACCTACTTATAGATGAGTTTCCTATGTAAAGATTGAGGATTTGTATTCGTGTTGTAACAAATGGCAAATTTAGATTTATATTTTTCCTAACTATGCAAACCTGAAGGTTTTACATGTAATTGTCCAGCCATTACCTTCCCCCAGTAATTTCTGCTTGCAATCAAAAGTGGTTGAGCTAGTGAGTGAGCGAGTGGACCGGGAGTATCCCTGCTACCCTCCCACTTCTGCTAGGGAGTTGGCCGCCACCTCGCTCAGTTTTTATGGCCAGAATGTCAGCTTGCGCTGAATTTAACTCTTACGTAAAGAACCTCAGGTTTGTATAGTTGGGAAAAATTCAATTCACTTCCTAATTTGTCTTACTGATTATTTATTGTAAATCTCTTGTTCATTCAAATATATTTGCAGTTTGCAAATGCCTTTATGTAAGTAATTTTTGTATGTACAATATCCTTTATATCATCTCAGATTTCATAATTATGATACCTGTTTATTTAAGCTCGTGAGGAAGCTGCTGCGGCTAAGAGAGAGCAGACTGCCAAGGCACTAAACAAGAAGAGGAGTTGATCGTTTTCAGTCCATAGATGTATCACCTTAGATGTTTGAATGACAGCTTTTAACTTTTAGCACTACAGGCAATTGGCTTTATGCAGAATATAACTCTTGAAGAAAAATTTTCCTTGGCAATTTTCTGTTGTAAACAGTACAGTAGTATTCATTGAAAGAACATTTCTCTGATTTTTCATCAAGCCAATTGTAAGCATAATCTCTCCAGTGATGGTTCTAGGCAATTTAGAATACTGCTTTTTTGAAAATCATTTCTGTCTTTACTTTTTCTCTAATGTTGACAAGTCCAAAAACCATACAGGAAATGTTCTGTTTGTATTTACAGTCAGGACATATCTGTTGTGGTGATTGAATGGTCAAATTTTTAATTACAGAATGACAAATTAGTTCCAGCATCTTCAAATTGAATATTTTCTCCAATTGCCTATTTTTCTACAGTAAGAGTAAGTTTATAAAATGATTAGCATGATTCTAGGTGGTTATTATGGAGAGGATATCATTTTTCATTTGTTATATCATGGATGAAATAGATTTTTTTTGTCTTAGTATGAAAATAAGAAATGGGGCCCTTTTTATTGCTCTGCCATTTATAGTTGGTACTGTACTGTAGCTGTCATTAGTGGAACGAGTTCCTGTTTGACAGAATGTAACCATGTCATGGAAACCAAATTGAAAATTGTCTTCAAACCTTGAGAATTTGTTACAAATTAAAACAATCTTAAAGCCATTCTGAAACTCGTGCTTCACATTTTGACATGTTATGTTGCCCTTTCCTCTCATGTTTGGTCATGTTGAAATTTTATAGTTTATTGGTTTCACACACCGTGTTACATAAGTTTGATAAATATTGAATGCGTGATGACATGGTATATAAATTTTTATTTAAATTTTAAATTTATATTATGAAAGAGAAATACACAGTTTGAGAATCTGGATTTCAAAGGAACACATCTTTGGTAATAAAAAATCCATCAACGTGAATTGTACCTGACCATAAAATATCCTTTATATTTTACTTTTATATCTTGATCCTGTGAACCATTTCCTAAATGAAGCTTTGTAATCTAAGGCCATTTGAAATGTATTATTCAACTGTTATGATTTCAATGATGGTTACAAATTTACTTTGATGATTCTAATAGTGATTTTGAATTGTTTGGTAAGAAAAGATTGGTTTTAATTATATAACTATGGTTACTATTTGTAATTGCAGACAAAGTTCATATACAGTATCATGTATTATTTGAACTGAAATTGGTTTGGAAACAAGAGTAAGAGTTACAGAAACAAATATATTTTTAGGAATATGGCCACTTCTGGTGATAAATCACAGGACATTTTTCTTCGCACTCTAACCTCTCATACATACCTTGCATTACATTTTTGTCTGGTACCATTTAGCTTCTTCCCAACCAGTTTGGTCTATGTGAAACAAGCTTTGACATAGCACCCCAATTTTCTTTTACCTGATGTCATTCTTAGCTTTGTCCAAGTGAATGGAATCTTTTTATTTTATATATCCTGCATTAAATTGTATGTTCAGATCAGCCGACTGTATCATATCACAAGAGTTAAGAGCTGCACAACAGCTTCTGCTAGACACTGCAAGGGAAGTGTCTTTGCTGGCTGCATGTTTTATGATGCTTGTATTTGACAAGTGATTTTCCCATTTTGTATTTTATTTATATAATACCATTAAATGTGAAAAACTTGATAGATATGAAGTCCCTGAGAAAAGTGGGTATTTTTCATCTAGTAATCAATCATCATATCTACTATACCCTCTTATTTGTGATGGGGTTGTATTGTGTAACATATACAATAAAAAGGCTTTGTTCCTACTCGTATATAAACGTTTTGTCCTTTAAAATAGGCGTGTCCTCAGCAATACTGAACAATCCTTGAATTATTAACCCCTAAACTATGAGACAGCGGATCCGCCCTTTGTCACCATCGGATATACATGCATACTTACTCTATGGTAACCTACATTTCCATGTTTATTTGTCTTGCTACTGATAACAGAATAAATTTTTCATAAGTTTGCTTTATTTTCTATTTCACTCGAAACCAAAAATTCTTTATTCATTTTGAAGTGGTTATAATTTTCAGATTTTTTTTTCTACTCTAAATAATAGTAAAGCCCTGTGATTTTGTGTAAAAAGAAAAAAAAAATATTGTGAAGTGATTGTATGATTGGGTAATAATTCCACAATAGGTAGTTGGCAAAAGATATACCTGTAAAACTCCTCGGTAATGGATCTTTCATTATACAGAAATGTAAAGAAAATATTGGTTTGTTTCCTTTGACACAAGAAGTCTTATAGTAGACATACATATGATGAACAAAAAACTTAAAATTCTGATGCCAAGCAAACATATTTCTGCTCCCGAGAGAGTGACATACTGAAAATTTAGTTCCTTGTACAATTAAGTTTCGGCAATTCCAGTTTTTAGTACTGTATGAAAGATGCAGTTCACACTTACGTGCCAATCCTGCGCAGGATGTCCATCAATGGAAATGTAACTCCTGTATTTTTTGGAAATTTTGTGTCATCCTGTTTACAGCTAACAGTGTTACAAATGAGATCAGCGATAAAATATTGAGGAAATATACTAAGATATCTGTGAAAAGAAAGTAAATGATGTAGGAATTCAGAAATTTATAAAAGAAAAAAAACAGAAAGATATATGGATCGAGACATTTTTCCGTAATTATTTATACTGTAATAAGGAGATATGGTGTGATTTTAGATGTGTGTTATGGAATTCGACCAAAGGGAGCTTTGACTCCTACCCAAAATATCAGTCGGGCAAGTTAGTTGAGAGGAGGAGTACCGAGCTGGGGCAAAGATGGATACAACTACATCTCATGTCAGAGAATGCTTTCCAATACATATGCCAACAGGGAAATACACCGAAATAGCCCTTACATACTCATGATTAAAGACTAGAATTGGAAGTGTTTCAGTTGGTGGAGGGGTAGGAAGTGAGGATCCCAACCTCTCTAGAGCTGGGGCGGTTAGAATTATGTCTTGTGTAGGGAATGCCACTGTAGGCTAGAGTGGTGTGATTCTACATGCTAACAAAAAGCACTGAATTCGCTTACACAATGAGGAATAAAAGCTGGAATCCCAGTCTTTGTTGGTTGGCTGAAGAATGGAGGAGTGGTGACTTTTTATAGTGAAATATCTTGGTTCTGATATATGACAATGGGCTGTATTCTTTTGTAGGATATAAGAGTTATTTTAACCTGCATATGGTTTATACTTGTAAATGACATCCAATAAATTGTGTGTAGTACCCGGTGGCATGTTTTGACATTAAGCGAACGTCATTGTAGCAAAAGGTTCAACAAGGTAATTGGTTGAAGACAGATGGAACGAGAAAGAGTACAGCCCACTCGTCCGTCACAGACGTTCCACCGTGTTCCTCTCTTGACTGTATTATCTTTTCTTGCATTCATTTGTGATAAATGTTGGCTTTTATTTATTTTGGTGAGGGGCTCATGCTTGTAAGAACACCACTAAATGGTAAGCATGTGGTCAAGTGAATTTTTTCCCATGATGATTCAATCTTTGAAACCCCAAGTATTGTGTACGTTGGGGGGGGGGGGGGGGGGGGAACTGTGTAGTGGTTTGCAGACTGTGGCCAGAGGTAGCACCCAAACTGCCTAGTGTCCGAATGCTGACCACAACCCAACGTTCACTACACAAAAAAATATACAACAATGGAATACCCAAATATCTAGATAACAGGTCAAGAGAACTGAGCACTGGGCACCACCCCTTGATTTATACTGGGCAAGGGGACCCGGCTACAATCTTACTTCCTTCTTAACTTCCCTTTCATTGGGCTAACTGGATAGAAGTACAATGTAAGTGCATTAGGTGAAAGGGACAAATTGTTTGTACTGATAATAGGACACAGTGTGGGAAACAAATTATGATAAATAACTTGAAAAAAACAACTGCTACTAAGGGAAAAAAAAAAAAAAAAAAAAAAAGTCTGAGAAGGGGACACTATGGTGACAGGTTCTGGAATGAAATTCTGTCTATAAAAACGAAAAATATTTAATTGAAAAAGAAAAAACTTAGGATTACATTAACATTTTTTGTCAATTCAAATAAGCAATTAAAGGCAAAATTAGCATTGCTTTACACTCCAGCCTCAAAATAAGATAAAAAAAGATTTGAATAATAAAAAACAAAAAACAAATATATTCACATGCTGGAGACACAAGTTTTCTAAACAATATCAAAAGAACCATCTAGAAGAAAATATAAGACTGAAAATACTGTACTACAATAATTTTCCCTAAATCAATACTGTCCTTATCAATATCTAGTCTAGCATTTGGCTAAAAAGTTACTTAAAAATTTGTAGCCTCTGAATAGTGTGGCCGCATATGAAGCTGTGTAGATCTCTGTGGGCTTATGATAGCAATGTCTAGAAAATCTCCAATTGTAAACCTGCACTGTGATAAGGTTAGGTTGTCATCGAAACTTTTCTGAACAACCACAGTAGCACCTAAATCTCTCATTCTTTTCTTGGAAGGGGTTTTGCTAATTCTGGAACAATTTAGAATAAAGTCGAACACAGTCACTCCATTTAACATCTGAATTCATTTCCTGGCCCTATGACCAGATATGCCATTTCAATAGCTCCTGTGAACTGTTAATGCTTATGATACCCTTTAAAATATTTCTCTAAAATTCTGCCCGGGTCGCTGGTCACTTTCAGAAAAACCTGACGTCAATTACAAGTTTGGGAAGTGACTGCAACAAGGGTTCCAAGGTAAGTTCTCACATTTGGCAGGAAAACTGTCCATAAAACGGATTTTGAGCGAAGCGAAAAAGGGATTTTGACGAAGGAAAAATCTATTTCTGGGCGAGAGACCTGTGCCGCCCAGTGAAATGCTTCTTTTACATCATTTCTATGGTAAAAACTCCTTTTATAGCAGTTTTTACCTTAGAAATGATGTAAAATGAACATTTCACGGAGCGGCACAGGTAGAGCCCAGAAAATCTATTTTAGGGTGAGATGGCCATGTCGTCCTGATGGAAGGTTCCTATAGGTAGCTTTCTAAGGGATATTTGGCTATAGTGATATTCCCAGAGAATTAACCGTTAGGTCTCCAGAATTCTAACTCCTGGTGTGAATATCCTTAAAATTTCTCTTAAGGATATCGCATAATATCAGGGGACGTATATCTTGATACGACACATACCAATCTTCACCCCAAATAGCGTTTCCGCTTCGAGGGAGAAAGTGGCAAAAAATAGAAGGGGAGCCGTTATCAAGGTACACTGGAACCTTAACATACGATTGCCCTAATATACGAATGTTTTGGGATACAACAGAAAATTTTCGAATATATATGCTTTGATATACAACGAAATATTTAAGATACGATTTTGCAATGTGATAGTTCTATAGGCGACTGATAGATGGCGTTCGGTCTGTTAGTTTCTTGTTGCTGCATCCTTAACACTTCCTTGTGTAGTTCGTTGTATTTCTGCCTATTTTTCGTGCTATTTTGTCTATTTCATTATTTACCATGGGTCCCAAAGCTAAAGACAAAGCAGGTGATAAGAAACAACCCAAGAAAATGATCTTGAAAATGCAATAATGCTTCCAAAACGAAATAGAATATTTAGTGAAAGAGAAATATGAATGATATCTCTCTCTCTCTATCTGTGTGTGTGTGTGTGTGTGTAATAAATGAAATCTTTTTTTCCTTTGCTAAATATCTTTTGACGCTGTATAATCAATCACCACAGAGCTAAAAACTATAAAATATCGTGCATCGGCAGTAGCATGTCTTCTTAATAAGGGAATTATTTGATCCGAAAATTGAGGTTGACGACGGACCAGGCAGGGTTGATCAGCTGATTTGAATGTAAACAAAGCATAAGATTATAATTCGCTATGTTTTTAATTATAAATACGATACTAAAATGTGAATATTACATGCATTATTATTTGGTACAGTTAAGTAAATCGCCAGTGAGAAACAAGGACGAAACAAAATAACAAAGAGACGAGACAGGGGGAGGCGGTAGCTTGCGTGCATGTGTTCAGATTGTCTGAACCTTGCGGTAGCGCATTCCCTAAGCTAAATCTATGCTAAATCAAATAAATTAGCGAAATCAATAAATTTGGGAAATGTGAGGAATGAAAAATAGGAATGGGAATACGTGGAATGAGGGATAAGAAGGCGTTTAGAATGATTAATTATATAAAAATGACGAATGAATACTAGAAAAGTGAAGATGAATAAAATAGCGAAAAATAAAGACAACCCAAAGAGTTGGCACGATAGGCCCAGACCTGAAAATGATGAAAGTCAGGAAGGTGAGGCTAAAAAGGCCAGACATGAAGGTAATGATGAATGAGTGTTTACGTAATTAAAAATAAAAAAATAAAAATTAGTTTAGCAATGTTATTTCATTTGTGTTTATTACGTAGTTATTAGTCTACATACGTAAATAAAAAGAAAACAAATCGTTCCCTGCCACCCCTCCCTACCTCCTCCTCCTGTTGGCCTCACGTCATCTTTCCTTGTGGTACGTAGAATTCCTTCATTTTCTTTTTATTGATTTTATATAATTTATTATCATCATATCATTGTGTGTTATTACTCTTTTATTTGTGTATAAATTGTATACAGTATATTATATGTAATTTAGCTGTGTTTTGGTGTGGTTTCATAGCGCTAGAACGAATTAATACATATTACATTATTTTAAATGGGAAAAAATGCTTTGAGATACAACTGTTTTGATATACAACAAGAATTACTAAAAAGTACTGTATCTGTGGATTTTTTAAAGTACCTCAACCTTGGGACAAATTTTCCTATGGTCATCCAGACCATTGAGACATATGACGTTATCGTTATATGTCATTACTGCTAATCATAAACAATGTTGGTGCTTCCTGCCCCCTGCAGGGAAGAGTCATACTAGACGTAGCAAAGGAGCTACTTTTGGGTGAGATGGCCATGTTGTCCTGATGGAAAGTTCCTAAGAGTAGCTTCCTAAGGGATATTTGACTACAGTGATATTCCCAGAGAATTTACCTTTAGGTTTCCAGAATTCTAACTCCTGGCACGAATATCCTTAAATTTCTCACAAGGCTATCGCATATCAGGGGACGTATTCTTGACATGCCACATAGCAATCTGAGCCCCGAATAGCGTTTACGCTTCGAGGGGGAAAGTGGCAGAATTAGAAGGGGAGCCGTATCAAGGTTACCCTAGTTCCCATACTACTATGAGTATCACAACTGCGCCATATTCAATATGGCGGAGATTCCTTGTAGCATTGAACATGGTGCTACAGATACAGTAGTTCGGGAGGGATACTGTGAACATCTTTTCTTTAGAAAAGAAGGGTGGGTCCATCAGGATGACATGGCCATCTCACCCAAAAATAAATTTTTCGCTTGGCTCAAAATCCGTTTTTTGCGCTCAAGCCATGTTGTCCTGATGGAAGCATACCAGAGAATTCATGTATCGGTGGATTTTCAGCAGTACCTTAACCTTGGGACAACATTTCTATGGTCATTTGGACCATTTGAGACAAATGACGTTACCGTTATCCGTCATCATCACTAATCATAAATGATGTTAGTGCTTCCTGCCCCCTATAGGGAAGAGTCATTTTAGATGGTGGAAAAGGGGCTTCAAGGTTAGCATATACAGTAGACCCCCGCCATACGAAATTAATCCGTTCTGGAGTTGGTATCGTATGGTGAAAATGTCGTATGGCGGGCAATAGAATAGCTAATGCGTGCAAAACCCCAGGTAACATTGAAAATTAGTACATAACAAAATAGTATAGTAAGCACTGTACTACAGTATACTTATATATAATATACATGTACTGTACAGAATATAATTAAATAACATTACAGATATAAATAAAAATTATATACTGTACTGTAAAGGAAAAATTAGATTTTATTTACCTTTGGAGTGATGTGACTTGAGCTGGTAGTGGGTGGAGGCAGAGGGGGGAGGAGGCTGTAGATATAAAAACGTATCAATGCTAATTATGTTATGTACACTTAATAATAAATTAATTCTTACTATTAAACACTTAAAATTAAAAATGCTCTGTTTTTATGTTTTTTGTCTTTAGAAATTTTTTTTTTATCTTTTTTTTTTAGAACTTAAAAAATTACTCTTATTTTTTTAGCTTTTTTAATATAATCACTTATCATCTTTGCTTTCTGACACTTACTTCTCTTTTGGAGAAATATCTATCCAAAGAAGCCTGTTTCTGACGACTCCTCAAAATATTTCTAAAATGACTCATAAACTTGTCAATAACACTCTCCAGAAGACAACCTGTGTGAAGTTTTTCTGGGTGTTTTTTTTTTCAATGAATCTCGTAAGGTTTTCATATCAACCGATGGCTTCCCTTATTTTTGTCGATGTTGTTTCTTCAGTCCCCCCCCCCCCTCATCGACAAAAAGCCCCACGCACATGCCTTTTTTTGTATTTCTTTAATATCTCCTGCTTCGTTTCCATAATAATCATCTTACTTTTCCCTTTAACATCACTAGCAATCTTGGGACCCATGGCTAATGAATTAAGTTGGAATTAAGCACTAAAATGCAAAAAAAAAATACGATATCACAAGCACTCACACGAGATCAAGTGTTTACGAAATGCACACGAGAATCTTACTTACTGAACGCGTGATTAACAAAGAGAGAGACTGAGACAGCATCTCTCTCAGGCATTGTATGAGGGATTTCGGCCAATAGCGTATCGGCATCTTAGTGACGCCGCCCAATAGCAGACCAGCTTCTTAGTGATGTGTGAGCGTGGTGGTAGGAGAGTGACTCGCACAGTCATACGCCTAAAAACCGCCAAGTTTGAATTTTGGAATTCGATGCCGTAAAGTGGGGAAAATGTCGTAACGAGGGGACGAAAAAACATTGTATTCCACACCGTAACGTGAAAAAAACGTAAGCTGAGGACGCCGTACCCCGGGGGTCTACTGTATTGTATGAACAAACATAGTTATACTCTGAATATACAAACATTCTCATGGTTTGTATATATTGCCGAACCATTATAAGTGTCCATTATATCCATTGTTTGCAAGCATACAATGATATGAAATATACTTACATCAATAAGTCAAAGAACTCTGGCATCTTAACATGCAATTGTCGGGCGAATTAGGACGCAATTACATTCTAATAGACATTTATTTTAAATAAATGGCTAAATGAATTAACATGTAAAACGCATGTGGAATGATAAAGGAATTATACCTGCGACGTATACAGAAATTATTTTTCCCTTTTTTTAAAGGGAAGAAACGATGAGTGCCACTCTCACACTGAAGAAAAGTTTTAATGAAATTTTCTTCATAATTTCCGTTCCTGTTATATTCTATCAGCACTGTGTACTACATACACACGGCACTAGTGCCATCTGTATAATTCCACACCTGAGATATTGAACAGAGTTAGTGTAACCCTAGTAACACTATCTAAAAGTGATCACACTAAAAGTGCTGACACCTCCCTTTAACTGACTGTCCTAATCAATTAACTGTTCATCGCAGAATTAGACGACATGTTTTAATACACTACCTGCCGCCACCACATAATGCTTCAGTTCATGGACCTGCTTAGCATAGTGTTTGTAGAACACTCTGGATGATTTCCATCCAATATATGAGAGAAGACGCTCAAAGTCCATATACTGAAAAAAGTTCAATGATGAAGCAATCTTTCTCAGATCATGACCCGCGGGAGTACTGTCAGGATCCGCTCTACGAATAAAGTAGGTGAACTTCGCCCTCAGTTGTTTCAGGGACAAGTTTGATCCAGAGGTTTCTCCTTTAAAGGGCTGCCCTCCCCTGAAGTCTGACGTTCTACGAAGATAGACCTTTAGACACTCTACAGGACATAGAGAGATATCTTCCTTCAGAGGGCAGATTCTCCAGGGACCCCACCTCTTAGTGGGTAGCTCGTTCTTAGCGAGAAAGGATGGATCAGGAAAGAGATTCAGTTCTCCCACTTCTGTGAACTGAATGTGGCCCTCATCTCTGGATAGGGCCACAATTTCACTGACTCTAGCCCCAGAGGCTATAGCGAACAGGAAAATAACCTTTTGGGTTAGATCCTTAAGGGAACAATCTTCATTGTTCACAGATGAGACATAATGTAGGACCTTGCCCAAAGACTATGAGATGGGCTTTGGGCCTAAGCCTTGCACATGCCTTCGGAATCTTATTAAAGATTTCATCCGCCAGATCAACTTGAAAGGCATATAGAAGAGGTCTAGTCAAGGCTGACTTACACGTAGTTATTGTGTTGGCTGCCAGACCTTGATTATGAAGGTGGACAAAGAAGGACAGACCTAAGTTCATTGAAATTTCTTTCGGTCCTTTTGCTTTTACAAAAGCAACCCACTTCTTTCAAGATGACTCATTGTCTTCTAGTTGACTTGGACTTGTATTCTTCTAGGAAATCTATATTGCCTTCTGAGATCCCAAATCTTTTCCTAACCGCTAGGGCAAGAAAATCATGAAATGAACGGTTTGGGCTCTCTGTGATAAATCAAAGGCAATTAACTTCTGAACCTTCTGAGAAAGCCATGGGTTCAGAACTAGGGCCAGCCTCAGCTTCCATTCCTTCACCAAAGGAAACAGATTGCTCTTGGGCTGCTTGGGAGTCCACAAAGCCACTCCTCCCTGGAAGGAACTCAGTATGTTGAGGACCTTCAGCAGGAGATTGGATGGGATGACCAGGAATTCCTTAGTCCATCCCTTCTATACTAGAGACATGATGTCTGTTATCTCCACTAGAGGATCCTTGTATGGGGCTACTTATCAAGGTAGTTTTTTGATGACGCTCGTGATGAAGAGGTCGATCTGCAGTTCTGGGACTTGTTCCCATCTGGGAAAGAATAGGTCTGCGTCCATGGACCATTCCAACTCTACCGGCTTGAGCCCAAGTAGAGCATCCGCTGTCACCTTGCGGATCGATTGTGCATGAACTGCTGATAGGTGCCATCCCTTTAGGTAAGGGATGGTTAACGTCACCTAGCCTGTATGAGACTTTCTCTAGCCTTGTCGGTTCTGACGTCTCATTATCGCTTCGATGTCCCAGATCAACCTGAGGAGGTCTGATTTGTGTGGAGAGAGTTTCTCCCTCCATGATAGGACCAACATGGTCTTTAATAGGCTTTTGGCCTTTGACCATTGCAAGAGAATTGATTAAGGAAAGACCACTATCGGTCCTTTTAGATCTCTTCAAGGGTTTGATGCGTATCTTCTCCAGACTCCTAGCGCATCTAACAGTTGTGCTCTTAGCACTGGGTCTGTCATTATCGTGAACTGAAGAGAGTTCAAAACTCCTCCCTGTTAGCATCCTGGAATCCTGACTGATTACCTTATGTCTCTTGACCGACCCTGAGATCTCCTTTTACATTCTCAAGGGAAAGGAGAGTTGGTGTGACCACAGGTTTCAATGGTTTTTTAGCCATTGAAGCCTTTGAGCTGGAGAGAATTGAGTCTTCTTGAAGCTTATCTTGCATTCCCGATGTTCCGGGAACCGGATCACTTCCTTGGATGATCATAGACCAGCCACTACGGGTGCTGCCCACCCCAGCCTTTCGTCCAGGCTTGGTTTTTGCGTGACTGTGTCCGCTAATCCCGTGAAGATGCTTAGGACTATGTTTAGTCCGACAAGTATCTTTCCTAGGACATACGTTATGCTCTGTAACTTGAATCCTAGGTAGGAGGGGAGGGGGTGACTGACTGTAAGTTGTCAATGGACATCTTTCAGGTCTGACAAGACCACGAACACCCCTTCTTGAAATAGGGTCCTTATGTTTAGAAGGATTAACATTCTGAACTTGCTGTTTTATTTGAACTTGATGAGTGGCGACAAGTCCAGAATGACTCTGAGTTTTCTTGAGTCCTTCTCGTGAACACCAAACAGCCTTCCCTGGAATTCGATGGACTCTACTTTCCTCGCTGCCTGTATGCTCTAGAGCTCTTCCAGGAGGGTTTTGGAGTGTAGGAAGAGTTGAGGAAATGATGGTGGAGGCATGTCTACTTCCCATTCTAGTCCCATCTTGATTAGGCCTTGGACCCAAGGATCGAAGGTCCAGCGATCCTGAAGGAACCTCCCTCCTACCAGAAGTGTCTGTCTGCTTCGCATAATCAGAAGGTTTACTTATCCGACCTCTTGCTTGTGGCACCGCGGTCATTGTGACTGTGGGATGTTGCTGAACATCCCGAGGAAAACTACTAGACTTTTCCGTCTTCCTTTTACGTTGGGGACCCACAACTGCGTAAGACTTTCTCTTTGAAAAGATGCCCCACTTTTGGAGAAGTCCTATGTTCTCCGTGGTGGCCTCCTTAATCATCTTTCTAACTATCTCGTTTGGAAAGAGGTCTCTACCCCAGATGTTGGAAGAAATCAGCTTCCTAGTTTCGTGTTTCACTGTCGCGGCAGCGAGCACAAACTCTCTACAGGCTCTCCTAGCCTTCATAAAGGCATAAAGGTCTTTTACTAAGGTGGCCATATGCATTTTGGCCAAAACCATGAGCATGTCTGGGGTAGTTTGATGGGTTGAATATAACTCTATGCAGTTCTGTATGGATAGGGAGGCTGCAAGTCTCTCCTTTGTCTCTTGTTCGTTATACAAAAGAAACTCCGATAGTTTAGAAAGATTCTCACTAAACTGTCGACAAGCAACATCCGCGTCTAGTCTTCCTACTGAAAAGGTTAAGTGGACTTCCTTCCAATCCTTCTCCTGCCTGAGAAAGGCTAGTGACAGAGGCTTGCACTCCTCGAGTGCAGGACAAGGTCTACCTGCTTCAACTGCCTTAGCAACAGATTTAAATGCTTTCCACGTAAAGGGGAATGATATTGAAGCAGGAGCAAGAAAGGAAGGGTGTTTGTTACCTAGTGTGACTACTTTCGACACCGAGTAACCCACCTTTCTCAGGCTACTTGACAAAATAGCCTATGCCTTATCATGGTCGAGAACCATGACCTCCTTATGTTCCGTATCTTTCCTTGATGTTGGTTCATGTCTCAGATGAATGAAGCAATTAGGGAAAGCGTCAAAGCTTGGCCAAAATTGGATTTTGTCCAAAGGAACAGCGCCCATCTTCTCCAAAATGTAGAGTTTGCCGTTTAAAATTGGCATAAGCTACGTAAACCTCCAGGGATTGGTTTTGGAGCATGTCGGAAGGTCTTGGTCTCTGGGTCGTTTGTATGACCCCTTTTCATCTTGTTTGCGAAGGTTTTCTATTAGACCTTTCACTTGGACCCATAATTGGTTCATTCCATCTAATAGAGGGGTAGGGGGTGAAGATGTCGATCTCAATGGCTCTAGAGCCGGCACAGACGGAAGCAATTCCGACACGACATTCTCCCCCTCCTCCCGTGGGGGCTTCCTGCCCTCCTCCCCAAAGGCTATCTGGCCGCAGGGAGGTGTTAATCGAGCCTGTGGCACCACTGTTTCCTTACTTGTTTTCGGGAATAGTAGGTTACGCATCCTATCATCAGGTAGGTATGGTCCCGGAGAGATTTTCTGGAAGCCTCTCATCCAAATGCGTAGTTTGTTACGAGCTGCATCCCTAGACTCTATCGAATTGGGATTCTCAAAACCCTCGGACATTAAGGTCCGACATACATTGCACACTTGCGGTTTCCAATAATGCAAGGATTCGGAAATAATATTGCAGGGGGCATGAAACCTGCATGTACAGTAGTATGACCGTAAAAACACTTACTCTTGATATTGCAGAAGACTGCAACACATGTCATCTGGGGGTTCCTCTTGTAAAGAAAGTCATCTTTTAACAAATAGCTTAGGATAGTAAGCTAGAAGGGATAGTGGGAGACACATACTTGTGTATCCCCTGCAAGCAAATGCTGTTACCTCCCCTCAGTATTAACTATAAGGAGATTCCTCTATCAAGGGAATTCCAGTAAAGGGTTCTAACCCCTAGGGGTAGAGAAGTGAACAAGTCACTGCCCCTTTTTATTCTTAACACTGTGGGGTAAGGATGACTGATTTCTAATCAGAGTATTGAAAGAATTCTATTCTTTCAATATAGGAACGGTACCAGCAGAAGCCCGCACAAGGGTACCCAAGATATGTTAGAAATAACTACTGTATGATCATACTGTAGTTTTCTGTTTGCAGTATATATTATACTGCAAATTACTGGCTACTGTATAAATATATATAATGTAATTCAGCCAGTGTGCTGCCTTTGTGGCAGGCATCTGACGGCACGGTCCAGCCAGCATAACGCCAACTGTACTAGGAAGAATATAAGACATATATTTGTGTATCCTACCCAAACTATTTGCTGTGGCCTCCCTTACAATAATAAAACATAGTTTCCCGATCAGGGAGACTCAAGGATAAGAGTTCTACCCTTTAAGGGTTAGAAGTGTAATACCACCAACCCTTTAAAATATTTAATATTATAGGGTAATATGAAAACTTATTTCTAATCAGAATATTGAAAGAATTCTATTCTTTCAATATAGGATTGGTCTCAGCAAACACCTGGGCAAAGATACCCAAGATATATTGGAAAATAACTACTAGTATAATATTTACAGTAGTTTTTCTATATGCAGTATATCCTATACTGCAAATATACTGACTACCTGTATAAACATATACTGTAATTCAGCCGGCATATAGCCAGCATAGCTAGTTCCTGCTGGCATATCCAGCATGCTAGCTAAAAGAGAGAGAGACAGCATGGAGTGAAGGCTACCTATTAACTGTGTATGTATACAGTAATTAAGGATGTAAAAATCTAATTTTACTGCCTTTCTCCAGAAAGAAGGTTCAAATGGAAGGGGAGAATGTAACATTCAGGCTTCCATCCAGCCACAGTACTATCGCCGGCAAGGAGGCTAGCACTAGTACAGTCGGTGTGTTGCCGGCTGAGTCAGCATCTATCTGTGCCTGCCTGGCCGGCCTACCGCCAGCCAGAGCAACACCCCAACAACAGAACTTGTAGCCAGCAGTCCAAGGGAGAACTGAAGAACCTTGATAACAGAAGGGACTTCCCTCCCACAGCCATCATGGCTGCCGGCAGATGACATGGCGACCAACAGCATGCATCGCCGCCCGCAGCCGCCATAGCCGCCAACAATTGTAAAACACATGGTCGCCGGCAGCCAACATGGCCACCGGCAGTTGTCATGGCTGCCTGCAGCTGCATAGTCGCAGGCAGCCTGACAACGGCTGCAGAGAGGGAGTCTGGCCGGCCCCGGCAACCCACCGGCAACAGTAAGGTTGCAGGACGCCGGCTCAAGAAAGACAATGGCTCAGCCACCATAAAATAACAGAGGGGGAGGGAAAAGGGTCCTGTATGAAGTGTGGAAGGAGCCGGCAATGTTGCCGGACCTACACACCGTAAAGAAACTGTTTCAATATCGGCGCCATCCTAGGCGGCAGGAGAATCTTCTATTCTTCAGCCTAGGGTCTGCCAATACAGATAAGGGGACGGGAGCAGTGCCGCCTTCTCTCAACAAGGGAGAACAGAGTTCCAGTGCCGCGCCATCCTAGGCCTCAGAAGTGTACTACTCTTCAGCCTAGGGTCTGCGAGCAAAGGACTAGTCTACTAGGCCACAGGGAGAAGGTGGCGGCATCATACAACCACTTCAGGTGTAGCCTAGGGAGGGCTAGCCAGCAGGGAAATGACTATTCACCCTGCCGACCGACTGCCGGCACAAGACTAAATACTCTGAGGTTCTGAACGAATCCCAAAAC
Organism: Palaemon carinicauda; assembly: GCF_036898095.1. Lineage (NCBI taxonomy): Eukaryota > Metazoa > Arthropoda > Malacostraca > Decapoda > Palaemonidae > Palaemon > Palaemon carinicauda. The sequence continues at coordinate 142,829,426 of NC_090732.1, read as the reverse complement.
TTGCCATCTGCTGTTAAGGGAAGAGACAGAAAACCCTAGGCTAGTCAGGCCTGAATTAAAACTCGAGGCACGACCCACTAGGGTTGTAGCCTAAGGCTACACTCAAGAGGGAAGACATATTACCCTTAAATCTCTATTAGAGACGAGCATCGGTTATATAAAAATTCTAGGAGATATCAATCTCCGATGAATTGATAACCAATACACGTGGGTAACCGGGGAATGTCGAAAGCATATGTTGCCTAGGTTAGGTTACCTAGGCAAGACAAGATCTCGGTTACCTATATCACAGAAACTCTGACATATACGATTGATACAGAAAATGACAAATTCGTAGATAATTTGTATTTTTCCTAAATATACAAACCTTAGTTATTTACATGGGTTAATTACTTCGGCATAGCTGAATGACGAGCCATTGAAATTTCAACGAGGGTTTACTACCCTACTGCTAGTTAGGGGGGGGGTAGGGAGGGGTAACTTGCTACAAACCCCCCCCCCCCCTCCCCGCCTCACACACACTAGTGAGTGCTTCACTTTACTTAGAGGTAGGACTTATCCCGGGGGACAGAGCTGGCGGGAAAATATGTGTAAGTAGCTAAGGTTTGTATAGTTAGCAAAAATACAAATTATCTACGAATTTGTCATTTGTTCCGTAACTGAAATACAAACCACGCTATTTACATTGGGTGACTCAACCCATAGGAAGGGAGGTAAGTCCCTGCCATACTGGCTTTGGCTTTGCCCGGGGATTCCAAAATTCGAGTGTGTAAGTACTCAAGAAATAAGGAGTCCCTGCGCCTCGCTAGCATGCTGTGAAACTGCTGCGGCCTACAAAAGCTGTGTGTGAAGGTGAGGAAGTGACTCGTCCTAGGAAGTTGACCTGGAGTTCTTCAGATGGATATCTAGGCTAGGACTCTCCCAATACCACCTCGTCAGGGTATGGGGACATGACAGTATTACACTTAATACTAGGAACACAAGGGAGCATGGTTTACCTGCAGTGGTTCGAGGTCAGCTGTGCAGAGAACCCAGGATGCTGCTTTTTCCAAGGGAGGAGAGGATGAAGAAAAGAATAAGGGCCAGACAGATCTTTTAATTCACACAGACTAAAACCGGGTAACAATGCCCTCAACCTTCTGCTACTTGTCCATTAAGGAGCCTGAGGTTAGACCAGCTGTTGTGCAGCCACCACAGGGCCGATAGAGAACGTATCGAGCCTCCTGTGTGTCACGTCTTGCAGGTAGTGGGCAGTGAAGGTGGTCTGACGCTTCCAAGCTCCAGCTTCCAGGACCTGCGTCACTAAATAATTTTTCTTGAAGGCCAGGGACGTATCTACGCCCCTGACATCATGCGCTCTAGGGTGACGTGACGGAGAAGGGTCAGGATTCAAGGCCAGGTGTATTACCTTGCGAATCCAGACCGAGATAGTATTTCTGGTGACCCTCCTCTTCGTTTTCCCAGTGCTCACGAACAAGGCTTGCACTTGGGGACGAACTGCAGCTGTTCTTTTAAGATACAACCTCAGACTCCTCACTGGACACAGTAGGAGATGGTCTGGGTCATCTGTTACATAACGAAGACTAGAAACCTGGAAAGAGTCGAACCTAGGGTCCAGCACTCCCGGATTCTGAGTCTTGGCAACAAACTCAAGGACGAATCTGAACATCACCTCCCCCCATCCCCTTGAATGGGCGATGTCGTACGAGACCATGCAATTCACTGACTCGCTTGGCCGAGGCCAACGCTAGCAGGAAAACCGTCTTCCAAGTAAGGTGGCAATCTGAAGCCTGGCGTAATGGTTCGTAGGGAGGTCTCTTCAGAGACCTGAGAACTCGAACCAAGTTCCATGGAGGCGGTCTCACTTCCGACTGAGGGCAGGTAAGTTCATAACTTCGTATGAGAGGGGAAAGTTCCAGCGAGGAAGAAATGTCCACTCCTTTAAGCCTGAAGGCAAGACTTAAGGCTGAGCGATAGCCTTTCACTGCCGAGACTGAAAGGCGCATTTCCTCCCGCAAATACACGAGGAACTCCGCTATTGCTGGAATAGTGGCATCGAGTGGAGAGATACCCCTTCCACGACACCAACGACAGAAGACTCGCCACTTCGCCTGGTAGACCCTTGCGGATGACTTGCGCAGGTGTCCAGACATCCTGTTCGCAACATGTTGCGAAAATCCTCTCTCTTTGAGGAGATGCTGGATAGTCTCCAGACGTGAAGTCGAAGCGAAGCTACGGCTTTGTGGAAGATGTTGGCGTGTGGTTGTTTGAGTAGCTCGTAACGTGGAGGGAGTTCTCTAGGAACCTACGAGAGGAGTTGCAGAAGGTCCGGGAACCACACTGCGTGATGCCATAGCGGAGCTATCAGGGTCATTGATAGATTGACCGATATTCTGGTCTTGTTGAGCACCCTCCTCATCAGACAGAACGGGGGAAAGTCGTAAACGTCGATGTTGTCCCACCGTTGTTGGAAGGCATCCTGCCAGAGAGCCTTGGGGTCCGGGACTGGGGAGCAGTACAGCGGGAGCTTGAAGTTCAACGCTGTAGTGAACAGATCCACCGTCGGGAAACCCCACAAAGTCAGGACTTTGTTGGCTACTTGAGGATCCAAAGACCACACGGTACTCACTATCTGCATCGTTCTGCTCAGACTGTCGGCGAGCACATTCCTTCTGCCTGGAATGAAGCGAGCCGCTAGTGTGATCGAGTGGACTTCGGACCATCTCAGAATCTCCACTGCAAGATGGGATAGCTGTTCTGAAAAGGTACCTCTCTGCTTGTTGATATAAGCCACCACCGTTGTGTTGTCGCTCATCACCACCACAGAGTGGCCCGCCAGGACTTGGTGGAACTTCTGAAGTGCCAGGAACACGGCCTTCATTTCTAGCAGGTTTATGTGAAGGTACTTTTCTGATTCTGACCACAGGCTTGAGGTCCTGTGGTTCAGAACGTGGGCCCCCCACCCTTTCTTTGATGCGTCCGAGAACAACGTCAAATCCGGGGGAAGGACGAAAAGATCCACTCCCTATCGTAGGTTCTCGTCTGCCACCCACCACTGGAGGTCTGTCTGTTACGCATGACCCACAGGGATAAAAGTGTCCGGGGAATCGTGTCCTTGATTCCACCGGGACTTGAGTCGCCACTGGAGAGATCTCATTCTGAGGCGACCGTTGGGAACGAGACGGGCCAGGGAGGAGAGGTGACCGAGGAGACGTAACCACGTTTGGGCTGGGAGTTCTTCTTGATTGAGGAAAGGCCTCGCGACCTTCCTCAGCCTTGCTATCCTGTCGTCTGATAGGAAGGCTTTGTGGAGATTGGTGTCTATGACCATGCCTAGGTATACCAGTTTCTGAGAGGGCTGCAGAGAGGACTTCTCGAGATTTACCATGATCCCTAGATCCTGGCAAAGTTCGAGAAGCTTGTCTCGGTGGCAAAGAAGGGTTGCCTCCGAGTCCGCTAGGATCAACCAGTCGTCCAGATAACGAAGGAGATGGATGCCGATCCTGTGAGCCCACGATGATATCAGGGTGAACACTCTGGTGAACACCTGAGGGGCTGAGGAGAGACCGAAACACAGCACCTTGAACTGGTAGATCTTGTCGTCTAAGCAAAATCTTAAGTACTTCCTTGAAGAAGGATGGACTGGGATCTGGAAGTACACATCCTTCAGGTCCAGTGTACACATGAAGTCTTGTGGTCTCACTGCAAGTCTGACCGTGTCTGCCGTCTCCATACTGAACGGAGTCTGTTTGACAAACCCGTTTAGGGTTGAGAGGTCGATGACTGGTCTCCAGCCTCCAGACGCCTTCTTTACAAGAAAGTCGACTGTAGAAGCCTGGGGACCCGTCCACTACCTCTTGGAGAGCGTCCTTCTTCAACATGGTCTGGACTTTTGCCCGGAGGGTCTGCCCCCTTACTGATCCCATAGTAAGGGAGCACAATGACACTGGATTCGCTGTCAGGGGAGGTAGAGAAGCTGTGAACAGGACGCGATAACCCTAACCTATTACGGAAATCTTCCAGGTATCTGCCCCGAGTTGCTGCCACCTGCTTGCGCAACTTTGTAGGCATCCCCCCACTGGTGGACATGCAGGGGGACTGCCAATCCTAGCGTCTACGGCCTCGGCCGTTTCCTCTAGGGTTCTTACCTCCCCTGGAGGACTTTTTGCTCCTTCTGCTCTTGGCAGGAAAGGGCTTAGACACCTTCGGCTTTGCTGCTGTCGTCTTCTTTGTGTCCTTAGCTGGACGGGGCTGTTGGGCTGCTGGAGGTTTGTAGGGCCTCGATGTCAGGGCCCTATGGATGAGGGAATCCTGGTTGGACTTCCTCCACCTCTCAGCGGTTAGCTCCACGTCCTTAGGCTCAAACAAACTCTTACCGAGCACGGAAGAGTGTCTGAGCCTGCTAACATCCGAACTGGGGAACCTTCTGGTGGAATCTCTCAGCCACTGCGTCCCGTCGTTTGAGAATCGTATTTGCCCACAAGCTCGAGACTTGGTGGGCCAGAAACTCGATGGTCCGCGTGCCTGAGAGCAAGAATGTCTCCAGTGCCTTCCTGGTGCTTTCTTTGGACAGGTCCTCAGACCGCACCAGGATGCCCAGAGACCCCAGCCAGATGTCAAGCCACAAAGTTGCCTGTATGGCACATTTCGCCACCTTCTCCTGGCTTAGGATCTCAGTAGCTGAATAGGACACGTGCCGGTAGGAGTCTCTCTCGAGAGGGACTCCCCCAGTGAGTTCTTTCACAGAGTGGTGAACTGGAAGACCCAAACAACTCTCCTCAAGGATCTCAAAGTACCTCCTCTGATGGACTCCAGGAGGAGGGAGGAGCTTGTTACCGGCGCTGGATCTAATGGAGGAGGCAACTCCGAGAGCTGGACCTAGAGGGTTTCTGGGTGCCGTAGACACGGTCCAAGACCGTGTCCTTACCCTCACGAGGAGGAATCTCTGGGTCTGGAATCCCGTTGAGGTTCCTCATGAGGGTCAGAACTTGCCAAAACGCATGTTCTGACTCTTGGTGCTCTCCTCCTGAAGGACTGGCAGCAAAGTCTCCCCAGTGGCTCTTCCTGGGGGGACTCGTGGACATCCTCCGAAGGTCTAGCTGGCTCCTGTCTGATCCTCGCCGTCGACTTGGGAATCGTCTTAGAGTCCTTCGGTTCCCTCCTGGGAGGGATACAGGACTCGAGTAGTGATGGGTGCAGGCTCTTTTCCACCCCTGATCGAGAAGACTTCTCAGGGAGAGGCAGAGTTTCCCCCATTGGTGCGATGGGGGAACGGTCCGGCTCGTCCGACTCTCCTGAGGATGGGTAATCCTCATCCGCAGGGGAGGGAGAGAAAGTCTGGGGGGGGGGAGAAGGAGCCTTGTGCAAGGATCTGCGAGGAGACAGGATAGCCCTCGGAGGTGTCTCCACGGAGGGGACTCCTCTCTTCCTCTTCAGGGAGGAGGCAGCCAACACTGATTTGTGACCCAAGTCAGAGAGGACAGGCTTCATAGCCTGCATAAGAGCTCTGACCAGGGTCCCGAACCAGGGCTGCTGGCTGACAGTTGCGCTGTCAGACACTCCCTCTGGAGGGAAGGGGATCGTTCGATCCCTTGGAGGAGTCGACAAACGAGGGTTCGCCTGAAAAGAAGCTGAAATGAGAGAGTCCTTAGACCTGTCCGGGAACCGCCCCTCCTCCGGCAAGTGCACTGTTCTGCGCTTGGGGGGAGGGGAACGAGATGATGACCTGTCAGCCTGACGACGATCGCGCTGGAGGTCGCGCGATGGGCCCTGTCCTGGGTCCCACGTGAAAGGATCGTGTGCCATAGGAATTTCGCGTTCGCACGGGCGCGGGCGTATGAGGTTGGTGGCGCGTAGGCGATGGCGTGCGAGGTTGTTGGCGCGTAGGCAATGGCGCAATGACGAACCCTGCAGCCCCAAGGAAGCCCAAAGCTGTAATAAATCATTGTTATTTACAGGCAAATCAATATTTAAATCCTCCTCCGAGGGAGGAGGGGCAGCTGCCTCGCTATGGGGGGCAACTACGCAATTTACATGGTGTGACTTAACCCTTAGGAAGGGTGGTAAGTCCCGGCCATACTGGCTTTGGCTTGCCCGGGGATTCCATATTCGAGCGATCAAGTACTCGGACAATAAGGAATCCCTGCTCCTCGCTGTCGTTTGTGAAACTGCCGCGGCCTACGTAAGGTGTGTGCGAAGGTGAAAAGTGACTTGTCCCAGGCAGTTGCCCTGGAGTCCCTCAGAAGGGAATCCAGGCTAGGACTCTCCCAATACCACCTCGTCAGGGTATGGGGACATGACAGTATTACACCTAATACTAGGAACACAAGGAAGTATGGTCTACCTGCAGTGGTTTGAGGTCAGCTGTGCAGAGAACCCAGGATGCTGCTTTCTCCGTGGGAGGAGAGGATGAAGAAAAGGATAAGGGCCAGACAGATCTTTTCATTCATGCAGACTAACACCAGGTAACAACCTTCTGCTACTTGTCTATCAAGGAGCCTGAGGTTTAGACCAGCTGTTGTGAAGCCACCACAGGGCCGATAGAAACGTATCGAGCCTCCTGTGGGTCATGTCTTGCAGGTAAGGGGCTGAGAAGAAGGTCTGAAGCTTCAACATCCCCGCTTGTAGGACCTGCGTCACTGAAAGATGCTCCATGAAAGGCAGGGACGTATCTAAGCCCCTGACATCAAGGGCTCTAGGGAGGTGCGACGGAAGGAGGGTTAGGATTCAAGGCAGGGTGTAGCACCCTGCGAATCCAGGCCGAGATGGTACTCCTGGAGACCCTTCTCCTCGCTACCCAGGATCCACGAACGAGACTTGGACCTGGAGACGAACTGCAGCTGTTCTCTGAAGACACCAGCTAGGACCCCCTACCGGCAAGGTAGGAGATGGACTGAGTCATCTGCTACAGGACGGAGACTGGACGGAGTCAAAGCCGGTCCGGCACTCCCGGATTCTGAGACTCAGCAACAAACCTCAGGGACGAACCTGAATGTTGCCTCCCCCTAACCCCCTGAATGGGCGAAGTCGTAAGAGAGACCATGTGACTCGCTAGGCTAAAGATAGGCTAGCAAGAACACTGTCTACCCAGAAAGGTGGTGGGCTGGGGACTTACGTAGTGGTTCGTCAGGGGGTCTCTTTAGAGACTCGAGGACTCGAACCACGTCCCAAGGAGGAGATCTCACCTTCAACTGAGGGCAGGAAAGGACAAGGCTTTGCATGCGAAGGAAGAGTTCCAGCGGGGGGAGAAAAGTTTGTCCCTAGAGCCAGGAGGCAAGACTCAAGGCTGAGGGATAGCCTTTCAGTCAAAACTGAAAGGCACACTTATCCCGCAATCCCACTAGGGGCTCCGCTATTGCTGGAAGCAGCAACGTGTGGAGGGATGCCCTCTCCCTGACACCGGTCACAGAAACTCGCCCTATCGCCTGGGAGACTACTGCGGAAGACTTGCGCAGGTGTCCACGTCTCCTTTTCGCCACTTGTTGCAAAAATCCTCTCTCTTTGAGGAGATGCTGGATAGACTCCCGGCAGGAAGAGGAGCAAGCTACGGAGGCAACACATCGATGGTGTCCCACCGTTGCTGGAAGGCCTCCTACCAGAGGGCCTTGGGATCTGTGACCAGGGAACAGTACAGCGGGAGCTTGCAGCTCATTGCTGTAGCGAACCGGTCCACCGAGGGAGCCCCACCAAGGCAGGACTTGTAGGCTACTTGAGGATCCAAAGACCACTCGGAATGTGGTGTCCGTGACACACTGCTCAGACTGTCGGTGAGCCTATTCCTTTGCCTGGAATCAAGCGAGCTGTCAAGGAGACCGAGGGGGACTCGGACCATCCCGGTATCTCTACCGCAGGATGGGATGGTTGTACTGAAAAGTACCTCCTTGTCTGGGCCAGAAAACCGTCACTGTGGTGTTGTTGATACTCATAACCACAGAGTAGTCCGCCAGGCTAAGTGGAGCTACTGAAAAGCCAGAAACACGGTTTTCGTCTCTAGTAGGACTAGAGAAGGTTCTTCTTGGTTCTGACCCCCGGCCTGAGGACCCGTGGATCAGAACGTGGGCCCCCCCTTTTCTTTGACGCGTCCGAAAACAGCATCAAGTTAGGGGGAAGGACGAGAAGGACCACTTCCTCTTGTAGGCCCTTGTCAGCTTCCCACCCCTATGGGTTCGTCTGTACCGGTTGTCACCTAGGGGTCTCGGCGTCTGGGGAGACGTGCCCCCAACTCCCCCGCGCCCCGAGTCGCCACTGAAGAGAACTCAACCTGGGGTGACTGTGGAAACCAGACGGGCCAGGGAGGAGAGACGTAACAACCTTGGGTTGGAGGGTCTTCTCGTGTGAGGAAAGGTCTCACGGCCTTCCTCTGCCTTGGTACCCTGACGTCTGAAGGGAAGGCTACGGGAGATAGGAGCCTAAGACCAGGCTTGGTATACCAGACTCCGAGCGGGCTGCGGGGTGGACTCCTCGAGGACCACCATGATCTTTAGAACTTGGTAAAGTCCGAGGAGCTTGTCCCGATGACGAAGAAGGGAAGCCTTCGAGTCTGCCAGGATCAGCCAGCCACCCAGGAAACGGAGTGGCCGGATGCCGATGCTGAGAGCCCGTGAAGAGATCCGAGAAGAAGTATCGGAGAACTGTTGAGGTGCCGTGGAGAGGCCGAAGCACAGCCCTTGAACTGATATACCCGCCTTCCAGGCAGACTCCAAAGTACTTCCTTGAAGATGGGTGAACCAGGACTGGAAGTACGAGTCCTACCAGACCAGTGTACCCATGAAGACTTGTGGTTTCACCGCAAAGCTGACCGCGTCTGCTGTCGCTATGCTGAACGGAGACTGTTTGACAACCCTGTACAGAGTCAAGAAGGGAAGGAGATGATTACGGAGGCCTCGAAACCCGTTGGCCACCTCTTGGAGGGGCGCCTCTCCGACATGGACTGGACTTCCGCCCGCAGGACCCGTCCCCTCACTGATCCCTACCCAGGGAGGAGGGAGGGGCTCAAAACCAACCGGGACTGTTGAAGGAGACAAGCTCGGAGAGCTGGCCCTCGGCCTAGTCTTTGGCGCTCTCCATTCCCAGAGACCAGGGCAAGCTGCACTGGCGTAAGGGAGTCCTTGGGTGAGTAGAACTCGGTCCAGGACCGAATCCTTCCCTTACCGAAGAGGAATCTCAGAATCTGGGATCCACTTGAGATTCCTCCTGGGGGCCAGAACCTGCCAGAACGCAAGTTCCGACCCCTGGAGCCCCTCCTCTTGATAGACTGGCAGCAAGGTCTCCCATCCCCGGAGGCTCTTCCTGGGGAGACTCGTAGACATGCCCCAAGGGTCCAACTGGATCCTCTCGGATCCTTGCGGAAGACAGGGCCTCAGGATCCCTCCTAGGAGGGAAACAGGACCCCAGCGATGAAGGATGTAAGGCTTCGACCCCTCCGCACGATAGGACCCTCAGGAAGAGGCGGGGATTCTCCCTATGGAGTGAAGGGGGAGAGGACCGGGTCTTCCGACCCTCCTGGGGATGGGCAAAGCTCATCCGCAGGGGAGGGGAGATGGAGTCTGAGGAGGGCTCATCGCCCGCGTAAGGACTCGCGAAGGTACAGGATAGTCCTTGGGATGATACCATGCCAGGGATTCCTCTCACCCCCTTCAGGGGGAGAGGAAGCTGCTACTGATTAGTGACCCCAGTCAGAAGGCACAGGCTCATCGCCTGCTTGAGCGCTCTGACGACGGCATCCCACCAGGGATGCCGACCAATCCTCGCGCTGATAGGGAGTCCCTCTGGAGGGAAGAGGATCGTTCGATCCTCTGGGGGAGATGACACATGAGGGTTCACCCGTAGAGAATCTGCAGTGAAGGGAGAAGAGACCTTTGACCTGTCCGGAAACCTCCCCCCCCCCTTCCGGAGAGGGCGCTGCTCTGCGCTGCGGGGGAGGGAAACGCGGAGGAGGCCAGACTGCCATAAGCCCTGATGTAAACAGGGCGCGGTCGTGTCGGAGAACGGTGCGCCGATCACGCGAAAAGCACAGATCTGGGTAGCGAGGGAATAAAGCATGCGTAGCAGAATAACTGCGCCCGCATGCCCGCGTACCCGAGTGGGCGTGGGCGAATCGGCGACCGCGTGAATGATCCCCACGTCTGAAGATTGCTGGCGCTTGCGCGTGAAAGATCGTGGGCGAGGGAAACCATCCCACGCGCGAACGATCTCGGCGAACAAAGATCGCCAGTACTAGCGCCGTCGGCGATTGCATGTGGGAAACCATCCCACGCGCGGAGGAATAACGCTGACGATCTTCGGTGCCTACGCGAGTATGAAGATCGTCGGCGCTAGCGCGAGGAGACAGTGAGCGGGGACCCATAGTGCCTGCATGCGAATGATTTCCAACTACAGTATGTAAGATGATCGACGGCGAATCGCGCGAGCCCGGACGATCTTCGACGCTCACGCGTAAGGGAAGATTATCGGCGTTCATGCGCGAGAGAAGATAGACGGCGATCACGAGCGGGAACCTCGGGGCCCGCGCGGAGGCGATATACGACGATCGCGAGCGGGAAACCGCACGCTGACGATCCGTGCGATGATTGCATGAGCCTCAATGGTCGCACGCGGGAAACCATCCCGCGAAAGGAACGATCTTCGGCGCTCACGCGTACTGTGAAGATTGTCGGCGCTCGCGCGCCTAGCGCCGAATCCGAAGATCGGCGGCGAACGGCCTTCGACGATCGCGTGTGGAGAACCGCGCGCGGATGGCCTCGTTGCCGTGCGCGGGAAACCATCCAGAGCACAGAACGATCATCGGAGCTTATGCATACTAAGATGATCGTCGGCGCTTCCGCTTAGCGCCGGATCCGAAGATCGCCGGCTAACGGCCGTCGATGATCGCGTGCGGAAACCGCGCACGGGAAACCATCCCGCGCACAGACCAATCCTCGGCGCTTACGCACACTAAGAAGATCGTCAGAGCTTGCGCGCCTAGCGCTGGATCTGAAGATCGCCGGCTAACGACCGTTGCCGGGTTGACGATCGCGAGCGGAAGGGCTTTGAAGGTCACGCTCGGGAAACCATCCCGCGCGCGGGCGATCATCAACGCTTACGCGTAGCGCGAACAGAAGATCGTCGCCTAAGGACCCTCGACGATCGCGAGATCGCACGCAGGAAACCATCCCGCGCGCGGACGATCAACAACGCTTACGTGTTAGCGCGAAAAGAAGATCGTCGGCTAACGATCGTCGACGATCGCGAGATTGCGCGCGGGAAACCATCCCGCGCGCGGGCGATCATCAACGCTTACGCGTTAGCGCGAACAGAAGATTGTCGGGTAAATCGTCGACGATCGCGAGATCGCGGGCGGTCTTCAGCGCTTATGCGTGAGTGAAGATCGTAAGCTCCTGCACAACAGAAGATCGTCGGAAAAGGTTGAAGGATCGCTAACTCGTAGATCAGGAACTGGGATATGTCCCTAAAAGGGAGAACATCCCCTGAAGAGGACCAGGAGGTCTACTTCAGTGCCGACGATCAACTGAGGGACTGCTAAATACTCCGAGGAGTGGTCTCTGTGAGGTACCTTTCCCGCGCACGGGAGAGGTGGCCTTCGTAGAAGAGACTTAGAGACACCGAAGGCTGAACTGCTGGTGAGCGCCAGTGCGCTATCTCAGGAAACCCAACGATGTGCGCAAATGCGCAGGGAACGTTGGTAGCAGCCTAACTGAATACTGGAACAGGGTGTCTCTAAGGCAGTCTCAGGAACAGCAGGAACAGCAGTCGAGCGATAGCGCGTAAGGAAACGTTGGCGCGCAGGTGATACCTGGCACTTAAGGGACTTACTCAGGGTGTGAGAAAGTCTCTCCTGCCCCGAAGGGAGGAGCCCGTTAGATAACGGGGGCGTGGGCGCCCAAGGCGCGTCTGCAGTCAGGAACGGATACAGCAGGCAACAGGAACACTGAGGGACAAGAGACCAAGGGTCTAACGTAGCCTGAGTAGCGAGGCCCCGAGGGGATAGTTGCAAGACCCCGAAGGGTCAATGCAACGAGAAACCGAAGTTTCTCCGTCACTAAACATCGAAGTGTAGAAGTGACTAAAGTTACGAGAGCCCGAGGGAACTGTGTAACTAAGATCCGAGACCCCGAAGGGTCAGGGAAAAAGAGAAACCGAAGTTTCCCTGACACTAACACCGAAGTGCTAGTGACTGAACAGCAAGCTGTTGACGATAGGAACAATCCTCCGAAGAGGAGTCTCTATGAGTGGTCTCTCTCGCGAACGAGAGAGGTGAGCACTTCGTAGAAGAAACTGGTGAAGGAGCCCCGAAAGGCCGTGAGATCAGCAGACGTAAACAGGAACAATCCTCCGAAGGGGAGTCTCTGTGAGTGTCCTCTCACGCGAACGGGAGGGGACACTTCGTAGAAGAGACAAAAGGAGCGATCCTCCGAGGAGGAGCCCTCAGTGCGGCCTCCCTCGCATACGAGAGAGGGCCGGACTGATCCTGCAGCTGCTCAGCCCCTTGAGCGTAGCAACAGAAGCGACCGCTCAGCCCCGAGAGCATAGTCGCTAGTACCATGGTCTAGCCTTGCAACTGCTCAGCCCCTTGAGCAAGTCACAAGGGCTGCCGCTCAGCCCCAAGAGCATAACCGCCAAGGACCAAGGAAAGTAAAAGGGAAGTTAACTAACTACCCTGGAGGCGAACCTCCTTATCGTTCTAGGATGCAATGAAGAGCTGGCAGTAGTCACGGGGGAACTTCTAAGAGAAGGGAACACCCCTGACGAACGCCTTGAGAGATGGCGGCGAAGCCGACTCTCCCAGGATAAACAGGACAGCTCTGCTTCGAAGGCACACAACAGGCACGAAGAAACAGCATCGTAAACTGGAAAATAAAACAGAATAATTATTTAACAGAAATTCCCCCCGGGCGAAACTCCGAAGAGAAACCCCGAGGGAAAGAACATAAGAACGAAAGAAGGTATGTGCCCCCCCTCCCCCACCCGGCATGCCCAGGTGAGGGGGGGGGGGGGGGTGGACGAAAGTTAACAAAACAGAATTATAACATGATAATTATGCAACTGACTTTGAATGTTCCAAGGATCACTGACCCCCAAAGGGACGTGAGCCCTGAGCTGAAAAGTTAAAACACAATTATATTCCTAAAAATAATTGAGACAAATAAGACGAAATAGCAACTCGGTTCTGAGAAGCTATCGTAGGCATAGTACGGAGTAAGAGGTAAACGACCTCAAGAGAAGGGCCGGTCTCCACAAAAGGCAACCATGGTGGCCTAGTAGTGAAAGGCCGTCATCACGAAAAGATCGTGGTGACCTAAGCCGGCGAAACTCTAGTAGACGTACACAACACCGAAAGCAAAGGAAACTTACTATTTTCTATACACAAAAATATATATAAACATCAGTAATGTTTAAATATAATAAGTATAAGAAAAGGTAAGTTAAAAGACAAAACAATAATGGCCATCAAGTGAGGATAGGAGCGGAGACCTCCGATCACTATCCGAGCCAAAAGTAAAGTGGAGTATTCTCCGGTGTGTGTGAGGGGGAAGGGTAGCTAGCTACCCCTCCCTACCTCTCCCCCCCGCTAACTAGCGGGTGGGTAGGAAATCCTCATTAAAACTTTATGGGTCGTCATCGGCTGTGCCGAAGTAATCACCCCATGCAAATAGCGTGGTTTGCATTTCAGTTACGGAACAAATCCCTTTTGGACTTCTTCTTCCGGCGCCGGGCAAACCTCTCCCACTGGGAGGTAGACCACTCCCTACACTCACCGCAAACATTACCCTTTTCACACCATTGGCCCCTACAATGAGGACACAAGGTGTGAGGATCTGTGTCGACCGCCGACATAAAGGTCCCACAAGGGCGGTCAGGTAAACCAGGACACGTACGCATATTAATAGAAGCCAACTTCACACACTCTGTAGAAAAAGAAAAAGCAAAACAGATTGATGGCAGTCAAAGCAAGGGTGAGAGCAGACACGTCTGTTCATCACCCGAGCCAAAAGCAAAGTGAAGTATTCACAGGTGTGTGTGGGGGAGGGGGGGTAGCAAGCTAACCCTCCCTACCCCTGCTAACTAGCGGTGGGGTAGTAAACCCTCGTCAAAACTCTAATGGCTCGTCATTTCAGCTACACCGAAGTAATAACCCATATTAAATAGCGTGGTTTGTATTTCAGTTAAGGAACAAATGATAGTTTAATTGCTAGCGAAAATGAAATTCGCTAAAAGAAATGGGAGAGTGCTGGCTAGTTTGATGTTTTTCTCTATATGTTTAATAGGGGCAGGGGCATAATATCTTACGTATCGGTTGATTTAAATGTGAAGTATGTTTTTCACTCTAAGTCCATTGTCTACACTTGAGAGACTGAAGGGACTTACTGCGCATGCGTTTTTTTCCATGGATTGCGGAGCTTTCTGTTCATTTACAATAACATATCTGTCAGGTGGTTTTTTAAAACCAATTAACAGCTTACAAGTAGTTCTTCATAAGTTCCCGGATGTTCTTTTACAACACCTATCCCCACACCCTTTTCTCTTCAATTTCATCATGGCTTCCATATGTCAAGGTTGTTCTCTGAGGGAGTGGGAGATACATTCCCTCTTTTTCAGAGAAAATAAATGGGCATACGAGTTCCTACAGAACCATGGAGTCATCCCTTCAGATGTTCAGTGCCCCTCCTGCCAACAGCCATGTGTCTTTAGATCTCAAGTTAATCAGTTTGCTTGTAATCGATCAGTCAAGGTTGCTAAGAAGGGAAAGCGTCGTGCATGCGGTTTTTCCATAACCGCATTTAAGGGCACTTTCTTGGAAAAGGCTCACGTCCAAGCATGGGAAATACTGCTATTCGTGAATCTTTTCCTTGAAAGGGCTTTTTCGCACGGTGATGTCCCCTTTAACCTTGGCTGGACATTACAAACTTTGGTTAACTGGAGGTCTTATTGTTCGGAAGTCTCGGAAAATTACTGCCAGAACTTGCTGGCTATTGGTGGGCCTGGCATTGTCGTCGAAGTGGATGAATCCAAGTTTGGGAGGTCGAAATATAACAGAGGTAGGCCTTTGTCTGGTGTGTGGTTCTTCAGTGGCATGGAGCGGGAGAGCAAAAATCTGTTTGTGGTTTCTTTGGTGGACCAACCAAGAAATGCCAAGAGCCTTGTGCCCTTGATAGAACGTTATATCAAGGAGGGGAGCGTAATCCAGTGATTCATGGAAAGGATACAAAGATCTCGCCACTGCGGGGTATGTGCACCTCACTGTGAATCATTCACAAAACTTTGTGGATCCCCAGACAGGTACACTTACTCAAAACATCGAAAGGCTGTGGCAGGATATCAAGAGTTACGTTCTCCATGGCGGAATTCAAAAAGAATATTCTATTCAATATTTATCTCGGTATGTCTTTATCCGCCAGGTAAAAATTATTATAATATGTATTTTAATGCCCAATTTCATTTTTTCAATAATTAGCAAGCTAAAGTATGCTGATTTTTCCAGCACAAGAGGTCCGAATGCTTACATAATTTCCTGCTTCAAGCCGCCAAACTGTACCCAACCCATCTACGTCTACGACAGGGTCAGTGATAGTTCTTCCTTTGTCAATGGAAGACCCTCGGCCTTCGACCTCCCAAACTTAAGGTAAGGATTTATTTGTGAATTGTGATTTTGTTTAAGTTTGTGACCTGGGAAGGGGGTCCGGGGGCTTGCCTCCGCCTAGGGGTTGTGACCTGGGAAGGTTTGTGACCTGGGAAGGGGGTCCGGGGGCTTGCCCCCGGCTAGGGGTGGTTGTGACCTGGGAACTACTAGGTTAGGTTAGGTGGGTTTGTTAGGTTCTGTACCCTTTTACAAATTTCAAAAGTGTTAAATATTCATGTTTGGCCTATTTTCCGCCACTTACATTATCTATATATTTTTCCAACTGGTTATCTTGTTTTTATTTTTCATTTCTGATCATTATCATTGCTGTAAACCACTCTTTTATGACATTTCCCCACCCTAAAAACCCTGGTTTCCCACTGGGGTCCCCCATAATTGCCTTTATTTAAGGGGGCCAAAAACTCATGAACGGGTGGTTTGCCCCAATAATCAAGGTCAGAAATGCATAGAACACAAGATAACGAGTGGGAAAAATATATGGTTCATGTATTTGGCTAAAAATTAAGTATCATATATTTACCGGAGCTATTGTACAATTAGGCAAAAATTGTGGTATCATTTTACTGTATTACAGGGCAATATAACCTAGGAAAAAAACTACTTTTTTTTATAGAAAAAATTCTCCTCTCTTCGCACAACAAATACTCGCTACTTACCATTACTTCCATAAATTAACTTTTTTTTCACTTTTAATAAGGCATTTGCGCAGATAATATAAGGAAATTAAGTGTTTTGTCTTCATATGTATACCCGAGAAAAATATAAATTACAACAAAAGCAGTTGATGGGAGTCTACCGAAGTTTAACCTTCAAGACTTTGGGCCAGTGTACGCCAATGAAGCCACGGAGAACTTTTACAGTCCATTGACCAAATGGTACCCAAATTTCAAGTGGGGGACGATCAAGGCCCCAACACCCTACTGGATTACTTACACTATATATAACTAATTAAATATTAATCCTATTCCAAATAAAGATACATGTACTAAATCCTTACTCTAATCAGTTTCTGGAAAACGGCAGCTAACCGTGTATGTATGATATCAGCCACCTGTATGTATTATTATGTCTAACTAGTTAGAATGCGGTAGCGTAAGGAGAGGTTGCAACCCCCCCCCCCCCCCCCCCCCCCCCCCGTAAAGTAGGTAGGTAAGGACACGGATTGTAGGTTAGGTTAGGGGGGAAAGTTGAGGTTAGTTGATGTCTATTTTTAATCAACGTGTGAGGATCTGGCCGCTGATATACAATGGCTCAGGTAGCTAAATCAGTTAAGTATAACCTTCAGGAGTGATTGATAATTAGTTGAATGGCTCTAGAGTTGGCAACCCGTAAACTTAATTAAAGTGAGAAAAATATTCAAAATTTGCAAGTCTTCCTCGGCTACATTTTCCTTCAAGTTACAACACAAAATGGCTTTTTCCAACCGGGAAAAGTAACTATATATACTTAAAATATATTTGGTTAATACTTACATTAATCAATTGAAGAAAAAAACACTAAAATTGTATATTATTCGGAAACATTTATTTTGCGTTTAACAGCAGGGAAAGCAAAGTTGTTCCAACAACGAATACGGAGACATAAATAGAATAAATAAAATTATTCCTTGTAACCGTTGACTTGAATGTATTTTAGAGAGATTATCAAAATTCATGAACATTACGTAGATCCTTTATATATCATAGGACGTGCTATATCCTTTGAAAGGTTGAAATGATGTATGTAGGTCTATCCTCAGAAAGCGAGGTTAAATGAAAACCCCAATGTCATAATACACAACTTATGTAATATTAAGATATCGTTATCATAGTTCATAGAATATATGAACTTTATATAATTTTGAGCAAAATTAATTATCAATGAATATTCTATAGGCTCCCCTACCTTACAGAATATTCTACGTAAGATATGTAGAAATACGATTTTATAATGTATAACAAGCCTAAAAACAGAAAATATTGAAAATCATTACATAAATATAGGAAACTATCCAAACATAAAGCATTAACATGTTTTGTTATATTATGAGGTACGAGAGACAAAGGACCCCATAACTCTCTAGCGTTAGTATCTTAACGGGTGGCTGATGCCCTAGCCAATCTATTATTATTATCACTTCCTAAGCTACAACCCTAGTTGGGAAAACAGGATGCTTTAAGCCCAGGGGCTCCAACAAGGAAAATAGCCCAGTGAGGAAATGAAAGAAAGGAAAATAAAATATTATAAGAAATGTAAGAACATTAAAATAAATACCACCTATATAAGCTTATTTGAATACCGAATGTAAGCCTCAATTATTTTACTTAATACCTCACTAAACACAGCAAACAGAATTAAGAAGTAATTTGGACAAGTTTTATGACGTCACAAAAACGTATTTTCCTTAATATAGATAATTATTTGGTAACTAAAATTTATCCCTCTGATAGAATATGTTATCAAAACATATCATATGGGACTGCCTCCATATAGTTTAAAGAAAATACATCTCTAATTCCACTAAAGAAAAAAAAATCTTCCGCTCCGTCTCATAGCTAGAGCGTTTGAAAGCAATTTATGGAAATTCGGCCAGGTTTTTCAGATAGCAACTGGAAAATGTGGCCAGGAAGCTGTTCACACACACACACACACACACACACACACACACACACACACACACACACACCCACTATTCTATCTTATTTCTCTTCCTCTTGTTTTTATTTTTCAAGTTTTTATAGTTAATATACAAAAGATTTATCTTAATGTTATTTTTCTTTAAATATTTAATTTCAGTGGTTAATTACTTCTCTTGTAGTTTCCTTATTTCCTTTCTGTACTGGGCTACTTTCACTGTTTAAACCCTCGGGCTTATAGCATTCTGCTCTTTCAAATAGGGTTATAGCTTAGAAATTAATAATAATAATAATAATAATAATAATAATAATAATAATAATAATAATAATAATAATAATAATAATAATAATAATAATAATGATAATAATAATAATAATGAAACACGACCAAAAGACGACGTTTTGTTTGCCTGATTTCCAGACGCATAGAAAACGTGATTTTCCATCCCAAAGTCGTTCGTAGCAGTCTTCATCAAAATATTAGAAATGCCTGTTTACTTAAATGAGCTAATTATCTATTGGATTTGCTTTGCCCCATGTTTACTTTGCTCGCAATTAAACATTATCTCACTGCTCTGCGCAGTAGCCCCGTGGGCTAGTATTTCGGTGTTAATTATCAATTATTAAAAACTTCGTCGGCATATATTTCCGTTACACTTAATTTGCAGAAGAATCGAGTAACTTTTTCACATGAGTCATCTAAAAATGTATGAAAACAAGTGAAAAATAACAGATATCCGAATTTAGTTGAACCTGTAATAATAGTCCTACCCCAGATTAAAAAAAAAGAAAAAAAAAAAAACGTTCAAATTCTTGAGATCCGACAAAAAATTAAAGCAAAAAATGTCATAATGTCTGTCCAGAATGTCATGAAACATAGAGTAGGTTTCCGACGTTGCCGCTTTGCGCCAATTTCATTCATTAAATCTCACTTAAGGCGAAAAAACAGTGTAGATTTGGCATACACTTTGCCACATCTCTCTCTGTCTCAGGTCAGGAAGTTTAAGTAGCTTATCACTTTGGTTCTGATACCCAAGCGTGACGGTTTAAGATGGAAGGCTCCCCACGACAGCAATTAAGTGCTCAGAAGTGCGTTTTACGAAGGGACAGTTCTCGGTTATTATGTCAGAAAGAAAATTCCAACGCTGGATACATTCTACTTGAAGTCTAAGAAAATATTGGATTTAGTGGATGCAGAGAATCTTTACGTAAGATACTTAAAGAAATTGGATTTAAATACGGAAGAGTTAACGGGCGGAAATTTCTACTGGAGAGAAGTGATATTGCAAGTGCCAAGACCAAGTTCTTACGTGAAATGAAAAATATTAGGGGTACAGGAAAAAAGTCTGATATAATTCTGGATGAAACCTGGATTAATCAGAATTATCCAGTCACCAAGTGTTGGATGGATGAAAGTTCGACAGGAGCAACTGGAATAAACCCACCAAGCGGGAAAGGGAGTAGAATTATCATTTTGCATGCTGGATCTGAGCAAGGATTCGTGCCAAATGCACAGTTGGTATTCCAAGCAAAGAACGACGGTGACTATCACCACCAAATGAGTCACATTGTATTCGAAAAATGGTTTCAAGAGCAGCTCATACCCAATATACCACAACAGTCCGTCATAATTATGGACAACGCATCATACCATTCAGTGCAAAGTGACAAACCTCCTACCATGACAAGCACAAAGGGAGCGATCCAAGACTGGTTAAGAAATAAAGGTGAAAATCCCCCAGAATATCTGACGAAGTGTGAATTGCTTGAAATGGTGAAAGCAGTGAAACATGAAAATGCTCCAAAATATGTCATCGACAAAATAGCTTTGGAAAAAAGTCACAGGGTCGTAAGGCTCCCACCCTATCACTGCCATTATAGTGCAATTGAACTCATTTGGACGCAGGTTAAAGACTATGTAGCCAAAAGGAATACATTTAAAATGGCAGATCTAACATCTTTGCTGCAAGTGACACTGTCATGCGTGACAGCAGAAAATTGGAAAAATGCCGTTAATCATGTTGAAGACATCATTATAAAAGACACAGAGAATGATGTTGCTGTGAATCAGTTTGTTGATTCATTTACTATAGAAGTAACTTCATCTGATGAAGAATAGTACAGAACACATTAATGCTGAAAAACACTGGAGGATTATCTTGATTTAATTTAATGAAAACTTCTGTTTTATTTTGTTGTTTAGTTTTATCCTGTGATGGTAAACAACACATATTTTTGTAAACAATTTATTTTATGGGAAAAATCTTTATCGTTTTCACTGCATACATTTGTTTTACTCCTTGTTTCTATTTTAGAGGTTTCATCCTCATATGAGAATTTACTTCCTGTTAACCAAGACAAATTTATTTTTATACTAAAACAGTGCCTTATTTTAAAGAAAATGTCTATTAATTCTATCGTTTCATTATCCTAAAATCCAAGAAATTGTTTTAATGGAGAAAAGTATTATTTTATGAAATATTTGATGTTTGGCACATTCATCAATTATACAACAAATATGGAGGGAGAGAGAGAGAGAGAGAGAGAGAGAGAGAGAGAGAGAGAGAGAGAGAGAGAGAGAGAGAGAGAGAGAGAGAGAGAGAGAGAGAGAGAGAATGACGATGCCAGGCTACAGATATCTCCAAGAACTTGACTACACATTTGATAATGTTCAAATATAAACTGATTCAATCAGAATTCAAATTACATTAAGATTCCAGTATTGTACTGAACTAGATTGATCGTAGGGTACAGAACGTTAAATTTTTATTTCCATCTGAGATGGATCTCTTCAAAGTTGTAGAAATACTGTGATCTGTATTAAAGGACATTTACTTGTCTCCCGTACTTTGTATGGTGCTCGAACTCTCTCTAAAAAAAATTTTTTACATGAATGTTTTTAAAATAAACAAAGCAATCAACTTTATGAGCTGTTTTCGAAACACAAGGTCAACTTAATCCACAACAACCATTCAGCTTTTGTGTGACTGGAAAGATCCAGATTATGGGATTAAAAAGGAAATTTTACGACCGTATTAAAGGACCCGGAATGGAAGGATGCTGGGATTAGCTTGAGTCAGATTAAAAGTCTTGAGGAAGTTTAGCATCGCCGCAAACCTACTAGATGTTTCATGACATTCTGGACAGACTTTTATAGTGGAATTTTCCTCTTCCATAAATAATGGAATGGGCTAAATCTTGGGAAGCGTTAGCATTGATTTCATACTTTAGGGCGTAAACGTCAAATGTACTACCAGTGGCAGTTGACAAGGTTGTTGTAGTCCAGATTGATCCACATCTACGGCTCTTGTTTACTTAATTAAGCAGCCCGTGACCTAAACTGAAATACAGTAATCAATATGATAAATAGTTTTGTCTTGTAGAAGTTACTTACACATAACCAGTTACAGTAATGTAATTACTGCTAA